>NC_072022.1:27708297-28064547 GCF_027791375.1 Indicator indicator | reverse complement strand
GCACCACCAAGGTCCTGAAGTGCAAATCATGGAAAGCCAGCAAGGTCCTGGGAGGGACCTCTGGAGATCATCCAGCCCAAACCCTCTGCTTGCTGAACTTCCTGCAGGGCAAGACCCCTCTTGCTAAAAGGAGCTCAGAGGCTGCTCAGGAGAAGCTCATCTCAGCCTTTGGCTCAGCCTGGAGAGCATCAACAAGTCAGAGCCCCCAGCTCCTCCCACTGCCCCCAGTCCTCCACCTGCCTGCAAGTGCTTCATCTAACTGGACACTTGAATTGAGAGCTGGACAGCCTGGAAATGGCCACAGCAACACATGGAGCCAGCTACAACCCAGCCTGATGGAGGTGACCCACCACACCAAACCAACCAACCAAGAGCAGCAGCTGTGGAGACCTGGTCCATGGGCTGGAGGACCTCCCAGGCTGGGAGAGTTGGGGCTGTTCAGCCTGGAGAAGAGAAGGCTCCAGGCAGACCTTAGAGCTGCATTTCAGTACCTGAAGGGGACCTGCAGGAAGGCTGGGGAGGGACTTTTGACAGCGGCTTGGAGTGACAGGACAAGGGACAATGGTTTGGAACTGGAGCAGGGCAGAGGTAAGTTGGACATCAGGAGGAAGTTCTGCACCATGAAGGTGGGGAGAGACTGGCACAGGCTGCCCAGGGAGGTGGTGGAGTCCCCATCCCTGGAGAGATTCAAGGTCAGGCTTGAGGCAGCCCTGAGCAACCTGCTCTAGTTGAGGGTATCCCTGCTGACTGCAGGGGGGGTGGACTGGATGATCTCTAAAGGTCCCTTCCAAGCCAATCCAATGCATTCTGTGTTTCTCTATCCACTAAACCCCCAAAAACCAGGAGGAGGAAAAACAAAGCACCCAAGAGCAGAGATTGCTGTAGATGCTGACATCTGTTGTGCAGATTCCAGCTGTATGTCTGGACCTGTCCTCCCCCCCAGACACAGACACCTGTGGCCAGAAGCTGTTTGGTTGGTGTTAGCAAGGGGTTGATGTTACCAGGTAACATCAGGGAGTGGTTTCCAGGAAACCAGGCAGCAAAAGCCTTTTTGTGATCCACTGCACTAATCTCCCAGTCTGAGACCAGTAACCCAAAGCTGACCCAGCACCAATCAGCTCAGCCAAACCACCAAGGACAGGGAGCAGTGGCCAGGGCTGACAAGATGATACAATACCAGATCCCAGGAGGTTCCACCTCCACCTCAGGAGAAGCTTCTTTGCTGTGAGGGTGCTGGAGGCTTGGAGCAGGCTGCCCAGAGAGGCTGTGGAGTCTCTTTCTCTGGAGACTTTCAAGCCCTGTCTGGATGTGTTCCTGTGTGAGCTGCCCTGGGTGCCCCTGCTCTGGCAGCAGGGTTGGCCTGGGTGATCTCCAGAGGTCCCTTCCAACCCCTGACATTCTGGAATTCTATGAGCAAACCCTGGCTCTGATGAAGCCCAAAGTGCCCAGTTGGCAGCAGGGGCCCTGGTCAGGCACTGGGCATCCTCCTTGGGAAAAGCTGCAGGAATCCTTGGGAGCATCAGCCCCAGTGAATGGCTGCAGGTCCCTTCCATAGGGAATGTCCTATGTGCAGGAGCTCCAGAGGGATAGAACCACCTGGCTAAGCTGGGATCTGCCACTGCCCTCCTAAATGATCTTGGACAGCTCAGATTATTCAGGGTGGAAGCTCTCAGCAAGGTTTAAGCCCCAAACCATTAAGGTCTGGTGAGAGGTGTCCCTGCCCATGGCAGGGGGTTGGACCTAGATGGTCTTTAAGGTCCTTTCCAACCCAACCCATCCTATGACTTGATGATTCTGGCCCTGCTTTATCCTAATCCATGATGCCAGGCAGGAAGGAGTTGGGCTTCCCCTCAAGTGGTGCTACCCAACACCCTGCTTGCTGCTGGTGAAGTCCTGAGCATGTCCTTCCATCCCCAAGCTCCAGCCAGGCACTTCCCAGATCCCTGCCACCCCTCCTGGGGCTTGTGGTCGTGGTCTTTAATCACCTTTTCAGGAGGAAAAAATCCAGTTCCAATCTGGAACTCAGCCCTGCTGAGGGATGAAGCAAGCTCTCAGCAGAGAATTGCAAGAGGCTGCTGGTCCCTCAGGATCACTTTGTCTCAGCTAGAAGCAGCTGATTAGAACTCAGCTCTCTCATACCTTTCATGTTTTCCATCAGCACAGCTTCTCCTCTCTCTGCTGTTCTGCTGCCCATGCACTCTGCAGAACTGGAGCAGCTGCTCCTCACAGGTCACTGCCTGACCCCCACCCTCACCACACAAGCACCACAAGTTCTATCTGCTGCTCTGCCCAGCCTGATCCAGGACCTGGTCCCTCTGACTGCAGCCTGCCATGCCACCTTCCACACTGCTGCTGGGGGCCAACCCAAAACTAGCTTCATTTTCTGTGACCTGATGGATTTGATGGATTTGGTGCTTAAGGGTTGGACTCAATGACCTTAAAGGTCTTCTCCAGCCTAAATGGTTCCATAATTCTATGGTTCTTTATCCTAAACTCACACCATAGAGCCACAAAATGGTTTGGGTTGGAAGGGACCTTCAGGATCATCCAGTTCCAAGGGACACCTTCCACCATGAGCAAGACCTGATGGGAACCAACACCTCAACCCTCAACACCAATAGGATTGGAAAGGACCTCTGGAGCTCAGCCAGTCCAAGCCCTGCTCCAGCAGGGCACCCCCAGCAGCTTGCCCAGCAGCACAATGCCCAGGGGGGTTGGAAGCTCTCCACACAAGGACACTCCACAACCTCTCTGGACAGCCTGCTCCAGCCCTCCAGCACCCTCACACCAAACAACTTTCTCCTCCTGCTCACAAGGAACCTCCTGGGCTCCACTTTGTGCCACTTGGCCTGTCCTTGGGCAGCACTGAGCAGAGCCTGGCCCCAGCCTCTTGCCCCCCAGCCTTTAGCTCTTGCTGAGCATTGCTCAGCTCCCCTCTGGGGCTGCTCTTCTGCAGGCTCTCAGCCCCAGGGCTTTCAGCCTTTGCTCCTCACAGAGCTGCTCCAGGCTCCTCAGCAGCTCTGCAGCCTCCCCTGGACTCTCTCCAGCAGTTCCCTGGGGAGCCCAGAAGTGTCCCCAGGACTCCAGCTGTGGCCTCACTAGGGCAGAGTAGAAGGGAAGCAGAACCTCCCTCACTCTGCTGCCCACACTCTTCTTCATGCTCCCCAGAAGACAACTGGCTCTGAGGGCACCTTGCTGGCTCCTGGCGACCTTGTTGTCCCCCAGCACTCCCAGGTCCTTCTCCCCAGAGCTCAGGTGGTGCTGCCCTGGGAATGAACAGAGTAGGGGCCAGCCACACACCTGGAGACACCCAGCCCCCAGAGCCCAGCCCTGCACACTGCTGTGACACAACTTTCAATCCAAGGTGACACTGTCAGCCCCTGCTCAGCCAGGAGTGGAGCCAACACCACCACCCCCCAGCACTGCTGGCTCCACCAGCTTGCACTGGGAGCCAGAGCTCCCCTTTGCAGCTCAGACAAATACCCTGAGGCACCAAGGGACGAGGGATGACCTTTCCCTTGAGCAGGCTTTTCCAAGCAGAGGGCACAGCCCCTTCCCATGGCAGCTTCCTGGTGGTGCTCCACAGGCAGGGCTGTGGGATCATGGCTCCAGGACGCCAACAGCACTCCCCCTGGCACCATCCACCTACCAGCAGCCCCCAGCAGCAGCTGCTGCTGCTAGATGCCAGCCACCACCACACAAACAACCAGGCAGCACCACGAGCAAACGGCCCCAGGAGGGAAGAGACTGGGAAGGAGGAGGCAGCCCAGCACTTGCCAGGGCTAGGAGCCTGCAGCCAACTGGGAATGGCAGCATCCTGCTGGGAAGGAGCAACTGGAGCAGCAGAATCCAAGCTGGTTACCAATCCTCTGCCACTTGGCAGGGCCTCACCAAGGAAAAAGGAGATCTCGTTCTGTCTTGCTAGAGGAAGGAGTTGCACTGCTCCTCATCCTCCCCCTCCTCCATCCACCCCTCCACCCACCCATCCATCCCCCAATCCATTCACAGCTCCCTAAAATAGGGTGGGGATTAAAAAAAAAAAGGGAAGCATTTTTCTTGTCGGCCTCTGCTGTGGGCAAAGGCAAGGAAATGCTAACCAGGGAGATCCATCAGAGGGCAGAGATGAGAACTAGAGTTTGGTCTGTGCCTGAGGAACCAAGGGGATGGCAGGCAGACAGAGACCAAGGGGACAGTTTTGGACTTCAAGAGCTCTTTGGTTCAGCATCAGAGAGGCAAAAAGTGACACCAAGGGCAAAGGAACCAAGACAGGAACACAGAGGGGTGAGGAGAGCAAGGGGAGGGAGGCACCTGGGGTCCATTCTGACAGGGAACAGGCAGGGGGGCAGGGAAATGACATATTTTCAAGTCTCAAGAATGAAAGAGAGTGAAAGGCATTCCCAGGGGATTTTTTTTTTCCTCCTAAAGTGGCCAAGCAGGAAGATGAGATTGTGTCTGAGAGGGTAATTTTGGTTTACAAGACAAGAAGCCAAGGGTTCAAAATGAGATGAAGATTTGGCAATGGGAAGTGAGAACAATCTGTGCAGGAATCCTAACTCCACTCAGCTCCTGCCCAGGAAGGCTGTTTGGTGGGAAGAGCACTCCAGGGCTTTGCTGGCTGCCTGCAAGCCTGAAATCACTTCTGTCATGAGGAAGAGAGAGCAGACAGAGGGATCTGAGCAATGCTCAGCAAAAGCTGAAGGCTGGGAGGCAAGAGGCTGGGGCCAGGCTCTGCTCAGTGCTGCCCAGGGACAGACCAAGGGGCAAGAGGCACAAAGTGGAACCCAGGAGGCTGCATCTGAGCAGGAGGAGAACGTTGTTTGGTGTGAGGGTGCTGGAGGGCTGGAGCAGGCTGGCCAGAGAGGTTGTGGAGTCTCCTTCTCTGGAGAGATCCCAAACTCACCTGGACATTGATGCTGGACAAGCTGCTGGGGGTGCTCTGCTGGAGCAGGAGCTTGGACTGGATGATCTCCAGAAGTCCCTTCCAACCCCTACCCTGCTGGGATGCTCACAAGGCAGCTGCAAAGCTTTCTCCTCCTCACTGGTCTTGCTTTCCAAAGCTGTGCTCAGCTCACCCTGCACCCTTCCCAAGGCAGCAGGCTCCAGAGCTCACATGGTCAGCACTAGGAAGGACTTCAAAATTCCTCCTCCATCCCCAGGAATCCGCAGATGGGACACTCCTGCAGTGCTTATCCAGAGCTTTCTCCTTTCCTCAGCTCCACTCCATGATGCTGCCAGTGCTGCTTTTCCCTGGAAGAGCTTTCTGCAAGCCTCTGCCAGGTCCCCTCTCCCTAAGCCAGCTTTAGGTCAAACAGTAAACTATTTCTTACTGGAAAAAAAAAATTCTTTTCTTTTTCTTTTCCTTTCTCTTTTCTTTTCTTTTCCTTTTCCTTTTATTTTCCTTTCTCTTTTCTTCTGCTGCTCCTTTTGCTGCTGCTGCCCCAATTCACTCCCCAGTTCCCTGGGTGTGGCCAATTTTAATCCCGTGGTCATTAAGGGCTCACCTCCCCCAGTTGAAAGCAACCCCTTGGCAAGGTGAGAAGCACACAATCCCTGCCTCCAAACCAGTGCTGCCCAGTCTGGCCCTCGCTTTGCAGGGTACAGAAGTGAGGACTGCCAGAGACCTCCACAATGGGGAGAGATTCAGACTGGAGAGAAGGAAGAACTAATGTTTGACACTGAGGGTGCTGAGACCCTGGCCCAGGGTGCCCACAGAGATGAGAGCTGCCCCATCCCTGGCACAGTTCTAGGTCAGGTTGTTCTGGGGCTCTGAGCAGCATGCTCTAGTTGGGGGTGTCCCTGCTGGCTGCAGAGGGGTGAGCTTGGAAGGTCCTTCCCAACCTTGCCCATTCCAAAGTCCCCTGGTCCTCACCTGGCCTCTTGCACTCATCTGATGCCTCCCTCATGGATCTTACAGCAACTTGCAGTTTAATTGTCTCCTCAGAAGGGGAAGTGCTGACAGTGCAGCCAGAGCTGGGCAAGACCAAAAGGAAGATCTAATTTTTATCTAATCATTTTAATCTATTTTATCTATTTTTTCCTCATTTTTTAATCTAGTTTTTATCTATTTATACTGCGTGGGCAGTGGGACCTCCACAGCCTTGCCCTGTGCCCTCCTGCCTGCTCTGCTAAGTTGGGTTATGGGCAGCATCCCCAGGCTGAACTGGGTTGGCCTTGAAGCAAAGTCTTGGGGGAAAAAAGGGTTAGGAGAGGGGTGAGTGGGATGAGCCTGGAGCAGAGAGCTCCTCGGTGGAGCAGGCACAGGGATCCCAAGGGGCCAGGAGAAAGGAGAGGAAAGCCAGAGAAAAACAGAGCAGGACACTGAGGGGCTGGAGTGGGCCCAGAGGAGGGCAACCAAGCTGGGGAAGGGTCTGGAGAACAGGGCTGGGGAGCAGCACCTGAGGGAGCTGGGGGCGTGCAGCCTGGAGAAGAGGAGGCTGAGGGAGACCTCATTGCTCTCTACAGCTCCTGAGAGGGGGCTGGAGCCAGGGGGGGCTTGGGCTCTGCTCCCAAAGGATAGGATGAGAGGAAACAGCCTCAAGATGTGCCAGGGGAGGTTTAGGTTGGAGATTAGGAACCATTTCTTTGCTGCAAAAGCGGTGAGGGATTGGCACAGGCTGCCCAGGGAGATGGTGGAGTCCTCATCCCTGGAGGTGTTCAAGGAACACCTGGGGACAGGGGTTAGTGGCCATGGTGGTGCTGGGTTGAAGGTTGGACTCAATGCTCTTGAAGGTCTCTTCCAACCCAAACAATTCTGTGAAGCTTGGCTCTGGCAGAAGCTATCCAGAGAGAGGATTTGGGCAAACATCACCACGGTGACATTTTTGTGCCTAGCAACTGATGAGGCAACAGCACAGCCCTGCACCCCCTCCTGACACCCTCAGACCTTGGGCCCCTCCAGCAAGACACCTGGGTGCTGGAAGGGGAGGAGGATCCTCATTTTATGGCCAAGCACCTCAATATTCCCTGGGACAAGCAACTTTCCATCTGCCCACCTACCTACCCCCCCCTCCCCACCTCTCTCTATCTATGCATCTATCCATCCATCTAGTTATCTCTCCATGTCTCTCTTCATCCAGTTCTCCATCTCTATATCCATCCATCCCTCTCTCCATCCATCCATCTCTCTCCATCCATCCATCTCTTTCCATCCATCCCTCTCTCTCCATCCATCCCTCCCTCTCCATCTATCCCTCCCTCTCCATCCGTCTCTCTCTCTCCATCCATCCCTCTCTCTCCATCCATCCCTCTCTCTCCATCCATCCCTCTCTCCATCCATCCCTCCCTCCATCCATCCCTCCCTCTCCATCCATCCCTCTCTCCATCCGTCCCTCTCTCCATCCATCTATCTCTCTCCATCCGTCCCTCTCTCTCCATCCATCCCTCCCTCCATCCGTCCCTCCCTCTCCATCCGTCCCTCTCTCCATCCGTCCCTCTCTCCATCCGTCCCTCTCTCCATCCGTCCCTCCCTCTCCATCCATCCCTCTCTCCATCCATCCCTCTCTCCATCCGTCCCTCTCTCCATCCGTCCCTCTCTCCATCCATCTATCTCTCTCCATCCCTCCCTCTCTCTCCATCCATCCCTCCCTCCATCCGTCCCTCCCTCTCCATCCGTCCCTCTCTCCATCCGTCCCTCTCTCCATCCGTCCCTCCCTCTCCATCCATCCCTCTCTCCATCCATCCCTCTCTCCATCCATCTATCTCTCTCCATCCATCTCTCTCTCCATCCGTCCCGCTCTTTCTCCATCTGTCCATCTCTCTTCATCCATCCCTCCCTCTCTCCCTCCTTCTCTCCCTCCATCCTTCCCTCTCTCCCTCCATCCTTCCCTCTCTCCCTCCATCCCTCTTTCCATCCATCCATCCATCCATCCATCCATCCATCCATCCATCCATCCATCTCTCTCTCTCTTTACTCACCCTCTGTCCCTCTCCCTCTCTCTCTCTCCCCACCCTCCCCACCCCCCATCTATTTATCTACCAGGCAGCATAAGCAGGGAGAGGCTTTTGGAAGGCAAACCAGAGGAGTTCAATAAAATCTCTGCACTCACAATGACTAAAACATTTTCCTCTCCACACCCACAGAAGACTCAACAGCCTCAGAGGAGCTCAGCAGCAACCAGATCCTGCTTGTTCCCACCCCACTCTAATTGCCCTGTGTTGGTGGGAAGCCAACCTCTGCCAGAAACACAAACCCAAGGCATGGAGCTCACATGGATTGGTCCTACTGAAGCATCCCTGCTGGGAGCTGACCTCCAGGATCTCATTTCACAAGCTCCTGTGGGCTGCCAGGGAGGGATGTGCTGGGGACTGGGGGTCCTGGGTTGGAGGTTTGCCCATGGGTGCCAACCTCTGCCAGAAACACAAACCCAAGGCATGGAGCTCACATGGATGTGTCCTGCTGAAGCATCCATGCTGGGAGGTGACCTCCAGGATGCTGTTTCACAAGCTCCTGTGGGCTGCCAAGGAGGGGTGGGCTGGGGGCTGGGGGTCCTGGGTTGAACGTTTGCCCATGGGTGCCAACCCCTACCAGAAACACAAACCCAAGGCATGGAGCTCCCATGGATTGGTCCTACTGAAGCATCCCTGCTGGGTGGTGACCTCCAGGATGCTGTTTCACAAGCTCCTGTGGGCTGCCAAGGAGGGATGTGCTGGTGGGTAGGGGTCTTGGGTCAGTGGGAGCATGGCTCAGCCCCCTGCAGGGCATCACCAATACTTGGTGCCCACCGCCATGCTCACAGCCTCAGTGTGGGGTGGGTGTGAGTGGGAGGCAAATCCCAGACCCCCTCCAGGCATCTCCAACCATTCCAGCAGGCAAAGGTCATGCAGAGAGCCAGAGATGGGGGGGAGGGAGAGATGGCTTGGAGTGGAGCTGGGAAGATCAGGAAGGGCACCTGGGAAAAGCATCTCCAGGTGCAGAGAGCTCCACACAGGTGTCTCCATGGAGGTCCTCCACCACTGCTGGAGCAGCAGAGAATGGTTTGGGTTGGAAAAGCCCTCTGAGGTCATAGAGTCCAACCATCAACCATCATGGCCAGGAACCCATGTCCCTAAGTGCCACATCCACATGGGTCCTGAGCACCTCCAGGGGGGAGGAGGAAATGAGGGCTTGGGGCAGCTCCAACCTTCCTCAGCCAAGCCCCAGGGTGGTGAGACAGCCCCCAGCAGTCTGAGGAGCCCTGGCATGGTTTCCTGCCTACCAACTGCAGAGACTTTGGGGTTATTCCTACCAAGAAATGTGACAAACCAAACCCAAAGCCCACCAACCAAGCAAACCCAAAGTGGCCTCTCCTGAAGCTGGTGGTGGGGAAAAGGAGGTTGCTTAGAAACATCTCCATTAGTGCTCCACAACTGCTCCTTTCCGCACAGAAAAGGAATCCAGGCTGGCATTTGCTCCCTCAGAGAAAACAAAATAAGAGGCAGCTTCAAGGAACAGCAAGAAGATGTTCAAGGAAGAAGAAGAAGGTGTCCCAGAAACCTGGGGCCATGGCTTTAGTGGCCATGATGGTGTTGGGTTGAAGGTTGGGCTCAATGATCTTGGAGAGCTTTCCCAACCCAAACAAATCTGTGAGTCTCTGAGAAGCTCCCAGCTGCTTCCCATGGTGAGGAAACCTTCTTATCCAACCCCACTTCTGTCCTCCCTCAGAAGCCACAGAGAGCTGCCCTGCATCTCCTGACCTGGTGGCAGTGGCTAGACCTTGACCACCTGCATCAAAATGGGCCAAAAGGGGCAGCTGTGGCTCCCCAGATTTCCCTGCTTGTTCCCACCAAGGTGGGCTGGGACCCTCCCAACCTTGCTGGGGTCCTCCCAACCTTGCTGGGACCTTCCCAACCTTGCTGGGACTCTCCCAACCTTGCTGGGACCTTCCCAACCTTGCTGGGGTCCTCCCAACCTTGCTGGGACCTTCCCAACCTTGCTGGGACTCTCCCAACCTTGATGGGACCCTCCCATCCCTGCCCTGAGGGGTAGAGGCTGTGCCTCACACCAGGAGAGTGTCTGAGAGGTTCCCCTGTGCAAACAATTGTGAAGTTCTGGAGTCACCACTTGTTGCCCAGGGCTTGACAACCCTTTTGGGGAAGAAATTGTTCCTCATGCCCAAACTAAACCTCTCCTGGGGCAACTTGAGGCTGTCTGCTTGTTCCCTGGGAGAAGAAACCAACCCTCACCTGGCTCCAGCCTCCCTCCAGGGAGTTGGAGAGAGCCAGAAGCTCTCCCCTAGCCTTCTTTTCTCCAGGCAATGAGCACCCCCAGCTCCCTCAACTGCTCCTCACCAGAGCTCTTCTCCACACAAGCAGCAGGTCAAGGACACCAAGCAGAACCTCCCTGCAGCAGAGACAAACCCAGGCACTGCTGAGAGCCAACAGGAGGTGGCTTCTGGTGTGATGCAGTCCTCAGCTTGGGTGCAAGAAGGACAAGAACCTAGGTGTGGAGGATGTGGGGAGCCAAGCAGGTGGCATCTGGCCCCCAGTTCTGGCCTCCTTTCCCACTTCCCAACTCCTCTCCCATGCTGGTGAGGCCACCAGGTGTGTAGGTGGTTTCAGCTGAACCTCCCCAGGATTTCTGATGGGGATTGGGGTTTTGTTTGGCGGGGGGAGGGAGTAGGAGGGGCTGCATCCTCTGAGAAGCTGCAGATGACACATTCAGCTGAGGGAAGGCAGCAGGGAGGAGCTGCAGCCAAGGCAGGGGCTGCAGGTTGGCTCTGGCAGACAGTGCCAGGCTCAGCTCCATCCCCACACCCCAGCCCTGCCACCAGCCCCTGCCCACACCAGCCTTGCCTCCCCAGCACACTGCCAGCAGCCAGTGATGCCTGGGCACCCCCAGGGAGAGGGGACACACAGTGAACAAACAGACCCTTCACAGAATCCCAGCGTGGAGGGGCTGGAAGGGATCTCTGGAGCTCATCCAGTCCAAGCCCTGCTCCAGCAGGGCACCCCCAGCAGCTTGCCCAGCAGCACAATGCCCAGGGGGGGTTGGAAGCTCTCCACACAAGGACACTCCACAACCTCTCTGGACAGCCTGCTCCAGCCCTCCAGCACCCTCACAACAAACAACTTTCTCCTCCTGCTCACATGGAGCCTCCTGGGGTCCACTTTGTGCCCCTTGGCCTGTCCCTGGGCAGCACTGAGCAGAGCCTGGCCCCAGCCTCTTGCCCCCCAGCCTTTAGCTCTTGCTGAGCATTGCTCAGATCCCTCTGGGGCTGCTCTTCTGCAGGCTCTCAGCCCCAGGGCTCTCAGCCTTTGCTCCTCACAGAGCTGCTCCAGGCCCCTCAGCAGCTCTGCAGCCTCCCCTGGACTCTCTCCAGCAGTTCTCTGTCCCTTGAACTGGGGAGCCCAGACCTGGACACAATATTCCAGCTGTGGCCTCAGCAGGGCAGAGCAGAGGGGCAGGAGAGCCTCCCTCACTCTGCTGCCCACACTCTTCCTCATCCACCCCAGGACCCCATTGACCTCCCTGGCCCCAAGGGCACCTTGCTGGCTCCTGGTGACTTTGTTGTCCCCCAGCACCCCCAGGTCCTTCTCCACAGAGCTGCTCCCCAGCAGCTCCTCCATCCCCAGTCCTGCTGCTCCTCCCCAGCTGCAGGACTCTGCCCTTGCCCTGCTTGAACTTCCTGAGGTTCCTCTGCCCCAGCTCTTAGCCTGGCCAGGTCTGGCTGAAGGCAGCACAGCCTGGGGGGTCTCAGCCACTCCTCCAGTGTGGTCCCATCAGCAATCTGGCCCAGGGTCCACTCCTCCCCCGGTGGAGCAGAAGTGGCTGAGGAGGATTTGCTGTGCTGGCAGCAGCTGCTGCTCTGTGCCTGGGTGGGGATGCTGCAGTGGGGGCAGCACTGGAGTTGGTGTTCCCAGGGGGAAGAACTCTGCTGGAGGGGCTCCAGTTCCAGCAGTCCCATCCTGGATCACTGCACAGCCCACAGCTCTCCTGCCCCCACCATTTCTCATCAGCTGTGGGACCCGAGGATGGGAGAGAGGAGGAGAAGGAGCAACATTTGTCATGCTGCAGTGATGCTTCCAAAGTGCAGAGCCTCTGATGGTTGAGGGAATTACATTATCCTTGGGGGATAGGGGGGAGAAAATAAAACCAAATCATGAAATCCTGCAGTTCCTGAAGGAGTGGAATGAATTAAGGGATTGGCAGAAAGGAGAGAGAGGAGCAGGAGCTCTCCCTCACACCTCTGATCACCCACACCTCTGATCCCTCACACCTCTCATCCCCCTCACCTCTATCCATCACCTGCCCATGGGACCTGACCTCCTGGTGCTGCATATCTTAGAGGGTTGGGCACCTCAGGAACAGGAGTCTGACCAGCTTACACTGACTCATTCCCACTTCATAGACTCACAGAATTGTCAGGATTGGAAGGGACCTCAAGGCTCAGCCAGTCCCAACCCCCCTGCCATGGGCAGGGACACCTCACACCACAGCAGGTTGCTCACAGCCACCTCCAGTCTGGCTGCAAAACCCTCCAGGGATGAGGCTTCCACCACCTCCCTGGGCAACCTGTGCCAGGCTCTCACCACCCTCCTGGGAAAAAATTTCTTCCTAACATCCAATCTGAATCTCCCCACTTCTAGTTTTGCTCCATCCCCCCCCAGTCCTATCACTCCCTGACACCCTCAAAAGTCCCTCCCCAGCTTTCTTGGAGCCCCCTTCAGATCCTGGAAGGCCACAAGAAGGTCTCCTCAGAGCCTTCTCTTCTCCAGCCTGCACAACCCCAACTCTCTCAGTTTGTCTCCAGAGCAGAGCAGCTCCAGCCCTCTGCTCATCCTTGTGGCCCTTCTCTGGACACCTTCCAGCACCTCCAGATCCTTCCTGGAACAGAGGCTCCAGAACTGTTCCCAGAGCTCCAGGTGTGGTCTCAGCAGAGTGGAGCAGAGGAGGAGAATCCCCTCCCTGCCCTGCTGGCCACACTTCTCTTGCTGCAGCCCAGGCTCTGCTTGGCTCTCTGGGCTCAAGAGCTCACTGCTGGCTCCTGTTGAGCTTCTACTTCACCAGCACCCTCAAGGCCTTTCCTTCAGGGCTGCTCTCCAGCCAGTCCTTGCCCAGCCTGGATCAGTGCCTGGGATTGCCCTGCCCCAGCTGATATGTGGACATCATTTTATGGCCATGGTGGGCTTGGGTTGATGGCTCCACTGGATGACCCTAGAGGACTTTTCCAACCCAAAACAACTATGCTGTGATTCTCTGGTTTAGGAACCCCTCCCCCTCTGTGTTGCCTCTGCTGTCCCCAGCCCCCACACCCACCCAGGCTGGCCATAATTGAGGTCCCTTTCTCTCCCCTCACCCTGCCTCAGACTGAAAGAGGCAGAAGCAACCATTCCAAAGCCTGTCACTGGTGTTCCCTTCCCCATCCCTTGACCCGCACCTTGGGAAGCACTAAGCTGAAGTGATTGGCTAAGCTCAGAAGCATTTTCTCCACAGGCAGGAGAAGCTAATTCTGACCAAAGCAGCAGACTAAGGCAGGGGAAAGAATGTGAGCAGCCCCTGGCTCAGCACTGGGTGGGACTTGACCCTTTTGGAAAGAAAGGACATTTGGCAGCAGATTTTAAGCACTTCTGAAATCAGCTGCAGTGATTTCACAGCTGGTGAAGCTGAGGCTTGGCTGACCTGGCAAGGGTAATACCAACAGGAAAATATGGATCTGCCACCCAGCTACCACCTCTCTCATGGCCTTTCCATCCAAGGAGAGCTGGTAGGGAGATGGGGGTTGGCCTTTTCTCCCAAGGAACAAGTGATAGGAGGAGAGGAAATGGCCTCAGATTGCACCAGGGGAGGTTTAGGTTGGAGATGAGGAACGATTTCTTCCCCAAAAGGGTTGCCAAGGCCTAGCCCAGGCTGCCCAGGGCAGTGGTGGAGTCCCCATCCCTGGAAGGGTTTCAAAGCCATGGAGCTGTGGTGCTGAGGGCCATGGTTTGAGCTGGCAGTGCTGGGCTCATTGCTGGACTTGATGATCCTAAAGATCTCTTCCAACCAAGCAGTTCCATGACTCTCTTAACTCTCAGTATAATGAAGTCAACGAGAGAGGTTCCCAAAGTCATGAAGAACATCAGAACACTTGGAAATAGCAGCAAGAAATCCATTTTTCAATTAACTAAAGCTGGTGTGGAAGGTTCTTGGCCTGGTTGGTCCTCAAGGGGAGAGAAGGGTGAAGGAGAAAACCCTGAGCAGCAGAAATCCCTTGTGCTGCAGCCAGGGCAGAGGGGCAGGTCCTGCTGCCACCACAGTGTTTGGTATCATTTTGTGGGGGCTTGAAGCCCTCCCCCAGAGTGGATGGTGGAGTCACCACTCCTGGAAGTGCTCAAGAACCATGGGGACATGGTTTGATGGCCACGGGGGTGCTGGGTTGATGGTTGGGCTCAAGGATCTTAGAGACTATTTCCAACCAGGAAAGGGGCTAGGGGGAATGGAGCTAAGATAAAGGAGGGGAGTTTGGATTAGAGGTTAGGAAGAAGCTCTTCCCCATGAGGGTGGTGAGAGACTGGCACAGGTTGCCCAGGGAGGTGGTGGAAGCCTCATCCCTGGAGGTTTTTGCAGCCAGGCTGGAGGTGGCTGTGAGCAACCTGCTGTAGTGTGAGGTGTCCCTGCCCATGGCAGGGGGGTTGGGACGGGCTGAGCCTTGAGGTCCCTTCCAGCCCTGACAGTTCTGTGATTCTGTAGCACCCACTTCCATGTGGGAAAGTGGTTAAGCAAAGCTGAGGGTGGTGGGAGGCTGGAGCAGGCTGCTTCAAGAAGCTGTGGATGCTCTGTCCCTTGAAGTGCCCCAAGGGGATGGAGCTTTGAGCAGCCTGGGCTAGGAGAAGCTAAACCTACCCATGAAGCTAGGTGACTTTTGGGGGTCCTCTCACCCCACCCCAGTGTGGCTGTGGTGGTGTTGGGGTGGTGGTTTGACTGCATGTCCTCAGAGGACTTTTCCAACCCCAATTCCAATTCCCTTTGCCAAGCTCCTTCCTTTCAGGCTTCGCACAGGAAATTGTTGGGTTAGACACCTCAGTGCTCACCGTGGCTCCTGCATCAGCTTAATGAGACAAGAAAAAGCCAGACCACACCGAAGGCAGAGCAGCTGCAACCTCCTGGAGAGCCATTAGAAACCGGAGAGCAGCACAAATTAGCACCGATTTTGTTTACTCAACTGGTACCTTTCTCTCCTCTCCAGTTATTCCTCCCTTCTTTGTGGCCATTACCTCCAAGCCCTGGGGGAAGCCTCATTGTGAATTTAGCCTAAATCCATTCTGCTCACTGGATTGGTCTTATTTTACAGCAATAAAGTGAAGATCAGACGAGGAGCCATGAAAATCAAGCTGCTGTGGAGAGCTGCTGAGCTAATTTGTCATTTTGCATCCAAATAACCGTGCCGTTTGCATGGCAGTGCTCAGAGCAGCCCCGAGCTGCGGGCAGGGCTTCCATCAGTCACTGAGTCCTAAATATCTGAGGTAGGTATCACAGCAGCTCTGAATCCCAGCAGAGCAGGGGCTGGAAGGGACCTCTGGAGCTCAGCCAGTCCAAGCCCCTGCTCCAGCAGGGCACCCCAGCAGCTTGCCCAGCAGCACAATGCCCAGGGGGGGTTTGGAAGCTCTCCACACAAGGACACTCCACAACCTCTCTGGCCAGCCTGCTCCAGCCCTCCAGCACCCTCACACCAAACAACTTTCTCCTCCTGCTCACATGCAACCTCCTGGGTTCCACTTTGTAATGCTGCTTTGTAAGCTCTGGCTGCGAGAAGCACCACGACTGCTGCAGCTCCTGGGCCTTGGCAGCCCTGCCCGAGCAGGGCTGAGGATCCCAGGCTGGGCTCTCCACAAAGGCTCTCATGGTAGGGACCTCCTTACAGCTCTGCTACCCATCCGTGGAGATGACACAGCCAGGAGCCCTGGTGGTGTGGTGACACAGGCATGGTGGCCATGAGAGGCTTGTGAGATGGAGCTGAGCATCCTGGCAGCATGAGCATGATGCTACTGCTGAGCCTGCCCAGAGGTTGGGGGAGAAGATCTGGCATCACTTCAGGTCTTCCCCTCTAGTTGCAGTGCTTGGCTTGACAAATGACAACCTGCCCCTGAAGGCCAAGAGGTGCTTTTGTGTCCCTCCAGGTGAAGGCTGGGTCTTCACCTGCTTTGGACCACAAGAAGGTCACAGCCTGGCTGCTTCTCCCTTCTAATTTGCTGTCTTCTCCAAAAAGCAAATTATCATCAGCCTGATTCAAGGAGTCAGTGAAGTGGATCCAGCCGCATCATAGAGTCACAGAAATGTCAGAGTTGGAAGGGACCTCAAGGATCATCCAGTCCCAACCCCCTGCCAGGGGCAGGGACACCTCACACCACAGCAGGTTGCTCACAGCCACCTCCAGCCTGGCTGCAAAATCCTCCAGGGATGAGGCTTCCACCACCTCCCTGGGCAACCTGTGCCAGTCTCTCACCACCCTCAGGGGGAAGAATTTCTTCCTCACATCCAATCTGAATCTCCCCATTTCTGGTTTTGCTCCATTCCCCCCAGTCCTATCACTCCCTGACATCCTCAAAAGTCCCTCCCCAGCTTTCTTGGAGCCCCCTTCAGATCCTGGAAGGCCACAAGAAGGTTTCCTCAGAGCCTCCTCCTCTCCAGCCTGCACAACCCCAACTCTCTCAGTCTGTCTCCAGAGCAGAGCAGCTCCAGGGGGGGTGTTTGGGATGCGCCACAAAGATCAACTTCACTGAGGCTTGCCACCAGCCTTCCCTGCTCATACTGGCAGCGTGGTGGCATAGTGGTGTTGGGTTGATGGTTGGGCTTGATGATCCTAGAGGTCTTTTCCAGCATTTGTGATTCTATGAGCAGGGCAAAGCCTTTACCCAGAGCAACCCAGCTCCCTGGGAGCCTCATCCATGCCCAAGGACGTGGCAGGGAGCTCAGCCATGCAGGGCTTGGGGCTGTGCTGCCAATGTGGGGCTGTCAGCAGCTCTGCCCACAGCTGGGCACCAGGGAGCCTAATTACCCACCTCAGCCAGCTATGGGTACTCATCAATTATTGATGGTGGCAGGTTGGGCCATTAGCTCCAGCACCAGCAGAAACAACAGATTTGGAACTGCAAAGGCAAGCTGGTGGGGTTAATGGTCCATGCTGAGCCTGTGGCTGGTGCAGAGCCTGGGACAAGGTGTGGAGAGGCTGGGAGCCTTCCCTTGGAGGAGAAACCCATCCCCTGGAGCAAAAACCCATCCCTTGGAGCAGAAACCCATCCATTTGGAGCAGAAACCCATCCATTTGGAGCAGAAACCCATCCCTCCTGCTCCTGCTGAGCAAGATGCTCAGCCTCATCTCACAAGCCTCTCATGGTCACCAGGATTCTCAGCCCCATCTCACAAGCCTCTCGTGACCACCAGGATGCTCAATCTTATCTCACAAACCACTCATGGCCACCAGGATGCTCAGCCCCATCTCACAAGCTACTCATGGCCACCAGAATGCTCAGCCCCATCTCACAAGCCACTCATGGCCACCAGAATGCTCAGCCCCATCTCACAAGCCACTCATGGCCACCAGGATGCTCAATCCCATCTCACAAACCACTCATGGCCACCAGAATGCTCAGCCCCATCTCACAAGCCACTCATGGCCACCAGGATGCTCAATCCCATCTCACAAACCACTCATGGCCACCAGGATGCTCAGCTCCATCTCACAAACCACTCATGGCCACCAGGATGTTCAGCTCCATCTCACAAGCCTCTCATGACCACCATGCCTGTGTCACCACACCACCAGAGCTCCTGGCTGTGTCATCTCCACGGATGGGTAGCAGAGCTGTAAGGAGATCCCTATCATGAGAGCCTTTGTGGAGAGCCCAGCCTGGGATCCTCAGCCCTGCTCCAGCCCAGGCCGAGGCCCAGGAGCTGCAGCAGTCGTGGTGCTTCTCGCAGCCAGAGCTTACAAAGCAGCATTACAAAGGATCAAAGGCAAGAGCCTCTCCCCACGTCTGCCCTGCGCCGCGGCCGGCCCCGGCGGTGCCAGCGGGGCTGATGTCTGGGGAGGTCCCATTCCAGCCAAGACCCGACAGGGAGGACGCAGAACGGAGCTGAGCAGATGCAGAGCCAAGGTTTGCTGCCGCCAGCGCCGCAGGAGCGCACCTGAGCCCCGAGACGTGCAGATGTTCCCTGCTGAAGCCTATTTTTTTCCCTGTAAACTTTTGTCTTTCCTCTCCCAGTTTGGGCTCTGAGCTGGAACGGGGCCAGGAATGTGTCATCTGCTGCAAAGCCCCCGAGCTGGCTCCTCTCCCGCCCCCACCCCTGTCACAGGCACCGTCACTCTCCCTTTTACATAATCCCACTGGCACCAGGAGCTCCTGGCAGCCGCGGGAAGCATCCCGGGGTCGGGAAGCATCCTGAGGTCGGAAGCATCCTGAGAGAGGCTGCGGCAGCCCTGCCGGGGGGGCGGTGGCACAGCACTTAGGGTCTGAGGCAGGGGGGTGGGAATTGGTATTTTTAGCCTCAAAGAGGGGTCAAGACTAGCTAACAGCTCACTTTGAGCACCACATGCCTCAGAGCTCAGCACCAAGGGTGGCACTGGAGCAGAAAATGAACTGGGAAGGACTTCAGCTTCCAATGCAAGGGAGCCAAAGGCTTCACAGGATTGGAGTCCCAGGAGATGGCTTTGAGCTGGGAGAGGGCAGATTAAAGTGGAGATGAGGAAGAAATTGGTGAGAGTGAGGGTGGGGAGACACTGGACCAGGTTGCCCAGGGAGGCTGTGGATGTCTCCTCCCTGGAGGTGGTCAAGGCCTTGAGCAACCTGGGCTGGTGGGAGGTCCCTGCCCATGGCAGGGGGTAGGAACTGGATGATCTTCAAGGTCCCTTCCAACCCAGCCCATTCTATGATTTCTGAGCCACTAGGAAAAGCCTTTGGCTTCTCCAGGTGCTGGATCTTCCTCAGCCTGAGGACCCAGCCCCAGAGAAGAACCCAAAATATCAGCTCCATAACCCTTGGTCAACATCGTCCCTAACTAAAGGTTCTCTGGGGTCAGCAGCACTATTGCAGCTGAGCCTGGGGGTTTAGCCAGCTCCAAACTCCCCTCCACTGCTTCTCCTGGGGGAGAAATCAGCTCTGGATATAGAAGAGATTCAGGAGTAGAAAGAGGGATTAGTCATAAAGATAAAACATCAGCCTTGTCTCCAACGAGATGCTATTCCTGATGCACCTCCCTATGGCATTGCTGGGCCCAGCACCAGCAGCAGAATCTAGCCCTTGCTATTGAGACCTTCTTTTCTGGAAGGAGCCAGGAAGGGGCTCCAAAAAGCCCAACTTTGGAGGCTGCAGGAAGCATACAAATGTGGCAATGTGGGCAGCAAAGAACTGCAATTAGCTGGCAAGTTGCAGCTCTGGAACCTGTGGGGAATCAGCAGAGATAACTGCTGGCAATTAGCACTTGGTGAGCCTGATGAGGAGAAGCCAGGGCTGGGGAGCAGATCTGTCCCTGAATGACAAGATCATGCCCTGCACCACGTGACCAAAGACATGGCTGCCTGGGATGGCTGAGGGAGGAGAGGGAAACTGAGGCAGGGAGCTGCAGTAGCTTAGTGAGGGCTGCAGGAGGGGGAAGGGGGTCACAGGGAGCTTCTGCCTGACATCACTTCACCAGACCTGCTCCACCAGGATTGCCCTTACTCCTCTGGGATTTCCCCTGCTCCACCTAGATTGCCTCTACACCACTGGGATTGCCCCTGCTCCACTGGGATTGCCCTTACTCCACTGGAACTCTCCCTGCTCCACCAGGATTGCCCTTACTCCTCTGGGATTGCACCTGCTCCACTAGGATTGCCCCTGCTCCACCAGGATTGCCTCTACACCACTGGGATTGCCCCTGCTCCACTGGGATTGCCCTTACTCCACCAGGATTGCCCCTACTCCACCAGGATTGCCCTTACTCCACCAGGATTGCCCCTACTCCACCAGGATTGCCCTTACTCCACCAGGATTGCCCCTACTCCACCAGGATGACAGGCCAAGTTACATTGATACAGAGAGTTGCCTGTCTTCAGGCAGGACCCAACAACACCCCCAAAATTCTGCCCTGCCCACAGCCAGAGCCAGCTCACAGCACCCAGCAGCTGGGCCTACCACCTCCCTGGGATCACCCCTGCACCACTGAGCCTGTTCCCCACCCCACCCCAACACCCTGTCCAACCAGGAGCTGGGTCCAGAGGATGTTAATCAGCATTTTGCTCTCACCACAAACTGCTGGAGCATCACCTGGACCACTTCTGCTGCCAGCACAAAGCAGGGCAGCACCAGTGGGAGCATGCAGTGCTCCTGCTAGAAGTTGGTCATGGCTGAACAATGGGAATGAGCAGTGGGAAAGGCCAGGCTTCCACCTGGGAAGAGTCAAGCTTCCACTGGGGAAAAGCCTCTGTGTTAATTACCAGCAGATTACATCCAAGCATCCCACTCCCTCTGCTTCCATACATCCCACCTACAAGGCTCCTGGAAAGTTAACATGGACATTTGCAGAGCTCCAGAACTTCCCAGACCAAGCCCTGGTGCTGGATCTGGCTTCCACGTGAGGATGTGAACCCAGCCTGGCTTTGCAGCAGTCCCAGGGACCATCGGAGCAGCCTCATGGCACAGCTGCATCCTCGCCCGCGCCGGCTGCGCAGGATCATCAGCCATTGTCATTCAGTGGGTTGGGAAGAGGCTGGGATAAAGTTGCCTGCAGGCTGTGTGCCCCTCACCACCCTCCCTGTGCCCATGGAGACCTCCTTGTGCCAACCCTGGGACGCTCAGGGATGCAGCAGCCCTGCCTCAACCGAGGGGTGCAGAGCACCATCCCTAGGCTGTTCCAGTCTCAATCCCATCACTCGTTGCTGCCTGAAAGGGCATCCTGAGCAGGCAAAAGCCAAAGTCACACCAATCCTTTCCATTTTCAGCTGCAGGCAGGGCAGAGGAGCTTAGCAGCTGCTCACACTGAGCCCTTCAGACTCAAGTCCCAGCCAGCCACTCTTTTGCCTGCCTAGGTTAGGAGGACTAAACCCCAGGAAGATGCACCAAGCATTTTGCCTGGATGCTGTGTGCCCCTCACTACCTCCCCATTCCCGTGGAGACCTCCTCATGCCAATCCTGGGATTCTCAGGGATGCAGCAGCCCTGCCTCAACCGAGGGGGGCAGAGCATCATCCCTAGGCTGTTCAAGTCTCAATCCCATCACTCGTTGCTGCCTGAAAGGGACATCCTGAGCAGGCAAAAGCCAAAGTCAAACCAATCCTTTTCATTTTCAACTGCAAGCAGGGCAGAGGAGCTTAGCTTAGCAGCTGCCCACACTGAGCCCTTCAGACTCGAGTCCCAGCCAGCCACTCTTTTGCCTGCCTAGGTTAGGAGGACTAAACCCCGGGAAGCTGCACCAAGCCTTTTGTCACAGCGCTCATTATTTTTGTCTGCATTCCACCCCCCCCTCAACTGGCTTCCACTCCACCCTCACTAAGTGAACCACAAGTCAGCAAGGGACCACTACGACAGAACGATGCCCGAGGCAGAGCTTTCTCTTCACCACACACAACACCCTGCAAATGAACTTTTGCTGCCCCAGCTCCGGTCGCGCTTAGCTAATTGCTTTCCCTGCTCGTTAGCAGCGATGCAACTTCTGCTCAAGCGCTTAACAAGAAGCAAGCTTAACGCCACTGTCGTAAATGTGGAGTGTTGGACCTCATCCCCTCACGTTTTGTGGACCCGGTCACCGCTCCAGCTGCCTGCAAACCCCTTCGACACCCCAAGCGCTGCCCGGTTCTGCAGCACGAGTTGAAATCTCTCCTCGATGAACCGAGCGGAGGAGCTCCTCCGCAGGATGAGATGCCCCCAGGCAGGCAGCTCTTTAAAGAGGCAAAGTCAAAGAAGAGCCACCGCACACTGCCAAGGCAACAAAAGACCCAATACCCTCAGCGTATCTCATACCTATATTTCATGCCCGTTTGCTTTGCGGTGGATTCTTTGAGGGAGATGTGATGCTGAGGGGTAAACGTCCCCAGGCTGCGAGCGATAATCGCCACCGTCCGGAATTTCGCCCGGGCTGCGTTCACTACGTTGGGGGTCGTGCTGTTCTGCTTGCTGATGAGCCTGTCGTCACCATTTCGACTCTTCAAGTTGTGCTCCGTGCAGGCGATGGACACTTGCATCGTGCCCTCGCTCCCCCGTTAGGCACCGGCCGGGTTGCAGCCCCCCACAGCTGCCCACCCCCCCAAAAAAAAAATCCCAAACGTTCCTGGAGGAACCCACCGACCTCCAACTCCCAGAAGTAGCCGAGGGGAGTTCGGAGCTGTGATGCTCGGCAGGAGAGAAGCCCCCAGAGTTGCCGAAGCGATGTGAAGAGGAAGGTCTGGGCTGGCCGTCCCCTCGCTGCTCAGACAAAAGCATCCATCCAGTCAGGCGCTGGTGAAGGCAGGGAGCTGCTCCTTCATGGTGAGCTTCCCGCAGCCCTCGCTCCGGCTCGCTGCAGCTGCCTGCCGGTGCCTGGATTTTAAATCAATGCAGAGACGCTGCAAGCCTTTGCTTCCATCGCCCTCTGGACCGCGAAAGTGCTGAGCAGGCAACCTTCTCCCCAACCTGGCACCTGCCAGCCCCTAGGACCGGCGATGCCCATCGGATGCAGCGGATGTAGCTACATCCCACCCAGCGCTGGCAGCGGGCTGGGGGGCGGTGCGTGGTCCAGCCACAGCTTCTGCAGCAGCTCCCGGGATCCCCTCTCGGCAAGATCCTGCGGGGAGCTTGGAAATGGGCCTCCTTTGTGCTCAGAGGAGCTTCAGGATGATTCTTCCCGAGGAAAAAAAAAGCGGCATGGCTCAGAGAAGCCCTCTTTTTTTTTTTTTTTTTTTTTTTTGTGTTAAAATGGGCTAATTATGGCAAAGAAAGCAAGCAAGCAATAAGGGGGAGGGGGAGGGGGAGGGAAAGCGATCGCTCCGCTCCCGAGTTAACGCCTTCATCCCTCTGTTCCTGGCGCCCGGAGCCGCTGCCTGGCAGCAGTGCCAGGGTTAATCCCTTCTTCCCCCAACCCAACTCGCCGCAGCGCCAAGCCTCTGAAGCAAGCAAAGCGTTCCCGTTCTTCCCTGCTGCAGTTCCAACTGGGAGCTCAGCTCCAAAGTGGTGGCTGCTCCAGCCTGTGCCACCCCACCCTGTGCCACCCCCGCAGCGGTGCTGGGTTTGGGTGCCAAGGGCAGGGGCAGCCCAGGGAGCCCTAGGCTGGCTGAGCTGCAAACTGGAGCGGTGGAAGGCTGAGGGGGTGGTGTGGAGTCACCTCCAGGAACTCTGACCATTGCTGCCATCCAGGGAAGGAGCTCTGCGGGAGGAGGGGTGTAAGGGGGGGCAGTTTGGGCACATGCTGTGTGCAGACCCATGGGGTGGTAGCACAGATCAAACAGGCTGGCAAAGGCTGGGGCTGTGGTTACCTGCTTGTCCTTTCCTCAGTCCTGCACAGGCTGGTGAGAAATGGTCCTCAGACTCCCTATATCTGCCCTTGGAGCCCCAGGAGGGCTGGAGTGAGGGTGGAGGCACCTCCAGAGTGGTTCTCCAAACCCCACTCCTAAATGGAGCTCCAGGAGGGCTGGGGTGAGGGCCAGGGTGAGGGCTGGGGCATCTTCAGAGATCCTCTCATCCACCTTCTGTTCATTGCCCAGGATGTTGAGGACATTGTCTTGTTGGGGTCTGAGTAGCCCTGCGGCTGGAGTTCCCCCAGCCCCTCTGGTGCCCTTCCAGGTTCTCTCCTCCTCAAGCCACATGAAGGTGGAGCAGAAGTGGTGGAAAAAAAAAAAAAAGAGAGAGGAGTTGGAGCTGCTGGTATGCTGCTTCTGACCCATTTTGAACCCAGGATGATGAACCTTTGATGTCCTCAGCTGCAGTGGGAGCACACTGTGGTTTTCTTCCCCTGCCAAAGAGGGGGAGTATGAGAGCATCTGGGTGGGCAGCTGGCAGCCAGCCAAGGCCACCCACCACCCAGTTTGACAGGGTGAAAAGCTTCTGATGAGCTCTTTGCAGTTCCTTTTTTTAATGGCTCATTAATGCTTACGCAGCACATTTCTTGGAGGGTGGAAAGCATTAAACCAAAGTATGATGAGCAACAGCTCAGTGTGCAACAGTCTCATCACCTTCCAGGCAGGAGCAGCCTCCTTGGAGACCTTCTCAGCTGTGGGTTTGGGACAGGTGGACTCCTTGGTGCAAGGTTTGGAGAGAAGGAGGCCACAACTCATCAGGAAATCATGGAATTGTTTTGGTTGGAAGAAGAGTTTGAGATCATCAAGTCCAACCCTCAAGCCAGCACTGCTAGGTCATCACTAAACCATTCTTGAGTCCAACCCTTAAGCCAGCACTGCCAGCTCACAACCAAACCCTGGCCCGCAGCACCACATCCACACAGCTTTGAAACCCCTCCAGGGATGGGGACTCCATCACTGCCCTGAGCAACTTGGTCCAGGCTTTGACAACTCTTCTGGGGCAGAAATTGTTCCTCCTGTCCAACCTAAACCTGCCCTGGTGCAACTTGAGGCCATGTCCTCTTCTCCTATCACTTGTTCTTTGGGAGCAGAGCCCAAGCCCCACCTGGCTCCAGCCTCCTCTCAGGGGGTGTTGAGAGCAATGAGGTCTCCCTCAGCCTTCTTTTCTCCAGGATTAACAACTACAGTTCCCTCAGCTGCTCCTCCCCAGCCCTGTTCTCCAGACACTTCCTCAGCTTGGTTGCCCTTCTCTGGACCTGCTCCAGCCCCTCAATATCCTTCCTGGAGAGGCCTAAAACTGAACCCAGTACTCGAGGTGTGGCCTCACCAGTGCCCAGAACAGGACAATCACTTTGGCTGGGTGGAAACCAGAAGGCTAAGCCATAAGGAGCTGAACCAACCACTGCAAGGCTCTGAGATCCCAACACAAGCTTTAGCCTTGGGCAGTTTGCAGAGCCCTCTCACAGTGAGTTGTGTGACAGATGACACAGAAATGCTGTTACACAGCAGCAAAGAGTCTGCCACTGGGGGACACAAGCCATGAGCTCACTGACTCCAAGATGCTGCATGGCAGGGACTCTCCTAGGACACCATCCAGGACTGAGGGAGGCAGCTTAAGTGATGGTGATGACCCTTCCAGAGCACTGCCTGGCCAGCACATCCAGCTCCCCACAGCCCCAGCACCCATTTAAGTTTTGGAGGCCAGCTTTGCACTCCAGAGCCCAAAGCAAGACTGACACCCCTGAGATTCCTCCTCTCTGATGGACATGGGACACCCTCTTAGGTTGAGCAAAGCTGCTTCGAAAAGATTCACAGAGTGCAGGGGGTTGGAAGCAAGAGAGCTCCAAGGTCACCTTCTCCAATACCCCTGCAGTGAGCAGGGACATCTCCAACTAGATCCACAACTCTGACATCTTGTTCCACTCTCCCTGAGAGTTCTTGCTGCAGCCAGAATGGTGGCACTGGGGCCTGGAGATATACCCAGGTAACTCTCCACCAGGTCACCATCACCCATGGCCTGGCCACCAGCCACAGCTGCCCCTGCTCTCAGGTGCCAGGGGAGGGGAGAGCAAAGGACAGTCAGGGGCTGTGCTGGCACATCCTGCAGAGGAGATGAGCACAAAGCTGCTTAGCTTCAGCGAGGGGCTCCAGCCTGTGCCAAGGGACTGTGTTTGAACACAGGATTTACTTCATCTGCCTGAGCAAGATAATCACTGCTGGGCTAAAAATCTTTGGGTAAGATGATTTCATGTCATGAAAATCCTCAGTTTATAGAGCATGGGGTACGTGACAGCTTCAGCAGAGGACAGTGCGTGCCCCTGGCCAGCCTCTCCCTGCCACTTCAGTGCCACCAAGGGCCCCCGGCCATGGCTGCCTGCCAAGCCATAGGGATGCTCTGCCCCCAAGGAGGAGGAGGAAGAGGACAAGTGCTCATTAAACAGACTGCTCACAATGCTTCAGCAAGCAAATCTCTTACAGACTCATACAACCACTTCTCTTGGAGAAGACCTGGAGGGTCACCACGTCCAAGCCTCAGCCCAGCACCACCACAGCCACCAAACCATGGCCCCGAGTGCCATGGCCACATATTCTTTGGACAGCTCCAGGGATGGGGACTCCAGCACCTCCCTGGGCAGCCTGTACCAACCCTTGACCACTCTTGAAGTCAAAAATAAATTCCTAATCCCCAACCAAAACCTCTCCTGGTGCCACTTGAGGCTGGTTCCTCTCAACCTATCACTTGTTCCCTGGGAGAAGAGACCAACTCCCACCTCACTCCACTCCTTATAAAGAGCCAGAAGGTCTTCCCTCAATCTTCTTTTCTCCAAGCTGAACACCCCCAGGTTCCTCAGCTTTGGTGCTGGTTATTTACACCTCCATATCTGGCCCATGAGGGTCTGGTGAGGCCATAGCTGAGGGTCTCTGATCCAGGAGCTCAGCTCCTACCTGGGCAGAGCAGTAACCCTCATGAGGAAGCCACCTCCACATTTATTGCCCTGCTGGCATCTGGCTCAACTCTAATGAGAACTGAGCAAGGCTCAGACATTTTTCATGCCAGCTTGGATTTGGTTATTGCTTCATCACCTCCTGAAGGATCTGAGGGTTCAGAGTTTGGCTCAGGGCTGGGCTGAGGCTGCTTCCTTACAGCCCAACCCCAACACACTGCAGGGCTTACAGAATGAGAGAATGCCCTGGTGGCAAAAGACCTTAAGAGCATCAAGTCCAACTATAACCTAACATCTCCTTGGGCACAGCCCTCAGACAGTGTCCCTGAGCTCCTCATCCAAACAGCTTTGAAACCCCTCCAGGGATGGGGACTCAGCCACCTCCTGGGGCAGCCTGGGCCAGGCTTTGAGAACCCTTTCAGTGAAGAATTTTTTTCTAATGTCCAACCTAAACCTCCCCTGGTGCAACTTGAGGCCATTTCCTCTCATCCTATCACTTCTTACCAGGGAGAAGAGACCAACCCCCACCTGGGCACAACTTCCTTTCAGGGAGTTGTAAGGAACAAGAAGGTCTCCCCCCAGCTTCCTCTTCTCCTGCTGGTTAGCAGGGCCTGGATTCACCTACCTGTGTTGTTCCACTGCTGATTTTGGTCCCTTCAAGGAGGATGGAGCCCTAGGAGCTGACAATAGCTCTTGTGTGCTCACAGAGCCAGCCCTGTCTGAAAACCTGCCAGAAAAATGCATTTTTAGCTAAAGGGAAAAAAAAAAAACAACACATTGAATGCAAATTTTCCTCAGCCTTCCTCAGGTGCAGTTCCAAAGGAACCCAACCAAAACACGAGGGCTGTTTGCTCCATAAGCTCAGGGCTTTTGTCCTGCAGCTCAGTTCCTCCCCAGGCTTCCAGAGCTGTTATCAAAAATGTTCCCCAGGGGCTTAGATCCATCCCCTAAAAAAAAAAAAAAAAAAAAAAAAAAAAAAAAAAAAAAAAGAAGCAGCCACAAGTCAGTGTGGGGTCTGTGGAGCTGCTGCTCCAGACAGGATTTATTCCTCAGGGAGCATCCTGAGTGAAGCTGATTTGATGGAAACCCTGTGGGAGATGCATCCTGTGCTCAGCCTCCTGGGTAGCAGCCTCCCTTATCTCACCAGTGTCCATATCAGCCCAGTGTAGAAGGGACCTACTGCAATCAGCAGGAATTAAGCCCAGCAGGGACCCTGCTTCCAAACAGCTCTTTGAGATGGAGTGAAAAGGCTGCAAGATGCACCCAGGCTGGATTGATAATCAGAGCTTCTGTGGCCCAAGGACAGTTTATTGGGACATAAGGCAGGGTTGTCCTGAGTGGGGAAGAATTAATAGCTGGGAATCTGGGAATTTACAGATGGAAAGCTGGGAATGGGTGTAGTCACCATGGAAGTTGGTGGAGTCACTGTTCCTGGAGGTGTGACACACACCAGAAAGGTGTGGACATGGCACTGGGGAACTTGGTTTAATTGCCATGGTGGTGTTGGGTTGATGGTTGGATTCCATCAACCAACCTCAAAGCTCATCCAGCTCCAACCCCTGCCATGGGCAGGGACACCTCCCAACCAGCCCAGGTTGCTCAAGGCCTCATCCAGCCTGGCCTTGAACACCTCCAGGGAAGAAGCATCCACAGCCTCCATGGGCAGCCTGTGCCAGTCTCTTCCCACCCTCACTGCCAAGAATTTCCTCTTCATCTCCACTCTCAATCTCCCCTCTCCCAGCTCAAAGCCATTGTCCCTCATCCTGGCATTCCCAGCCCTTGTCCAAAGTCCCTCCCAGCTCTCCTGGAGCCCCTTCAGGTACTGGCAGTCAGCTCTGAGGTCTCCCTGGAGCCTTCTCTTCTCTAAGCTGAACAGCCCCAATCCTCCCAGCCTGTCCCCACAGGGGAGGTTCTCCAGCCTCTCATCATCTTGGTGACCTCCTCAGGACACTTTCCAACAACTCCAGGTCCTTCTTGTGCTGGAGGGGCACCCACTGGAGAAACAGGCTGAGGCTGGCAGCAAAGCAGATGTTTGCCACCCTGCCACACTCACCCTCCAGACTCTGCACACAGAAAATGCAGATTTTTTTTCTCTCTCCCCCTGCTTTGCCCAACCCCACTGACAAACACCCTGTGAAGGAATCCCAGCCCAGGCTGTGTGCTTCCAGCTCGGCTGCACTTGTCAAATAGGAGATTCCAGGCAATTATCTGTTCCTCTGTCATTCAGCCACGTCAGGGATCACCCAAGCATCACTTTGTGCCAGCTTCCAAACTGCAGATTAACGCAGATGAAGAAATATCTTGCTAAGGTCTGGGCTGCTGAGTGGCACCCAGCTCCATTCTGGGATGCACCAGAGCAGATGGGTGAGTAATTACCCTGCAACAACTTTGGATTCCTTGAGATGAGCTGGCAGAGGGGCAGCTTAAAGACAAGCTGCAGCAGATTGTGTTGTTTCCATGACTTGTTTCCAGTGGATACCCCTTCAGCAGACAGCCCAGGAGCCCTCAGCCTCCACTGGAGCTGCATCCTTCCCCAGCCAGTGTGGGCACCTGCCCTCCTTGGTGAGGAAGCTGAGAGCCTGGCAGTGATCATCTGACAGAAGGCAATCCTGAATAATCAGCACTACTAATAGAGCTCCTGCCCAAAGAGGCCTCTTCTTAATAAAGAATTTTAATTCTTCTCCTGAGAAGAATTCTCCCCCTTTGCCTTCTCCTCCTTCTCTTTCCTTATTCTTTCTCCTTCCCTCAATTCATTCCCTCCTCTCCTCTTGTCTTTTTCTCCTTCTCTGTTCTCTTTCTTCCTTCTACCATTCTCTTCCCCTTCTCCTCATTCTCCTTTTCCTTCCCTCTTCTCCCCTTTCTCTTTCTTTGTGCCTCTTCTTCTCCTTCCCTCCTCTTTTTCCTTCCTCTTCCCTCTATTTCTCCTCCTTCTCCTTCCCTCTTCTTCTCTCCTTTCCATCTTTTCCCTCCTCCTCTTCTTCTCCTGCTCCTTTTCATCTCCTGCTCCTTCTTTCTTCTCCTTCTCCTACTCTCATCTCCCTTCTCCTCCTTTCCCCTTCCACACTCATCTTTCTCTTCTCTCCTTCTCCTGCTCTTGTCTCCTCCTAATACTCTCTTCCAATTTTCCTTCCCTCTTCTCCTCTTTCTCCTTCTCTCCTTCTTCTCTATCTCCTTTCCACTTCTTTCCTTCATTACTCTACTGCTCTCCTCTCCTCCTTCCCTTTCCTCCTCCTCTCCTCCTTCTCCCTTCCCCTCTTTCAGCTGCCTCATGCCTAGCTGTTAATGCAGGAGGCCCAGAATAAGCTCCCCCCAGCTGCCCCCAGCAGTACCACCACAAGACCTCACTCCCTGCACCCCAGAGAAAACTCTTCCTGCTGGCCACGGCTGCCAAAATGACGAGAAACCTCTGCTGGAACCATTCAGGGAGGGCAATGATCACATCCCCCAGAACAATGCCATTTGCTGAAGTGCAGCAGACTACTCAGACCTGATCTGCAGCCCAGTTAATGCCAGCCTTGCCTTTTCAGGCTGCTCTGTGGGGAACGTAACCCAGCCAAACCCCTGGCATCAGCACTTCCTCACCACCCAGCTCCCAGCCTCTGCTGCTGCTGCTGCTTAGAGAAAAGTCCTCACTTCAGGGCTTCTGAAATCTGCTTTTCACCTGAACAAGCAACTTCTCCTACCAGGAGGTCTGCCCAGAGCAGCATTTGTGTCTATCCAGGGATAGAATATTCCACAGAATAATTGAATGGTAGTGGGTGGAAGGAATCTCTGGAGATCATCCAGTCCAACCCCCCTGCCAGAACAGGGGCACCCAGGGCAGGCTGCACAGAAGTGCATCCAGATGGGGCTTGAAACTCTCCAGAGGAGACTCCACAACATCTCTGGGCAGCCTGCTCCAGGGCTCCAGCAGCCTCACACCAAACAACTTTCTCCTCATGTTGAGGTGGAACTTGCAGATCCCCAGTTGGTGTCCATTGCCCCTGGTCCTGTCCCTGGGCACCACTGGCAAGAGCCTGGCCCCTTCTTGACAGCCACCCTGCAGATATTTACAGTGAACAGATCCCCTCTCAGGCTGCTCCTCTCCAGGCTCCCCCAGGGCTCTCAGCCTTTCCTCAGCAGACAGAGATGTCCCAGTCCCTCCACTGTCCTCTCAGCCTCCACTGGACTCTCCAGTATACCCCTGCCCCTCTTGAACTGGGAGCCCAGAACTGGACACAATACTCAGCCACAGGCTCACAGAATGGTTTGGGTTGGAATGGACCTTGAAGACCATCTAGTTCCAACCCCCCTGGCAGTGTGAGGGACACCTCCCACCAGACCAGCTGGTCTTTGCCCTTCCAGAGCCCTCTGCAAGGACTTGGTCATCTTTCTTTCACCTCAGAGCAGTGTGATGGCATCTCAGGAAATTAAACACAAGGCACTTACAAGTTTTCAGGTGATCTCCAAGCCCTGCCAAGCACTTCCAAGCCAAAGATCTGCCTGTACTTCCCTGGAGCCAGTGCTGGCCAGGCAAGCAGCCCTTGATTCCTGAGCACGTCCCAGAGGGCCCTGAACAGCCACTTTGCTCCTGGAAAGGCTCCCATTTAATTAACCAAAGGATCTGCAAGAGGGCTGTTGCTGGATGCCAAAGGCACAACTGCTCATTAGGTCCTCAGAGGAGAACAATAATTACTCCTGAAATCTCCAGGGCAGTCAAAAAAACGTGCATTTCATCACCCCAGCTGGGGATGGGGAGCCAAAAGCTGGCCTGAGTGAAGAGCTGCCTGAGGCTGGGCAGCTGGGGACAGCAGCTCACCCCAACAGCCTCCTGATGCCAGTTCAGGAGGGACAGGGAGCTGCTGGAGACAGTCCAAGGGAGGGCTCCAAGGATGCTGAAGGGACTGGAGCACTGCCTGGTGAGGAGGGGCTGAGAGCCCTGGGACTGGTTAGTCTGGAGAAGACTGAGAGGGGATCTGATCAATGTCTATCAATATCTGAGGGCTGGGGGTCAAGAGGGAGGGAGGGGACAGGCTCTGCTCAGTTGCACCCTGGGATAGGACAAGGGCAATGGATATAAACTCCAGCACAGGAGGTTCCACCTCAACATGAGGAGGAACTTCTTCACTGTGAGGGTCCCAGAGCACTGGAACAGGCTGCCCAGAGAGGTTGTGGAGTCTCCTCTGGAGCCTTTCAAGCCCCATCTGGATGTGTTCCTGCATGACCTGTGCTGGATTCTCTGGTCGTGCTCTGGCAGGGGGTTGGACTGGATGATCTTCAGAGGTCCCTTCCAACCCCTAACATCCTGTGAGCCTGGGATCTGGACACACTAAGGACTTCCATGTACTTTACAAACCTCCAGGAAGAAGCAGGAACCATGCTGCTGGAATTCTGGACAGGTTGTGTTGTCTTCTGGAGCCTTTCTGGTGCAGGGATGAAGCCAAGCAGCTGTGAAAATGCAGGTTGAAAGCAAGGGACTAAGGCTTATCAGGCAGCAGCAGGTCTGCAGCAGGAAATCCAGCCCTGGGCAGCAGCAGCACACAGCAGTCCCACCTGAACATCCACCTGATGGGAAGGTGCAGCTGTAGGAAGGTGGTCACCCCAGTATGGGGCAAAACACAGCAGAATGGGAAAAAACAAACTTCAGTTGAGCATTCTGGTTTGCTTAAATTGTGGGGAGGGGGCAAAAGCAACTTCTGAATCAAAGAGCAGTGCAAAGAGGCAACCTGCTGAGCTCCAAACCCTCTGAACCCTGAATTCAGACTTGCAGCAGCGTGATCAACAGCCCAGTGGAGGGGAGAGTCCCTGACTGAGGGAGCATCCTGAAATAACTTCAGTCACACCTCCTGTGGTATGGATTCACAGAGCTGCTTTGGTTGGAAGAGACCTTTTGAGGCCATCAAGCCCAACCAGTAACCCAGCACTGCCAGCTCACACCATCCACAGGAGGGGAACTGGATTTCTTCCTTCAAGGAGGGAATGTCCCACTACAAACAGTGGTGCCCAGGGACAGGCCAAGGGGCACAAAGTGGACCCCAGGAGGTTGCATGTGAGCAGGAGGAGAAAGTTGTTTGGTGTGAGGGTGCTGGAGGGCTGGAGCAGGCTGGCCAGAGAGGTTGTGGAGTGTCCTTGTGTGGAGAGCTTCCAACCCCCCCTGGGCATTGTGCTGCTGGGCAAGCTGCTGGGGGTGCCCTGCTGGAGCAGGGCTTGGACTGGGTGAGCTCCAGAGGTCCCTTCCCACACCTACCATTTCATGTTATATACACACAACCATATAGCTGCACAATGTCCCTTCCAATGCCACCTTGCTGGGGTTCTTGGATTCCTTCCATGTCCTTACCCACACTGCTTGCATCCCATCCTCCCCTATTCACACATGATATAGGCAAGAATCCTCCAGAAGCAAAGAACCCTCCAGGGCTCAACTCAAGAACCCCCCCAGGGCTCACTCAAGAACCCTCCCAGGGCCCAATTCAAGAACTCCCCCAGGGCTCACTCAAGAACCCTCCCAGGGCACAACTCAAGAACCCCCCCAGGGCCCAACTCAAGAACCCTCCAGGGCCCAACTCAAGAACCCTCCAGGGCCCAACTCAAGAACCCGCCCAGGCCCCAACTCAAGAACCCGCCCAGGCCCCAACTCAAGAACCCTCCAGGGCCCAACTCAAGAACCCTCCAGGGCCCAACTCAAGAACCCTCCAGGGCCCAACTCAAGAACCCGCCCAGGCCCCAACTCAAGAACCCGCCCAGGCCCCAACTCAAGAACCCTCCAGGGCACAACTCAAGAACCCTCCCAGGGCTCAACTCGAGAACCCTCCAGGGCACAACTCGAGAACCCTCTCAGGGCTCATCTCAAGAACCCTCTCAGGGCTCATCTCAAGAACCCTACAGTACTCTTCAAGAACCCTCCAAAAAACCAAGGAGCAAGTGGAAAGTGAAATCATTTGGGAAGAGGCTGGAGCTGGGGGTGTCTGCCATCAGCACTGGAGAGCCTCAGCAGACTAAACCCAAGGGTAACCCCCCCCAACCATTTATGAAACTCTATGTTGGCTTTTAAGTGAAGGGCAGATCCGGATGGGGCTCTATAGATCAGGCTGTACAGGAAATTGGGAAAGCATCCAGGTGGTAAGATATATCCCAATAAATATAATGGGAGTGTGCTCTGAGCAGATTAGGCTGGGATTAGGGAGCAGGATTACATGAGCACACCAAGTCCCCCTCATATATTTTGCCATCTAAAGATTAAATATTTAAAAGCTTCGATGTATGAAAGGAGCCTGGCCAAGGGAGCCTGGCCAAGGAACTGTGGCAAAGGGACCATTCCCAATTTTCCTCCTTCTCTGGCAGCTGTCTTAGGGGTGTAAAGATGAGCCCAGAAGGAGGGATAAGGGGTGGAGAGTGTGATCTGCCTGCTCAGCCCCCGAGGGTTGCCTCACCTCCTGTTGCACAGGGCAGGGTCAGTCAAGCAGAGAAGCATCATCAGATGATGAGGGAACTGCACAGCACTGCAGCAATGCCTTCCCCTGGCCCTCATCTTGGCTTCCTGCCAGTTCAGACCTTGCTGTGCCAGAGGTTAAATCTATCCTGTATTGTTTAACAGCCTCTGATGGCCTTGCCTGATGCCTAACAGGATTTTGAGCATGCATGAGATGCTTTCTGCAGCCCAATCATCCCCTGGCAGGGAGTTCCCCAGTTCCATTTCTAGGGCACAGGGCTGCTGAGGAGCAGTTGAAGGACCTGGGGTTCTTCAGCCTGGAGAAGAGAAGACTGAGGGGAGACCTCATTGCTCTCTACAACTCCCTGAAAGGAGTCTGGAGTCAGGTGGGGGTTGGTCTCTTCTCCCTAGGAAGAAGCAACAAGACAGAAAAAATGGCCTCAAGTTGCCCCAGGGATGGTTAAGGTTGGCCATGAGGAACAATTTCTGCCCCAAAAGGGTTGTCAAGGCTTGGCCCAGGCTGCCCCGGGAGGTGGTGGAGTCCCCATCCCTGGAGGGGTTTGAAAGCTGTGGAGATGTGGTGCTGAGGGCCATGGTTCAGTGGTGAGCTGGCAGTGCTGGGCTGAGGATTGGACTGGATGACCTTAAAGATCTTTTCCAACCGAAGCAGTTCTACAGTTCCATGACAAGATGCTGGAGAGGTGGTTTCTGGTTCTTCTTTTTTTTTTTTTTTTTTTTTTCCTCTCCTGTCATCCAGAAATTCCATGTGCCCTGCCTGGTTCCCAGGTTACAGGAGCCAGGGAGCTGTCAGAGGCTGTTGATTTGGAACACATCTGCTGTAATTCCTGTCAATCATCTTCCCCCTGGGCTCAAAGCCTCTTTAATCACCTGCTGCAGACACACTCCCATCACCCACAGCCCTCTGCTTCCCACAGCCCAGCTTAAGGGATCCATTTGGGATGGGATGGGATGGCCAGGACTGACTGTGGGATTTGAAAGAGCAGCTCCCAGAAATGTATTAACCCCCAGCAGTTTACTCTTAGGCATCTCATGTTGTCTGCAGTGGTGGTTACCTTTCTATCCACAGAACTTGGGGATGGAGAGGGCTTCCTAAGATCATCTGCAGGAGTAGTCACCTTTTGGTCCTGCTGGCCTACACCTTCAGCCTTCACCATAAAGGGAGAAGAGGGGGAGGAGAAAGGGGGGGGGGAGAAAGGGGGGGGGGGAGAAAGGGGGGGGGGAGAAAGTGGGGGGGGGAGAAAGTGGGGGGGGAGAAAGGGGGGGGGGAGAAAGGGGGGGGGAGAAAGGGGGGGGGGAGAAAGGGGGGGGGGAGAAAGGGGGGGGGGAGAAAGGGGGGGGGGAGAAAGGGGGGGGGGAGAAAGGGGGGGGGGAGAAAGGGGGGGGGGAGAAAGGGGGGGGGGAGAAAGGGGGGGGGAGAAGGGGGGGGAGAAAGGAGGGGGGGAGAAAGGAGGGGGGGAGAAAGGGGGGGGAGAAAGGGGGGGGGAGAAAGGGGGGGGGTGAAAGGGGGGGGGAGAAAGGGGGGGGAGAAAGGGGGGGGGAGAAAGGGGGGGGAGAAAGGGGGGGGAGAAAGGGGGGGGAGAAAGGGGGGGGAGAAAGGGGGGGGGGAGAAAGAGGGGGGGAGAAAGGAGGGGGGGAGAAAGGAGGGGGGGAGAAAGGAGGGGGGGAGAAAGGAGGGGGGGAGAAAGGAGGGGGGGAGAAAGGGGGGGGGGGAGAAAGGGGGGGGGGGAGAAAGGGGGGGGGAGAAAGGGGGGGGGAGAAAGGGGGGGGGAGAAAGGGGGGGGGAGAAAGGGGGGGGGAGAAAGGGGGGGGGAGAAAGGGGGGGGGAGAAAGGGGGGGGAGAAAGGGGGGGGGAGAAAGGGGGGGGGAGAAAGGGGGGGGGAGAAAGGGGGGGGAGAAAGGGGGGGGAGAAAGGGGGGGGAGCCTCAGCTCAGCAGCCCCCAGATCCCATCTCTTTCTTAGCTTAACAGCAAAAAGAGCTCCGGAGAGGGCAGCATCCCAGCACCTTCCCAGGCTGCAGCACTCCTGGGGGACAGCGTCAGGGGGGTCACTCCAAACACAGGGAATGTGGCAGGGGCTGGCGTGCTGGGGGCAGAAGTTGCCCTGCCAGCAGCCAGCCTCGGCCGACTATAAAGCAGACAAAAGACAAACAGCAGCCTCGGCCCCGCGGGGCTGAGCCGGCAGCGCCTCGGGACTCCATGACCTCCATAAATACTTCCCACACGGAACATTTGCCAGCAGCATGTTCCTCAGAAGCTGCCTGGCTGCTTTGCCAGACACAGACCTATAAGATTTCACCTCCAGGCTCCCCAGCTGCAGCTGCCCAGGCACTCGGATGCTATTTTAGCCCTGCGAGAGCAGGGGAGGGAGGTCTGCAGGCACACGGAGGGCCAAGCTCACACAGTTTGGGCTCAAGAGCTCAAAATCACAGAATCGCTGAAGGGATCCTACAGGAAGGCTGCAGAGAGATTTTTCATCAGGGTGTCTAGAGGGGGAATGGTTTGAAGCTGAGGGAGAGTAGGATTAGACTGGAGCTGAGGACTAAGTTCTTCAGCATGAGGGTGGTGAGACTCTAGCCCAGGCTGCCCAGGGCAGTGGTGGAGTTCCCATCCCTGGAGTAGTTTCAAAGCTGTGAAGCTCTGGTGCTGAGGGCCATGGTTCAGTGCTGAGCTGGCAGTGCTGGGGTAAGGCTTGAACTGGGTGATCTTAAAGGTCCCTTCCAACCAGAAGGATTCTATGACAACCAACAGACCAAGCACATGATGTCTTCTTCACCTTTCACCCTCTTGCCCCAGGCTGTCCTAGCTCCCTGCATGGATGAAGTCCTCTCCCTTGGATGCTCTTCCTAACACACAAGACTTGTACTTCACAGCCTGATGCCTGCCAGACTCTGGTGCTCAGCCTTTCAGCCCATTTCCTCCTCCAATTTTAGGGCATGGACAAGGACAGAGATCCCACTGATGCACCTGCCATGGTCACAACATCCCTGCTCTCTGTGTGTCTTGTTCCACTCTTCAGCTGTCATCTCTTTCATGCTCCTGAATAAAGGAGCTTTCATGACACCACCAGAAAGAGCAGATAATTCTACCCAGCCTTGAAGGAGTTGGCCACAAACCAGTGATGTTAGAAGAGAAAGATCAAATTCAGAGTTTTAAGAGATCACAGGCAGTTGGCTTTTGCTCAAAGCTGTGTTCAAAACACCCAGAGAAGAAAAGCCATGGGAGCAGACAGCATCCTCAAGGATTTGTAAGCCTGCCTGAAGGTGTGCATGGACTCCTGGGCACAGAATGCCCATGGTGCCAGATGGTTCCTCAGTCAAGTTCCTCACAGAATCATTTAGGCTGGAAAAGACCTCACAGAATCACAGGCACATTCAGGCTGGAAAAGACCATCAGGATCACCAAGTCCAACCCAGAACCCTACTCTAGCCCCAAGCACCACATCCAAACCACCTTTAAACACATTCAGGCTTGGGGATTCCACCACCTCCTTGGGCAGCACATTCCCATCCCTGAGATCCAAGATAATAGAATTATAGAATCACAGAACGGTCAGGGCTGGAAGGGACCTCAAGGCTCATCCAGTCCCAACCCCCTGCCATGGGCAGGGACACCTCACACTACAGCAGGTTGCTCACAGCCACATCCAGCCTGGCTGCAAAAACCTCCAGGGATGAGGCTTCCACCACCTCCCTGGGCAACCTGTGCCAGTCTCTCACCACCCTCCTGGGGAAGAACTTCTTCCTAACATCCAATATGAATCTCCCCACCTCTAGTTTTGCTCCATTCCCCCCAGTCCTGTCACTACCTGACACCCTAAAAAAAAAAATAAATCATTGAGTCCAACCAGTAGTTCCTCACAGGTCAAGCCATTTAGAGTCAGAGACTCATTGAATGGTTAGGGTTGGAAGGGACCTCAAATATCATCCAGTTCCAACCTCCTGCCATGGGCAGGGACACCTCCCACACCAGCCCAGTTTGCTTAAGACCTCATCCAGTCAGCTCCAGGGAGGGGACATCCCCAACCTCCCTGGGTCTGTCTCTTGCTGATGCACAGCCAGCCCCCAAGGAGCCCAGCAGAGGAGCTGCAGAAGTACCTGTACTTCATCCCTGTCTCAGCTCTGGTGGTGTCTTGCAGGGCCAGGCCATGCAGGTGCAGGAACCTCTCCAGCTGCTTCAGCTCCAGGGCTCTGCTCAGCTTGCCCGGCCAGCCCGCGGCAGGGGGGCAGGCTCTGGGAGCCAGGCTTTGCTTTTTCCCTCTTAGGAGCCCTTCACTGGGCTTCTGCAGGCTTGGCTTGTGGGCTGGGATGTCTGCACAGGCAGCCTTGTACACATGCATGGTCCCCACGTGCAGCTGCAGAGAGCCTTGATGCCCAGCAAATGCTCTGAGGTCCTCAGGAGCTTCCACCCTAGGATCTGCTGTGAGGAGAGCCCAGTGCCATCCTGCTCCCACCAGCACAAAATGGCATGGGCTGGGCTGTGCTGCCCAGTAGGACCTCAGCACTACAGAGCAGTAGTTTTCTCCCACCCATTCTTTATATTCTTGCAACTGAACTCCTTTCAGTTGATGCCCAGGATGGATTCCAGCCAAGCTCAGCAACCTCATTCCTCTGCTGAAGCCTCTCATGGTCAAAGTCTGAAAGGGACAAGAGCTACCAGTGGGAATGGAGCACCCACCCCACTTCCCAGGTCTTATATTTAGATGATGAGAAATATTTGTTTGGGATTCCATCCAAGGCAGTAAAACCAATGTTCTCCCAGGGTTTATTTCAGGGCTTGGCCTGGGCAGATGAGTGCTGCAAGCAGCTCTTCTGCAGGTCAGGGAAACTTCTCACAGTCTGTGGTGGACTCTTCCAGCTCAGATTTCCTGGTGTGCAAGCCTCCCCAGCACCTCCAAGCCTCCTGGGGCTTTGATGATCAGCTGAAAGACAAAGACTATGGAGCAGTCAAACACCAAGAAGGAAGAAATAACTAAAGCCAAGCAGGGATGGGGAATCTAGATGGGCTCCTCCACAACAACCAAGCTCTCCAGAAGGCAAAGGAAGAAGAAGCTGACCAGCTTTTGAGGAAGGATTGACTTACAGGCACTGAAGCTGGGGCAGGGAAGGAGGATCAGCTCCTGGGAGGCTGTGTGCACCCACAGCAGTCCATGCATGGATGGAGAAGGGCTGTGGGAGAGAATCTGGTAAAGGCCCTGAGGTGCCACCAGCAGATCCAGAACCTCTTGGCTCCACAAAACCAGCTGCCTCTCAGGATGGAATCACGGAATATCTCTGGTTGGAAGAGACCTTCAAGCTCATCCAGTCCAACCTTTGACCCAGCACTGGAGGGTCACCACGAAACTGTGTCCCTAAGCACCAGCTCCACCTCCAGGGATGGTGACTCCACCATTGCCCTGGGCAAAACATTCCAATGTTTGAGAAGCCTTTCAGTGAAGAAAGGGAGCAGCAGGTGAGGACAGGGGGACAGGTCTGAGCACTATGCCTAAGCAGCAAGGTGTCAATGCAACAGAGCTGTCACCACTGCTAAAGAGCAAAGAGAAAGTTCCTCCTTCTCCGGATCTTCACCCCTCAGAAGGGAGGGCAGAAGTGGCACAACTTTGGGTGCATGACCAAAGCCAGCACCACAGACATCCAGCACCCTCCACAGTCAAGACAACATCCAGAAGGACCTCAAAAACCTTTTCTGGCCAACACCAGCCCACAGTCAGCCAATCCTGACCATGTGTTATCCACAGCCTGGAGGCAGATTTCTGAGGCTCTTCTGTTCCAGAAGGCTCCACCCATGTCCTGCCTGCAGCTTCAGTCCCAAACACACCAGAAAAAGAAGTGAAATAATCAACTGCTGGAGGTATCATGGACTCAGCTAATCCTTAAATCTTCCAAAGCAGATCAAGAAAGACTGATCCCAAGCCCAGACCACATTTCAGAAGATTATAACTCAATGTCAGAGAGGGGAGCTTGGCCTGGACAGTTGGATCCCCCAGCGACTCTTTCTCCTCAACTCTTGTGTCAGGACCCTGAGGACACTAATCAGCCTCAATGTCCCTGATGGCCCAGGCTGGGGTGGTGGGAGAGCTCCTGGCCTGCCACCCCACAGCCCCCCAGCTCCATGGTCCCCTGACAGGTGGCTGACACCCATCCTGCTCTCGTGGTGCTGACTGAGCTGAGCCCTCAGGAGTGGGGTGCAGGTGGTGGTTTCGAGCTCTGCTCTGTGCAGCTCAGGTGCCCTCAGTCAGGTTTCCCTGTGGCCACCTCACAGGAGCCACATTTGCCCCTCCCAGCAGTGGAACACCAAAGGCAGGAGCTGTGATTCATAGAGTCACAGAAGGGTTTTGCATTGGAAGGGACCTCCAGGATCATCCAGTTCCAAACTCCCTGCCATGGGCAGGGACACCTCCCACCAGCCCAGCTTACATCCAACCTGGCTCTCAACACTTCCAGCCTTGGAGCCTCCACAGCTGCTCTGGGCAACCTGTTCCAGTGCCTCCTCCCCTCTCATGGGGAAGAATTTCTTCCTCAAGTCTCATCTAAATCCAGCTTCTTCCAGTTTGAAGCCATCAGCCCGCACCCTCTCACTCCCTGCTTTTGTACAAAGTCCCTCTCCAGCTCTCCCTTTGCTTCTCCCCAAAGTTATTCCTCAGCACTTTGCTTTTGTATCTGTTTTGAACACCAGAAGGTGCCTGACCATGAGCTGGTGTGGCCAGTGGGCACTGCATCCAAGAAACTGACTCATGGAATCCCAGACTGGTTTGGGACCAAACAGATCAGGGAAGGGACCTTAAAAATCACCCAGCTCCAGCCTCCTTGATATGGGCAGGGGCATCTACCAGAGCAGGTTGCTCAAGGCTCCATCCAAGCTGACTTTGAACATTTCCAGCCTTGGAGCCTCCACAGCTTCCCTGGGCAGCCTGTTCAAGTGCCTCACCACTTTCCTGGGGAAGAATTTCTTCCTGGTGTCCAAACTGCTCCACCTCAGTCTCCAAAGCCATCCATGCTCCTTTCCTGGGGCTCCTCAGTTGCTCTCCATCTCCCATAGCTTCCTCTTGCTTCCATTTCAATTCTCCTGATTCCTACCCTAATGATATATTTCTTTCACTACATTCATTTCTAATCCCAGCAGCACATCTGCAAGACCTCTCTTTGTGCCAAGCACTCTGAGCAGCCCCCTTCTGTCTGGGATTAGGGCAGACCTCCCCCCAGATCCCTGCTGTTATTGATGCACTGCTGGGCAAAATACTGACTCCCCCGTGTTGGCAGCAGCTCAGCCCTTCATGGTGAATGAAACCCTCATCCTCCCTGTCCCTGAAGCCACCCTGTCAAGCACAGCCACCCTGTCCCCACCAGGCTGCTGCTCAGGGATGGGATGGGACCAGGATTAGCATCACCACGCAGCTCCTACGTAGGTTCCTGTTTCATTCAGGGTCTTACTGGGGCAGGAGATTAGGGGGCTGCACGTTCTCATTTCCACTAATACCCAGATCCCCTTATATTTATTTTAAGGAATAAGATCAGATTCTGGAGGCTGTGACAGTTAACATCCATTAGAAATCCAGCAGCTGGAGGTTTTTCCATCCTGAGTGGTTTGTTTGCTGCTGCCCAGCTCAGAGGAGGGAAGGAGGGGGGGAGGGAACAAAGACTGAGGGCCAGCAGCAGCCAGCACACAGCTTTCCTACTGTTTCTTCCTCTCACCCACACAACAACAGCAACTTCTCAATTTGATTCCAACCAAATTGCAGCTCCTTGGATGAGAAAGCTGATGAGAAGCAAGGCTGAGAGACCACAGGCAGCTTGTGCTGAAGTTCAGGAGACTCAGAAATAAGTTGGGAGAGTTTTTAGCTCTGTAATGGGCACCAGCTCTGCAGTGGGCACCCATCACAGGAAAAAATAACACCCCTGGATAATCATACAATTGCTAGGGTTGGAAGGAACGTCAAGGAGCATCCAGTTCCAACCCCCTGCCATGGGCAGGGACACCTCAGACTACAGCAGGTTGCTCACAGCCACATCCAGCCTGGCTGCAAAAACCTCCAGGGATGAGGCTTCCACCACCTCCCTGGGCAGCCTGTGCCAGTCTCTCACCACCCTCCTGGGGAAGAATTTCTTCCTCACATCCAATCTCAATCTCCCCATTTCTAGTTTTGCTCCATCTCCCCAGTCCTTTCACTCCCTGACACCCTCAAAAGTCCCTCCCTAGCTTTCTTGTAGCCTCCTTCAGAAAAGTTAGAAAGGCAAAGCCAACAAAAGTCTGCAACATTATTATCAGCATCACAGAATCATTAAGGTTGGAAAAGACCTCCAATCTTCATGGACTTGACCACTAGAATATAGAAATAATCAGAAAAGTCAGAATAAAAGGTTGATGATAATGATGATTATAATGGAATGGATTGGGTTGGAAGGAATCCCTTCCTTGGGCACAGACACCTTCCACCAGCCCAGCTTGCTCAAGGCCCCATCCAACCTGGCTTTCAACACCTCTAGGCTTGAAGCCTCCACTACCTCCCTGGGCAACCTCTTCCAGTGCTTCACCACCCTCACAGTAAAGTTGTTCCTAACATCCAGTCTAAACCTAACCTGCTCCTTCTCCTCCTCCTTCTCCTTCTCTGAATAATCAGAAAAGTCAGAAGAGTGAAGACAAAAAGGTTTGTAGTATTGTTGTTATTATTATTATCATCATCCAAATAATCAGAAAGGTCAGAATTATAAAATAATAATAATAATAATAATAATAATAATAATAATAATAATAATAATAATAATAACAACAACTTTATTATAATAATTAGTGTTATTTTGTTATTATATATTATTATATACTATATATAATTATTATTGTTATAATAATTATTATTGCTATATTATTATTGTTATTTTATTATGTATTATATGCATTGTTGTTGTTATTAATATTGTTATTATTGTTATTATTTTCTACTATGATTGGTACTGTCATAGAATCACAGACTAGTTGAGGCTGGAAGGGACCTTAAAGATCACCCAGTTCCAACCCTCCTGCCATGGGCAGAGACACTTCCCATCCGACCAGGTTGCTCAAAGCCAGAATGTCAGAGACTAAAAGATTACATATTGTTATTATTATTATTATTATTACTATTATTATTATTATTATTATTACTACTATTGTTATCATCATCATCATCCAGATAATCAGAAGAGTCATAATGGCAAAGATAAAAGTTTGTTTGTACTATTATCATTATCATCCTCCTCCTCCAAGTAATCAGAGCAGTCAGAATGATAAACAAAGAAGTTTGCTTGTATTATCGTCATCACTATTATAATTATCATTATTACTACAATTATTATCACTATCATCATCATAATCTCAATAAACAGAACAGTCAGAATAACAAAGACAAAAGTTTGTATATTACTTTTATTGTCATCATCATCATCCAAATAATCAGAAAAGTCAGAATGGCAAAGACAAAGGTGTTTGATGATGATGATGATCATCATCACCACCATTGTCCAAATAATCAGAAAGGTCGGAATGGCAAAGCAAAAGAGTTTTAGTAGTAGCAGTAGTAGTAACATCACCATCATCCAAATAATCAGAACGGTCAGAATGGCAAAGACAAAAAGATGTTGGTGTTGGTGATGATGATGATGATGATGATGATAATTGTCACCTAAACAATCAGATCAGAGCAGCAAAGAAGAAAGGTTTCTATTGTTATTCATCCTCCTGATGGGAGCGCTCAGGAAAGTCGGAGCGGTGAGCAAGCCCAGAGAGCTCTCTGTGCTTCTCACGCCCCCCCTTCCGCAGTGCTGCCCCGAGGGCAGGGCCGTACCTGTGGGGCATGCCGGTGGTGTAGGCGATGGTGTACTCGTGGGAGAGTTCACACACCCGCAGGTACCAATTCATCTCCAGCTCCCGCAGCAGCGCCAGGCGCCGGGCACGCTGCTGGGGCTGCCCGCCGCGGCCTCTGCTCTCCTTCCCGCTCTCCGAGGTGGTCTTCAGGGCTCTCTCCCTGCTCCCCAGGGAAAGCACCGACTGCTTCCTCAGCTTCAGGCTCTCCTCGGCGTTTTTGTTGCCCATGGTGCCCGTCCGTGCCGCCAGCATCTTGCCGGCTGCCCCCCTGCCGCCGCAGCACCCTCAGCACCAAGCGGTTGCCCTCGAATAGTTTCAAACCCGATTCCCAGCAGCGGTTTTCCTCCCCCTGGAACCTGGGGCTGGCTACAAGGCTGTAATTAGATACGTGGCTGTGGAGCTTAACCAGAGAGAAGAGCTGTGACCTTCTCATGGAAACATCTGTAGGAGCTTCCTGCGTGCCAGGGGCTTCGTTTTGCAGCAGCCGAAGAGGAACAGGTCACAGAAAATCGTCAGAGAACGGTGTGCCAAGCACAGAACCCCACCTTAGGCTGGCACAAACCAGAGTGTTTAGGTGGGGAGAGGTGGAGAAAGCAAAGGTCCAGCTGCTGGAAGCATGGAAGGGCTCCAGCTAGGACAGGTGAAGTCCCACGTGTGGCTCAGATGGCAACCCCGTGGCTACGTGGGCTCACCCCAGCCAACTGCAGCTCCTGCAGCAGGGTCCTCACCAAGCTGTCCCCTCCATCCCTCCTCCTCCTCTTCCCGCAGGCAGCCTTCCAGCTCCTCAGGTCATCCCATCCAGCAGGAACTTCCATAGTCCGAGGGATTCATGGGAACAGAGATTTGGTCACCCTTGAGGTGAGCACCAAGTGAGGGCTTCTGCAGCTTCCGGGGCTGGAGGGGCAGAGGGTGCCTCGGGAACAGGTCTGAAAGGAGCCCACACCAGGGCTGAATTAATTTCCCTCTCTAGCCTGGAATGTTAAAGCTGCTGCAGAGATTACAGCTCTAATCACACTTTAGGAGCAGGAACATCTCCCTCTTTGGAGAGAGAGAGAGAGAGAGAGAGGGAGAGACAAAGAGGGGGAAAGCCCTGCAAAGACCAGCAGGGGTTTAAAGCACTGCACTGAAAAGAGCAGCAATCGGCCACCCCTGCCCTGCTCAGGAGGTGTGTGTCTCCCAGGGGAAAAGCAGCCTCCAGAGGGATCAGGGCTGGATGGAGAGCTTCATGGAATCAGGGAAAAGGGGACTCTGGAGTTCCCTCACCTGAGCCTTGCAGGCCCCCAAGGCTGGAGACTCCCCCAGTCCTCTACCCAGCCTCTTTCCACCCTGCATCACCCTCTGCTGAGAAAGCTCTTCCCAAGTCTATCCAAAAGCTCCAAGGCTGTGGTTGGTGTCTCCTGCCTCATCACTTGCCACTTCCCAAGACAGTTTGGATTCACCACTTTCCTCCAAGCAACCCCAAATCACTGTTGGGTCTCTTCTCAGCCAACCAGGACCAGCCTGGCTCTCACCTCTCCTCCTGCACCTGGGTCCTTCCAGGCTCCGGCCACCTAGGCAGCCTCCATGGGGTCCCTCCAAGCCTTCAGGAGCTGGGGACCTTCCAAGTAGACATAGTCCTAGGTTCCACGAAGGAGGATACAGAAACAGCTCTGTGTGAGCTCATTGCCTTTCAGGAAGTGTCTGGGTTCAGAAAAGTCCTTTTTGGGTGCTTTTGAGGAAAGCAGTTCCATTCCCTTTGGGAAGAAGTCCTGCAAAACTGACCTTCTACAGGACCTGCTGTTACCCAGCACCTTTCATGGAGAAGGCACCAAAACATGTGCTGGAAGTTCAGCCAAACTCTAGGAGAAGGAGTTTTAAAACACTCTTCTTCTGTGCCCATCCTAAAGGTGTCTCCTCACCCCTCAGGAACCTTTCCAGCACTTCCCAAGAAGGAAAAGGTTTCCAGCAACTCCAGAAGCCCTTAAATCAACCCTGAGCAACCAAATCAATACACAGAATGGGTTAGGTTGGAAGGGACACCCCAGGATCATCCAGTTCCAACCCCCTGCCCAGGTTGCTCAAGGCCTCATCCAGCCTGGCTTTAAACACCTCCAGGGAGGGGGCATCCACAACCTCCTTGGGCAACCTGTTCCAGTGTCTCACCACCCTCATGGGGAAGAATTTCCTTCTAATCTCCAATTTAAATCCAGTTTCTTCCAATCTGAAGCCATCACCCCTGGTCCTTTCCCTCCATGCTTTTGTCAAAAGTCCCTCTCCAGCTTTCCTGCAGCACCCTTCAGATATTGAAATGCCAGCAGAAGGTCTCCCCAGAGCCTTCTCTTCTCCAGGCTGAACAGCCCAAACTCTCTCAGCCTGTCCCCATGGGGGAGGTGCTTCAGTCCTCTGCTCATCCTCATGGCCTCCTCTGGCCCCTCTCCAGCAGCTCCATGTCCTTCTTGTGCTGGGGGCCCCAGAACTGGATGACTTAGGTGTTTTACAGATCTGTAAGTTGAAGCTTGCTAAAGTTCTTTCACATGGAGGTTGGCTCCAGGAGCCCAATAAAATCCTTCAACTGTTGTATCAACCACAGATTCATTAGAATGGGTTGGCTTGGAAGGGATCTTCAAGTTGCTCAATCAGGTTCCTGACAAACAATTAGGTTGGAAAAGACCTCCAAGATCATGGAGTCCAACCAGAAGTTCCCCAGAGGACAAAGCCATTTAGAGTCAGAGATTCACAGAATTGTTTGGGTTGGAGAGGACCTTCAAGATCATCCAGTTCCAACCCCCCTGGCATGGACAGGGACACCTCCCACCAGCCCAGCTTGCTCAAGGCCTCATCCAACCTGGCCTTGAACACCTACAGGGAGGGAGCATCCCTGTTGCTGTGCTGTTGTGCTTACTCAGCTTCCCCTGGGGATCATTCCCTTAATCACCGACACAGCCTGCGGCCCCCCAGAGCCTTCAGAGGTATCAATCACCTGAACAGCAAACTGAAATCCATTGCAGAAGCTGCCAACTGCTTCCCTTCTGCCAGGAGCATTGTTGGTGGACAGGAGGCTATTGTGAGGCTGGATGTTCTCGTTTAGGAGGTAATGCCAGTGGATGATTTGATATTGTGGCAGGTAAAGAGACCTGCCTGAGCTCATAAAAAATGCAGCAAGATTGTTTTCCTGAAAGCAAAGATGCCTTGAAATATTGATACCACATTTCTGCACCCCTGGAGAGGTGCTTGGCTTCCTCACCAGCTTGCCAAATGAAGGTGACCACATTGTGCTGGAGAAGCCTGGGGACGTCCAGCCTGGCTCTTGGAGAGGCATTTTCTAAGGGAAACAAACCCTTTGCCCTGTGAGCATCTCGCCCAGTCCCTCACAGCTCCAGAAAGCCATTTCAGTGGTGGTGGTCAGAAACCAGGTGGTCAGAAATCCACTTGGGTGGTGGTGGTTAGAAACCCACTTGGCCAGCACCCTAGTCATGAATACTGATAGACCAAGACTGGGTTCTTGGAGCTCAGTGGTGTCCCTACAGCTCAGCACAGCCCCCTCCAGAGTCCCTGCTGGCCCCAGCAGCCACCCAAGCTCCAGGGGTGAGTTAATCTCCCAAAGCCCTGCACTTATCTGTATTAAACTCACAGTCCTGAGCTGTCTGGAGCTGGAGGTTGCAGCAATAACAAGCAGTGCAAAGGTGCACAGCAGCCAAGGGGGGACACCAAACCAGCACCATTTGGGGCAGCAGCTTTGAAGCAGGAAGCTCCCAGAACACCCAGGTCCCACCAGCTCTGTAATCAGCACAGGGGCTGAATGCTTTTTCCTCTGGCTGAGACCTTCCACCTACTTAAACAAACTTCCTCTTTTTCCTCTGTAGGTAAGAGAAGGGTTTCTAAACCTCTCCCAGCACCAGGCCCCAGGAGGAATTGCTCCACTCTGCACCATTTGCATTTGCAGAGTGGTTATAAATTGATCTGAAGAGATCTTTGTCCCACCCAAACGATTCTGTGCTTCATGATTCTCCTCGGTGGTGCTGCTCCTAAGTCACTACCTTTACAAGCTGTCAGAGCAGGCTGAACCACTCCAAACCAATTAAGGCCCTTAATGAATCTTACCCTGATGGGGTTTCAGTTACCTGCAGCAGAAGGCAGGGTGTAGCAGGAGGGTGGCAGCCTCAAGGGGATGGCTTGGACTCTCCTCCGTGGATGCTGCATCTGAAGAGGAGTGGGCTCCTGTGGGCTGAACTCCAGATGTTTGCTCAGCTGGCATTTGCAGATCATTGCCAGCTCCACCTGGACCTGCAGAAAGCTGCAGTTTGCTGCTTGAAACCCTCTTTAAAAAAAAAAAAAAAAAAAAAAAGGTCTAAATAGGACTTTCCAGGTTAAGGAAAAATGTCTTCAGTGCAAGAGTGGTCAGGGATTGGCACAGGCTGCCCAGGGAGGTGGTGGAGTCCCCAGCCCTGGAAGTGTTCCAGAAACCTGTGGCCATGGCACCTGGGGACAGGGTTTAGTGGCCATGGTGGTGCTGGGTTGTTGGTTGGACTCCATGATCTGAGAGGTCTTTTCCTACCCAAGCACTTCCAGAATTCTATGGTCACTTCTAGCCCCTCCATCTTATGATTCCATGACTGTCAAGCACCAGTTGCTCAATGATTCCCTACCTAAAGAGCAGCTCCAGCTCCTGCAGACAAGCAGATCTCAGCTCACACCAACTCTCTTGCCTGGGTTTGATCCATTTGCTGACCAGCACAGGAGGACTTTGGCTATCACCTGGAGACAGCTCAGGAGCAATCACACCATAGAGTCATAGAATGGGTTGGCTTGGAAGGCACCTCCCAACCAGCCCAGGTTGCTCAAGGCCTCATCCAGCCTGGCCTTGAACACCTCCAGGGAAGAAGCATCCACAGCCTCCCTGGGCAACCTGTTCCAGTATCTCCCTACCCTTACTGTCAAGAATTTCTTCCTCCTCTCCAGTCTCAATCTCCCCTCTCCCAGCTCAAAGCCATTGTCCCTCATCCTGGCACTCCCAGCCCTTGTCCCAAGTCCCTCCCCAGCTCTCCTGGAGCCCCTTCAGGTACTGGCAGGCTGCTCCTAGGCATCCCTGAAACCTCCTCTTCTCCAGGCTGAACAGCCCCAACCCTCCCAGCCTGTCCCCACAAGGGAGGTTCTCCAGCCTCTGATCATCTCTGTGGTCTCCTCTGGACCCTCTCCAGCAGCTCCAGGTCCTTCTTGTGCTGGGGCCCCAGAACTGGAGGCAGTGCTGCAGGTGGGGTCTGAGCAGAGCAGAGCAGAGGGCAGAATCCCCTCCCTGTGCTGCTGCTCTCCCTGCTCTGGCTGCAGCTCAGCACTCAGCTGGCTCTGGGCTGCCAGGGACCACTGCTGGCTCCTGGGGAGTTTGTCACCAGCTGACACCCCCAAGGCCTTCTCCTCAGGGTTGCTTTCTGCCCAGCTTGGATCTGTGCTGGGGATTGCCCCAACTGAGGTGCAGCACCTTGCCCTTGTTGAACTCCATGAGGTTGGCTTGGGTGCAGCTCTGCAGCCTGTCCAGGTCCCTCTGGATGGATTCCCTTCTCTCCAGCTGTCAGCCAGGCCACACAGCTTGGGGTCACCCTCAAACCTGCTGAGGGTGCCCTCAATCTCCCTGACAAGTTGCTGCTGTATTTGCTGCACTGCTTTCTGCCCAGATTCCTTCTCTCTGATTGAAATACCTCTGCAGTCAGGAGTGACAGAGTGCTGTATGTCTTCATGAAGTGGAAGCAGCAGAGCAGTTGCACGTTGCAGCACACTCCATAAATCCCTTGGAAAGCTCCCAGCTGCCTCTCTGAAGGGCATGACAGAGCTGGGCAGCTCAGGAGCACTTCCAGCTTTGAGTGAGTCAATCTGCTGGAATTAAGGAACTGAAGGTTTTTCAGCAGGCTCCTGTCAGCCTTTTATCTTCCCCAGTCAATTTCAGCTCTCAGCTCAGAGCCAAGCCCCAGACCTATCACACCAAGCAAAAAAGGAGAAATTCCTGGCTGTGTTAATTAACATTTTTTGCTCCTTGCTGAGTCTTCAGTGAGATCACCACCACCAAGAAGCCTTTGCTCTGGATCACACCGAGAGCAAACAGTGCTCAAGCAGTCTGTGGTGAGAATGGAGAAGACTTCCCAAGGTCAAGGGAAAAAGCCCTCTAAGATCAAGTCCAACGCCACACCACCATGGCCACTAAACCATGTCCCCAAGTGCCATGGCCACAGGTTTCTTGAAGCACTCCAAGGATGGTGACTGTACCACCACCCTGGGCAGCCTGTTCCACCTGCCCAGGGCAGGGAGGTCATGCCTGGTTGTGCTCCTGGAGGCATGCACCAGTGTCTTTGAAGCCTGCTGATGCCCAGATCCTTCCACATCTGCTTCCAAGCAGTGCAGGAAGGTGCAGCACCACCCACACTGTGCTTTCCTGCGTACATCTCAGACAAAAGGCTGCTCTCCTTCAGCCAAGGAGCTTCTGAGAGGTTCATTCCCCTGCTGAGCAGCTTTAATGCTCCAAGGATGGACTTTGAATTCTTCCTGGGCAGGTTTGTGTGCCTGGAGGACTGTGTTTAGTTCCCAGCAGGGGAGAGTCCCCGCTGGGAGCAGCAGCAAGCTCTGGCTCTGCTGCCAGCTGGGATGGAGCAGCCACAGGACATGGAGCTGCCACCTCACCCCAAACCCCATGCCCAGGAGCCCTGTGCCCATGGCAGCTTCTCCTGCTGGAGCAGCCCAAACAGCAGATGCATGGAGAAGCTGCAGGATGCCCGTTGGGTTACCATGGCAATCAGCACCACAGAAGGGACTAAAAATAAACAGCAGCTCCACAAAGCACAAAGGATTGTCCTGAATCCAAACCCTGACTCAGCTACCTGGCTCTTGCTCTGCAGCCACCCCACTTGGCACAGCAGGGACCATCCCCCCACCCCCATGCTAAATTAGCACAGAGCAGAGAGTTCCCTCTTCTACAAGGAGAGGTTTGCTTCAGGTCTGGTCCCACCAAAACTTGTCTGGAGCTCTGCAGGAGCAGGTGGACAGAGATTCATAGAATGGGTTGGGCTGGAGGTCTTTTCCAGCCTTAGTGGATACTATGGGTCTTTTCTCCAGGCTGAACAACCCCAACTCTCCCTGCATGGCCTCACAGCAGAGAGCTTCCAGCCCTGCCAGCATTGCTGTGGCCTCCTCTGGCCCCACTCCAATGGGACCCTGCCTGTGCTGAGGGCTCCAGAGCTGGCCCCAGCAGAGAGGGCCTCTGGTGTCTGTGGTCAGGTCATGGTCCCCAGGAGCCCATGGTCAGGTGGCAGCCCACATCACTGGGAGCTAAATTATGCATGGCAGCTGTTAATTATTCCTTCGTCATTAAGGAGAGTGTGCTCACTCTGTTCTGCAGCAAGGGTGAGCCTGGACCACTCGGGGTGCAGCAGGACAAACACACAAGGCACAGTCCTCAACCCTACCCCAGGCACATCCCATCAGCTGTGTCACCCTCTAAGGAACAGGAACTGTTCCTAATTAACACTTCTCTTAATTAACACACTCAAGTTGTCCATGAAGCTTACACTTAACCCTGGGACATTGTGCCATGGGGTTTTTTTCCACCCTAAAACACCCCAATGTTTTAAAAAAGGAAGAAATCCTGCAAGCAGCTTCATACTTGAGGAGCTTCCCTGCTCCCTGCCACCTCAGGGAGGCCAGCTAAGTGGTGATCACCTTGCTCAAAGCCACCCCTGCTGCACTCCCAGCTCCCAAAGCCCTCTGAGGTGATGCTCAAGCCTCTCATGTCCTCCTTACCTTGGAGCCTTCTCTTGCTTCTTTCTGAAACTCCTTCAATGTCTCCTGAAAGGCTGGAAACTGCACAGGGGTTTGCCCTGGAGTTTCCATCTCTACTGAACTGCAGAAGAAAACCATCAGACCTTTGGAGACTCCTTCCAGAACACAACCCCTCCAAAAAGCCAAGCCTGGTGGTCTCTGTGAGGTGCATGAGTCCAAAGTGTGCAGTGAATGCTGCAGCTCCAGGGCTGAGCTGCTGCTCCATATGCTCTGGAGCAAAAGGCTGCTGGCAACACTCAAATCCTTCCAGGGGATCTGGACCAGGACACCCTGATCTGTGGGGGATAAGGGATGGTCTCCACCACAGACAGGATGAGGGGCAACAGGCACAAGCTGGAATCCAGAAGTTCCACCTCAACATGAGGAGAAAGTTGTTTGGTGTGAGGGTGCTGGAGGCCTGGAGCAGGCTCCCCAGAGAGGTTGTGGAGTCTCCTTCCTGGGAGGTGTTCAAGACCCATCTGGATGTGTTCCTGTGACCTGCCCTAGGTGACCCTGCTCAATCTCCAGGGGTCCCTTCCAATGCCTGCCACTCTATGGTTCTAGGATTCTATCATCTTCAAGCCAGGTGTGACCAGTGCCCACTCACTCCTTCCTGCAGGTGATGGCAAATCCTTACTGCACACCATAGCTTTGTCCTAACCATCAGCTCAGGGAGAATGAGACAAAACTAGAAGTGGGGAGATTCAGATTGGATGTTAGGAAGAAACTCTTCCCCAGGAGGGTGGTGAGAGACTGGCATAGGTTGCCCAGGGAGGTGGTGGAAGCCTCATCCCTGGAGGTTTTTGCAGCCAGGCTGGATGTGGCTGTGAGCAACCTGCTGTGGTGTGAGGTGTCCCTGCCCATGGCAGGGGGGTTGGGACTGGCTAAGCCTTGAGGTCCCTTCCAACCCTGACCATTCTGTGATTCTAACTCCACTATGGCCATTAAACCATGTCCCAGAGTGCCACATCCACGTTTCTTGCACACCTCCAGGGATGGGAACTCCACCACCTCTCATGGTTAGTTCTCTGCTAGAAAAGAGCCCTAAACAACAACAAAAAAAAAAAAAAAAAGGCTTTGTACATATTTTTAGGAAGCACACATCACAGTACAGAAGCACACAAGGGACACAGAGAGGGACACCCCAGTAGGATGGCCACAAAACAGCTTTCTCAACCCAAAATGGACTCTCCAAACGAGTTGTGTGTCCCCCCCAGAAAAAAAACAAAACAAAACAAAAGCAAAAACCAAACCCCAAAAGCAGGCAGCCCAAGGTTCAAACATAGTACTTTTATTTGTGGATAAAAATTAAGGCTCACAGTACTTTATCATTTCACAAGCAGAAAAAAAAAAATGGTAAGAACTGAGACTGCTGGGGAGTGCCCCTCCCTCCCTTCCCCCCCAATGCAAACTCCTCTACCTGGCTGACATGACTTACGGAGGACTCCAGGTGAACAACTGGCCAGGGCAGCTACAGCTTAATTAGTTTGGTGCTAATTAATCATCTTTGAAAGCAAAGTGAACAGAGCAGTGTGTTTCTCTCCACATCTGGCTGGCCCACGCACAGGGATTCCATCCAGACCCCCAGGAACTGCTGGGGTGGTCACAGCAACCTTCCTAGGAACAAGCCACCAGCTCTGCAGGTGTCTGACAGGGAAGAGAGCTGAAGATCACCAATTTCATTTCCATAAGACCTCCTGATCATAGTGCAATAGTTTATGCCCTCAAATGTTCAATATCCAACCTCCTGGGTTTCAGAACCCCCAAAGCTTGTTCCTAGAGAGCAGAGGAACTGCTGCCAAGCTCCATCTCATTGCAGATACAAAAGCAACCGAGGTGCTTGAGGCAGGGTGAAAGTGAAGGTCAAACACATTACACAGGTAGATATTAAAGACTGCTTTGTGTTGGGAAAGACCTTAAAAATCATCCAGTTCCAACCCCCTGCCATGGGCAAGGGCACCTCCCACCAGCCCAGGTTGCTCAAGGCCTCATTCAACCTGGCCTTGAACACTGCCAGGCTTGAAGCCTGCACAGCTTCTCTGGACAAGCTGTGCCAGTGCCACAGCATCCTCACAGAGAAAAATGTCCTCCTAATGTCTAATCTAAACCCAGCTTCTTCCAGTTTGAAGCCATCAGCCTTCATCTGTGGCATATTAAGGCACAGACCCCCCAACTCATCCTGTCATTCCATGCCTTGGTCAAAAGTCCCTCCCCAGCTCTCCTGTAGCCCACTTCAGATACTGGAAGGCTGCTCTGAGGTCTCGCTGGAGCCTTCTCCAGGCTGAACAACTCCAACTCTCCCCCTCAGCCTGTCTTCACAGGAGAGGTGCTCCAGCCCCCTGATCACCTTCGTGGTCCTCTGGACCTGCTCTAACACCATGCCTATAGCCAAGAGGCAGCTCCAAGAGAACCCCAAGTGTGCCACATGCAGGGAATAAAAGATTTCTGCTGAGCTTTGCTGCAGGTCATGCTCCAGAGTTCCAAGAGCAAACCCCAGCCCCATGGGCATCACCACCACACCACACAAGCTCTCCTGTGAGTTACACCACAACTGTGGGACCATATTCTGCAGATTTATTTATACAGAGACCAACTGTCTCAAATTCCAGAGAGATTTAGGAGGTGCTTTATGTCCTTGAGTAATTCTTTCTCTCTTGCCTCTTTGCTGTCAAGGCAACACAAGCTGGTGGCAGCGGCGGCAGCAGCAGCAGCAAGAACAAACCTACTCACAATAAGCAACAGCTGCTCTAGCATGGGAAGGGTGAAGGATTTCTGCAGCACATCAAAGAGACTCACTTCTTGTCATGGCACCAAAAAATGACTCATTTCTTGCCATCACACCCTTTGCACCTGAGATGCCAGCAGAGGAATGAGAACAGCTACTCTCAGCTCTTTCTGCCACCACGTTCATGTGTACTCCGAGGCCATCACTCCACCAGGGAGCTTCCTGCTGAGAGAAGCTCCCAAGAACATCTGTGTTGAGCAGCAGAATCCTGCCCCAGCAAGCACTGATGTGCAGTGGCTTTGCCCAACAGCTCTGCCTAGATCACAATCCAGTATGAAGAGAATGTTTATGTTAGTAACACTTCACTTGCGCCGCAAAAAGCTCATCCAAAAGGCTCAAGGAGGCGAAGACTGAGGTGGGTGAGAATTGCTACCCCAGTTTAGAAAGGAGCTAACTCAGATATTGATTAAGATCAACTTGGCCAAGTTACAGAAGCTGCCAGGAGCAGGGCTGTGAGGGGGAGGCAGTTTCCTGTCCAGTGGTCCACTGCTCTCTCATATGTCCCCAAAGAGTTCCAAAGAGCAGAGGTTGTCACATCATCTCCCCCCAAGACAAAAAAAACCATCACTCAATGACACAGGCAAAAGAAGAAACTCACACAAGTTCTCCCATTCCTGGAAGCAGGAATTAAACTGCATTGCCATAACCTGTAGGCAGCAAACCAAAGAGCAAGAGGACACTGTGTACAACCAAGAGAACCTCAAACACCTCCAGCCATTATATTCCAGTTCACAAATCTATCCAAGTGGAAACAGAAGTAGCTACAGCCATAAAATATTCCATGTCCTTGAACAGTTCAAAGCAAATATTTGACCCCATACTACTCTGGTGATGTTGCAGCTGGATGAAAACCAGCTGCTGAAGTTCAAAATAAGGGATGAGAGGGATGAGCCTGGATACAGGGTTAGGGTTCTGCTGTGGAGGTGGAAGCATGACCTGAGCAAGCTGCTCAGGGCAGAACTGAACTGTTACTTGCACAGACAGCAATGGCAGGACATGCTCAGAACTCTCAGGGGAGGGTGGAGATAGCTTTGCCTCAACAGATCAGGACAGCAGAGGTGTCCAAAGGAACCACCTCCCAAATTATTGCTTCACTACATCGACAGCTGTATACGAACAACAGGAGGAATCTCCACAGGCTGGGTGAGTCATCTCCCACACCACAACCCTACACTAAGGACTAGAATGATCTTCAAGATCAAGCTAAGTACAACACACACAAAAAAACCCAACCCCAAATCCTTGTAAAAGCAAACACATAGGAAATAAACTGCTACCAAATGTAGGAAATAAACTATCACCAAGTGGAAGAAAGCAGACAGGCAGCAGAGCTGCCAGGGCACTGGGGTGGGCAGAAAGAGGATCTGCAAAGCCAGCAGCTCTGGTGCAACAGCTTCCCAACTGCAATCCCAGCAGAGTTCCCAGAAGCACACAGAGCACTAAGTCATCTCTGGAATCTGATGTGAGCACACAGGTAGTAAAGTGTGTAGGAAAAGAGAAGCCGATGCCTACTGAGCGCTGCGGGAAGGAGCGAGGACAGAAAGACAGACAAGAGGCAAACCTCCTAACGTTTTAGCTCTGCTCTTTTTGGAGCTGAAAGGTTATTGCCATTGGGCTAAAAAGGTTAAACAACAGAGAAGAGGCTAAAACAGCACGCAGGAGATACAGGTTGCAGCTCCACAACTCCACTACTCCAATTTGGCAAAATATTTATTTATAGGAAATCCGTTCAAAAGGGGTTGGTCACAGAGAATCCAGGTAGGACATGGGAGAAGGAAATGGATTGCAACATACAGAGAAAAAAAAAAAAAAAAAAAAAGAAAAAAACCCAACAAACAACAAAAAAAGAAAAAAACCCAACAAATAAACAACAAAAAAAAAAAAAACAACCCCAAAGAGAGACACTGGAAGAAGAGTTACAAGAGGACTGGAAGAATGGGTAAGAGAAAAGGCAAAACAAGCACTGGGAAGCTGTCTGCGCACCGCCGCTATTTACCCGTACAAATCCTCAGCCCCACCTCCTCGCTGTCTCCAGCACAGCTCTGAACTGCAGCTCGATGCTCCAGGAGAGGAGATCTGATGCGATGTAGCAGCTCCAGTCACTCTTTCACAGTACTGCATGTCAACACTGGGAATGGTTTCTGATATGATTTGTGTTTTGTTTTGTTTTTTTTTTCAGACTGCACACAGTACTTGGATAGAAAACAAAACCCCCAAACCGAGTTAATTACTCCCACTCCGTAGTTCCCGGGGGCTTCGATGTCAAGTCGTACATCACCCGAGAGATGCCAGGGATCTTCTTAATCTCTGCCACCATTTTTAACACAACCTATTGGGGAGAAAAAGGCAGAGAGAGTAGAAATACAGAATCCACCAGGTTGGAAGAGACCTCCAAGATCATTGAGTCCAACCGATCACCCAACCCTAACTGATCAAGCAGACCATGGCACTAAGTGCCTCAGCCAGGCTTTTCTTAAACACCTCCAGGGACATCAACCCCACCACCTCCCTGGGCAGCCCATTTCAAAGGGCAATCTCTCTGTCTGTGAAGAACTTCTTGTTGAGATCAAGCCCAAACTTCCCCTTGCACAGCTTGAGACTGTGTCCTCTTGTTCTGTTGCTGCTTGCCGGGGAGAAGAAACCAATCGTGGTGAAAAGAAACTTGAAAACCCCACGTTACCTCTTCTGGAACCTCATTACCAGGAGTTGCTGCAATCCCAGTCATAAAATCACTTGTGATAAATGTTCTGATGACCACAGATCTCTGGCAGGAAGGTTGCTTCTGGAGGGGGTCCCGATCGAAATGCAGCGGCGTCAGGATGATCGGCATCTGGCTGATCTTCCCGGCGTAACCTGCAGACAGGAGGGGCACACAGAGCAGGAATTTGCTTGAGACACACAAAAGCTGATGGAAGTTTCACAGGGATTTCCCACCTGCACTTCAAACTCCACACCAGAAGCTATGCTTTCATCCTCTGGCATCTTTATCCTACTGCTTCTGCTCCACAGACCGTCACCCTTGGTGCTGTGCACACTGAAGCTACTCACAGTGTCACTGACAATCACAGAATGGGAAGAGTTGGAAGGGACACCTAGAGATCATTGAGGCCAACCCCCCTGCCAAAGCAGGGCAGGTCACACAGGAACACATCCAGGTGGGTTTGGAATGTCTCCAGAGAAGGAGACTCCACAACCTCTCTGGGCAGCCTCTCCCAGGCTCTGGCACCCTTACAGTTGAGGTGAACCTTCCTGGGTTTCAGTTTGTATCCATTGCACAGGACACCACTGACAGACTTGAAATGATCCTCAGTGTCTGCAGGCATGCAGACGAGAACTAAATCATCCCTGCTACCCTGTAATTCCCTATGAATGCAACTGAATTCTAGAGGACAAGTCCTGTGAGGGGTAGCTGAGGGACATGGGGTTGTTTAGCCTGGAGAAAAGGAGGCTGAGGGGAGACCTTCTGGCTCTCTACAACTCCCTGAAAGGAGGCTGGAGCCAGGTAGGGGCTGGGCTCTTCTCCCAAGGAATAAGCCATAGGATGAGAGGAAACAGCCTCAAGCTGCCCCAGGGAAGGTTTAGGTTGCCCAAGAGGAACAATTGCTTCACTGAAAGAGTGGTTAAACCTTGGCCCAGGCTGCCCAGAGCTGCGGTGGGGTGCCCATCCCTGAAGAGATACCAAGGCTGTGTAGGTATGGTGCTGAGGGCCATGGCTTGGTGCTGAGCTGGCAGTGCTGGGGTAACGGTTACACTTGATCTCAAAGGTCTTTTCCAGACTTAACTCCTCCATGATTCTCTGAAGACCTACTTTCTTCACCACCTAACACAACCATGGGTTTTTACCTATGCCATCCCCCTCAGAAAAGCCATTCCCAGGTATCTCTGTGCCATGGACACAGAACCACAGAATTGTTTTGGTTGGAAAAGACCTCCAAGAGTACTGGAGTACTGCATCCAGTTCTGGAGCCCCTATTACAAGAGGGATATGGACATGCTGGAAGGTGTCCAGAGAAGGGCCACCAGGATGAGCAGAGGGCTGGAGCACCTCTCCTATGAGGAGAGACTGAGAGAGTTGGGGTTGTTCAGTCTGGAGAAGAGAAGGCTCTGAGGAGACTTTCTTGTGGCCTTCCAGTATCAGAAGGGGACCTACAAGAAAGCTGGGGAGGGACTTTTTAGGCTATGAGGTAGTGACAGGACTAGGGGGAATGGAATAAAGCTGGAAGTGGGGAGATTCAGACTGGACATGAGGAAGTTCTTCCCCATGAGAGTGGTGAGAGCCTGGAATGGGTTGTCCAGGGAGGTGGATGAGGCCCTATCCCCGGAGGTGTTTAAGGCCAGGCTGTATGAGGCTCTGGCCAGCCTGATGTAGTGTGAGGTGTCCCTGCCCATGGCAGGGGGGTTGGAACTGGATGATCCTTGTGGTCCCTTCCAACCCTGACTGATTCTATGATTCTAAGATCATCAAAGTCCAAACAGCTCCATGAGAAACCTCTTTAAGTAACCCTGTGGCTGCTGGTTGAGAGGTAACTCCAGAAAATCATCTCCCACTTTCATGGTGTGGGATTTTTTTATTTCTTTTCTAACTATCTCCATCCAAAAGCCACTCCACAGGGGCCCTAATTTCCCTGTTTCAAAGCTCTGAAGTTTGAGCCTGGGTTGTGTGGCAGCTGACAGAACTGGTCTAAGGCTAAGGCAGGCTCTCACCCTCCCCTAGCACCAGGCTTGAGCTGCTGGCACAAAAAGCCTCTTCTCACTAAGTAACTCAAGTCTTATTTTTAGGAGATTGATTCACACAGAGCCAAGTGTCACCCAAAGTTAACAAGACACAGCTACAGCTTTACCAACACTACTGACAGTGTTATCCTCAGCCTCTGAAGCCTATTTTTTTTTTGCACAGATGATGATGGTCAGGCAGCTTTGCAAACAAGAGGATTTACACCAAGAGATAGCTGCTGGGACTTGATTTCTACAAAACACAAGGCAGGGCTGAGGAACTGCTTCCCACACTGGTGGCATTGGAAAGTGTAATGAAGTTTAAAAAAAAAAAAAAAAAAGAGTGAAGCTCAGCACTGTGACATTCCCAGGCACTGCCTGTGGGCCAGGTCACAGGGCATGGATGGCTCCTTGGATGTGAGGGGTTTGAAGCCTTGCTGCCTCCTAGGCTGAGGTGCTTGGGTTACTGTGAGAAAGATGAAACCACCATAAGCAGTGAGCAGCAGCATCACCACAGAATTCAGCATGGTGGAAGTTGGAAGTGACCTCTGGAGATCATCCAGTCTATGATGATCTGCTCCAGCAGGGTACCCCCAGCAGCTTGCCCAGCAGCACAGTGCCCAGGTGGGGTTGGAAGCTCTCCAGAGAAGGAGACTCCACAACCTCTCTGCTCCAGGCCTCCAGCACCCTCATACCAAACAACTTTCTCCTCTTCAGGTGAAACCTTCTGGACTCCACCTTATGCCCACTGTCCTGTGCCTGGGCACCACTGACAAGAGCCTGGCCCCAACCTCTTACCCCTACAGCTCCTTTAGCTCTTGCTGAGCATTGCTCAGATGCCCCTGGGGCTGCTCTTCTCCAGGCTCCACAGCACCAGGGCTCTCAGCCTTCCCCTCTCACAGAGATGCTCCAGGTCCCTCAGTATCTTTGTAAGCTCCCCTGGACTCCAGTGTATCCCTGTCCCTCTTGAATTGGGAAAGCTCAGAACTGTACCCAGTAGCCCAGATGTGACTTCACCAGGGCAGAGTAGATGGGGAAGAGAATCACTTTTTCTTTCCACAAAAAAACCCTTATTCAGAAACTGTCAAGGTTCTTGACAGCTTATTTCCTTCAGGCAAAGCTGAGCTCCTCAGCAGAGAACTCATCTGGTTGACTTCCAGCAGGCTAACTCTGCAGAATTTTGCAGTGCAGTGAAGCACCACATCCCTGAACTTGGTGGTGTGTCAGAGGCAAGCCTCAACCTGCCCCCCAAATCCCCTGGAATTAACCCTGCTAGCAGAAAGCCTAACAAATCCTGCCTCTTAGCCATCAGCTCCTACAACTCTGAGCAAAGGCTCTCACCTGCCATCCCATTAATTCAGCACTTCTGGAGATGTTCAAGAAGCTTGTAGACTTGTAACAGCACCACAGTGTCTACACCCAGACAGGTTTGCAGGGGGCTTGAAAGAAGAGTCTAACCCAGAGGGTGAGGCCAAGTACCTACCAGACTCCCTGAGAATATTGTGAGCCTCAAAGTCAGCTTGACGCAAAGTGCTGAGGACTCCTGTGGTCAGGAACGTGGGGGTGACATCCGTGGGAGGCTCCTTGACTGGGGGACCAAACACGTACACCACTCTGGAAAAGAAAGAGGATAGCAGGAAACCACAGTTTGTGCACCTGGGAGGACACAGATGGTCTGCAGCCTGCATCCTTGGGACTGCAGAGAGAAACCTACCAGGAGGGAATCAGAGTCGCAGCAGGGGAGGGTTGTCAGAGCAGGGCAGGTCACACAGAACACAGCCAAATGGGTTTGAAAGTCTCCAGAGGACACTCCACAACCTCTCTGGCCAGCCTGCTCCAGCCCTCCAGCACCCTCACACCAAACAACTTTCTCCTCCTGCTCACATGGAACCTCCTGGGCTCCATTTTGTGCCCCTTGGCCTGTCCCTGGGCAGAGCCTGGCCCCAGCCTCTTGCCCCCCAGCCTTTAGCTCTTGCTGAGCATTGCTCAGATCCCTCTGGGGCTGCTCTTCTGCAGGCTCTCAGCCCCAGGGCTCTCAGCCTTTGCTCCTCACAGAGCTGCTCCAGGCCCCTCAGCAGCTCTGCAGCCTTCCCTGGCCTCTTTCTAGTAGTTCTCTATCTCTTTTGAACTAGGGACTCCAGAACTGTCCCCAGGACTCCAGCTGTGGACTGACCAGGGCAGTGCAGAGGGAGAATAACCTCCCTTGAACTGCTGGTTACACTCTTCTCTGTACCCCAGGACACCAGTGGCCTTCCTGGCCATAAGAGCACATTGCTGGCTCGTGGTGACCTTGTTAGTATTAAGGTCAAAAGAGCCTGAAGAGCAGACAGCAATGCAGTAAACCCAGCACAGCCTTGGAGGTGGTTCACACAGTCCTGGCTTTATGCCTTCTTTTGTTCCTTCTGTATTCAGTTCCAAGTAGCTTCTTGCCTTCAAGAATGCCTCTTTCAGGAGGTGTCACTTATGTAACAAAAGTTTTGCTATAAGCAATTATAAGCTGGTACAGCAGAGGCAAAGAGGTATTTGCATTCTCCAGAGCTGACTGAGTATCTACCCAACTTCAGCTGCTGGCAAAAAGTTGTGGAAGCAAAAGGCTAGAAAAATGAGGATTCACAAGAGAGCTCAGTTAAGATGCAAAGTGCCCAGCTTTGGAGCTCCCATGGGAATTCCCTCTTCTTTTGACAAAGAGCAAGAAAAATCTTGTTTGACACCACAACTCATCAGCAGGCCTGGAAGCTTTCAGAGAAGGCTTTGCAGAAGTTGGATTGGATGTTGTTTAATCAGGAATGGAGGAGACAGGTGATGAATGTCAGCTGTTGGTACAGCAGGCATGCTGGAGGGATCCATCCAGAGGGACCTGGACAGGCTGCACAGCTGAGCCCAAGCCAACCTCAGGAGGTTCAACAAGACCAAGGGCAAAGTCCTGCATCTGGGTCAGGGCAATCCCAAGTATTGGTATAGGCTGGGCAGGGACTGGCTGGAGAGCAGCCCTGAAGGAAAGGCCTTGAGGGTGCTGGGGGAAGAGAAGCTCAACAGGAGCCAGCAGTGAGCACTTGAGCCCAGAGAGCCAAGCAGAGCCTGGGCTGCAGCAAGAGAAGTGTGGCCAGCAGGGCCAGGGAGGGGATTCTTGCCCTCTGCTCCACTCTGCTGTGACCACACCTGGAGCTCTCTGTCCAGTTCTGGAGCCTCTGTTCCAGGAAGGATCTGGAGGTGCTGGAAGGTGTCCAGAGAAGGGCCACAAGGATGAGCAGAGGGCTGGAGCTGCTCTACTCTAGAGACAGACTGAGAGAATTGGGGGAGTCTGGAGAGGAGAAGGCTCTGAGAAGATCTTCTTGTGGCCTTCCAGTATCTGAAGGGAGCTACAAGAAAGCTGGGGAGGGACTTTTGAGGGTGTCAGGGAGTGACAGGACTAGGGGGAATGGAGCAAAACTGGAAATGGGGAGATTCAGATTGGATGTGAGGAAGAAATTCTTCCCCAGGAGGGTGGTGAGAGACTGGCACAGGTTGCCCAGGGAGGTGGTGGAAGCCTCAGCCCTGGAAATTCTTGCAGCCAGGCTGGAGGTGGCTGTAGTGTGAGGTGTCCCTGCCCATGGCAGGGGGGTTGGGACTGGCTGATCCTTGAGGTCCCTTTCTAAGCCTAACAATTCTGTGATTCTAATTTACCAAGCTAGGTTCATTTATGGAATGTCTGCTTTGATTTCCTGTGTATTTGTAACCGCTGTATGATCCAACATATACCAAAACCCCACCCCAGTTTACAGAGGAGAATCACAGAATTATGGAGGCTTGGAACAGACCTCTGAGATTATCAAGTCCAGCCCATGAGTGCAGGTCTAAAGTCCCATCTATTAACCGGATCATGAAAGATGAAGAGAACTCCAACCACTCACCTGTTGATGTTGTGGCACATGCGTGGTATGAGCCTGGCAAGAAACATGAGAGACTCCCAGTGTGGAGCATCTTTGCTGGAGATCCCACAGACATAGCTGTAGGAACGACAGTCACCCTGGAAATTGAAAGAAGGATCAGAATTGGACAGGGACTTAGCTGCCAAAATGCTTCCTAAAACTCTCCTGTTCATCCTGGAAGCTACAGGATCATGTCTTGTGTGCCAACATTTAGCAGGCATGGAGGTGGGGAGATCAAGATGCAGGGAGAGAACAAGTGAAGGAGGAACCAGAATGAAACAGATCCCTCCTGAGCTACCATGAGTGTGTAAAAGGGGAGGGGGGTTGGAACTAGATGATCTTTAAGGTCCCTTCCAGCCTAAACCATTCTATGAATCTAAGGTGACCAGAGTATAGAATGATAGAGCTTTGGAGGGTGGAGGAGACCCTTGAGATGATCAAGTCCAACATCTTGCCTAGAGGTCACAATCCCACCCACTACTGCTAAGCCACTACCACCTCTCTCAGCCATCCTTTAAATGCCTCCAGGGATGGTGACTCCACCACGTCCCTGAGCACCCTGTTCCAATGTCTGGGAACACTTTCTGTGAAGACATTTTCCCCTGGTGTCCAACCTGAACCTCCCCTGCAGCAACCTGAGGCTGTTTCCTCTTGTCCTGTCACTTGTTGCATGTGAGCAGAGACCAATCCCCACCTGGCTCCAACCTCTTTTCTGGTAGTTGTAGGGGATGATGAGGTCTCTCCTCAGCCTCCTCTTCTCTGGATTAAATCCCAGTTCCCTCTGCTGTTCCTCACAGGGACTTGTGTTCAGTGCCCTTCACCAGCTTTGGTTGCTCTCTCTGGACACACTCCAGCCCCTCAGTGATCTTCTTGGAGTGAGGGACCCAAAACTGAACCCAATATTGGAGGTGTGGTTTCACAAGTGTCAAGTAAAGGGACCCAATCACATCCTTAGACCTGCTGGCCACACTATTGCTGATCCAAGCCAGGCTGAAGGGACTGATTTTGTGTTGGTATTTTCATGCCATCCTCTGAGTAAGCCCTGTAACAAAGTCCAGAAGCCTGCTGGTGACACTGCTGTTTGGAACAGCAACCCAAGCTGGCCGCAGAGAGCTCCAGAAGCTCACAAGATGAGGCAGCTGATGTAATTCAACCCTGAGAGTGCAAAAAGTTACCTCACAGCTCTGACTGCTCAGTAAGGAGATCTTCCAAGTGATTGCACAGAATCCCATGAGAATGCCAGCTCAGCTCTTGGGTTTGCTTTCTGTTTCTGTCACCCAAGGCCAGTCCACAAAAAGGAAAGTGAAATTAGGAAAGGAAGCAGGGCAGAGATTCAAGTGTGGTTCCTTGCCTCTCCAAGATGAGGATGGAGTTGGACAAGATGACATTTGAGGGTCCCTTCCAATCAGATGCAATCTATGAATGTGAGTTCAATTCCAAATGTACAGGGAAGGGCAACAAGCATGTTCCAGTATGAGAAACAAGGTTCTTTTGGACCAGCTTCCAGGACTCCTGAGCCTTAAAGGGGTCTACAAGAGGTCTACAAGCATGGCCAGCAGACCAACAGAGGTGGTTCCCCCACTCTATCCTGCTCTAGTGAGACCTCACCTGCAGTACTGTGCCCAGCCCAGAAGGACATGGATCTGCTGGAGCAGGTCCATGAGGAGGCCACAAAGATGATCAGAGGACTGGAGAACCTCCCCTATGGGGACAGGCTGAGAGAGCTGGGGCTGTTCAGCATGGAAGGCTCCAGGGAGACCTGAATTTCAGTATCTGCAGGGGACCTCCAAGAAGGCCAGGGAGGGACTGTTCAGAAGGGGCTGTGGGGACAGGATGAGGAGCAATGGTTTGAAACTGGAGCAAGGCAGAGCTGTTGGACATCAGAAGGAAGTTCTGCACCATGAGGGTGGTGAAATACTGGAACAGGCTGCTCAGAGATGTGTTTTGAGGCTCCATCCCTGGAGAAGTTCAAGGTGAAACTTGATGGGGCCCTGATTTGGAGATGTCCCTGCAGCCTGCAGGGGGGTTAGACAAGATGCCCTTTTGAGAGTCCCTTCCAACCTGATGCAGTCTGTGCCTGTGAAGCCCAGAAGTGACCAGCATCATTCAACTTTAATGATATCCTCCAGCACAACACTTGGCATCTACTCAAGGGCCTAGTCAGCTGTCTTGACACCTCTGCTCTACAGCAGCAGTGGCAAGTGACAACAGCCCAGGCATCAGAGTGACTGGAAGCTGCTGTTCTTGACTCAAGCCCCTTCTTTGCACTCTTAAAGCAGCAATTAGCAAGCTTGGGTGCAGCCCTGTCACACTGCCAGCCAGCAGTCTTCAGAACCCCCCCCCAGGAGGAATCCACTTTACCTGCACTCCCACAGTTTTGATGGGTAACAAGAAGGCATTCAGTGAATGTAGGCTTGTGATCTGCATCAGCTTCTCTTGGTCTTCCTCAGTTGTACAGGCTTTGACCCTCTGCAGCAAAGTATGTGGCTGTGCAAAGGAGGCAGGGAAACAAATCCTCATTACATTAAAGCCTCCAACAGAACTTAGTGCAAGCCAAATCACTAAGTTACTAAAATTCAGCCCACATTTACCTCCCTGCTTAAAACCCACCTCTCACTGAATTTTAACAACAGCTATTTGCTAGAGCAACTTTATTTGATTAGATTTGTAGCCCAAACTGAAGCTCTCCAAGGCCATAGGTGAAGCTCCTCTCTTTCACTTGGCATTTTGGTTGTGGGTTTCAGGTGCAGGACAAAGCAATCTCCTGTTCTGCTGCCTTAGCATTCCACAAGTTCTCAAGGAAATGCTGCCTTCAGTGCTCTGGAGGGCATGTTTAGATGGAACACAAGCTTCCAGAGGTATGGTCAGATCTATCACACACAGACACATGTGCCCAGAAGCTACCACATCACCAGCTAACAGCACTGGGTGGTTTCTTAAGCAATCAGGCAGCAAAAGTCCTTTGTTTGTGTTTCCTCCACTGCACTAATTCCCCAGTCTGAGACCATTACCCTGGAGCTGAACCAGCAGCAGCCAATGCAAACCAGCAAGGACAGGGAGCAGTGCTTGGGATGACACAAACTAGAATGCAGGAGGTTCCACCTCACCATGAGGAGAAGCTTCTTTGCTTAAAGGGTGCTGGAGGCCTGGAGCAGGCTGCCCAGAGAGGTTGTGGAATGTCCTTGTGTGGAGACATTCCAAACCCACTTGGCTGTGTTCCTGTGTGACCTTCTCTAGGTGACCCTGCCTTGGCAGAGGGCTTGGACTCCATCTCCAGAGGTCTCTTCCAACCTCTGCCATTCTGTGACTTTTGAACTTAGATTTAGAGCAAGCTTCTGATAACAACTTTTCACCTCCCTGCAGTTTAGTTGAGGTGAACTGAGAGTAATCACAAAGCTCAGAACACCTAACTGATGTTGTTTAACTCCCAGATTTCTTAACAACTTCAGGTTTTTATCCAGGACATTTGGCATCAGCTCCTGGCTCCTGCACTTTCATTTAGGCTTCAGTGATTGTCAGAGCAGGCAAATCTAGAAAGTTTCCACTCTTTCAGGGAGGGAAAAATCTTTTCTTGACGCTGTGTGATTAGAACTATCACTGGAAATCCTCATCTAGAGCCAGTTTAACTAAAACAAGATGTAGTTCCTGTTTGAAGGGTATAAGAGCTTCTCCTTTCCAGCAATTAACACTTTAATCAATCATGGCATGAAAAATTTGACTGTCCCACACAGAATGGCTTCAAGTGGCTTGCAATGGAATAAATTACTCCTTCAAAGAGCACAAAGAAGTAGTTTCAAACTTTTTTTTTTTTTTGCAGCAGCAGCAGCTTAAACCTCACTGCATGGCACTAAAGAGCAACCTCACTACTTTTACACACACTGAAAGTCAGGAATTTTGGTACCTTCTTAACGCTGGCAGAAAAATCTGCAACTATTTTCAAGATGTTGTTTGTTTCAGGGAAGTCTTTGCACACATAAGGCTCTTCAGCACAGATCACTCTGATTGCTAGGCCAGGCCCTGTAAGGAAAAAAAAAAAACAAAAAAAAACCGACAAACCCCAAGATATTTAACAATAATGATAATAAAAAAAGCTGCTTTGCATCTGAAAATGTGCCAGCAGTTGGAGCAGTCACCAAGTACAGTGATGCTTTGCCATTGTCCCTGCCCTTCTGTTGTCTTAGCACCCTACAAGACACAAACCCCACTTCATTCTGCTTCTCTTTGCTACATTTAAGCATTCTTTATTCACCCCTAAACCTGGCTGGTGGTGTAAAGCAGCAGCTGGTGAAGTGTGAAGGCTGCATCTGGGATATTGTGTCCAGTTCTGGGCCCCTCAGTTCAAGAAGGGCCTCAGGGAACTGCTTGAGAGAGTCCAGCTCAGAGCAACAAAGCTGCTGAAGGCAATGGAACATCTCCCTGCTGAGGACAGGCTGAGGGAGCTGGGGCTTGGAGCAGAGGAGCCTGAGAGGTGCCCTCATTCCTGTTGATAGAGATGTGCAGGGCTGGAGCCAGGCTCTGCTCAGGGATGTCCAAGGACAGCACAAGGGGCACTGGACGCAAGCTGGAGCAGAGGAGGTGCCACAGGAACAAAAGGGAAAACTTTGTCACTGTGAGGCTGCTGGAGGCCAGGAGCAGGCTGCACAGGGAGGTTGTGGAGTCTCCTTCAGTGAAGACATTCCAAATCCACCTGGATGTGTTCCTGGGTGACTTGCCCCAGGTAGTGCTGCTCTGGCAGGGGACTTGGACTGGATGAGCTTTTAAGGTCCTTTCCAACCCCTAATCTTCTGTGATTCTGTGATCACAGCCCAGCCTACTGCCCTCTGCTACCCACCAGGCAACTTGGCTCAGAGTGTTTCATAGAATCACGAAGGCTGGACAAGCCCTCTAAGATCATCAGGTCCAACTGTCAACCCAGCATCTCTTAGATGTTTGGCCTAGAAGATCTTTGCAGGTCCCTTTCCAAGCCCTACCACAGTGTGACTGATTCTGTGGTGGATGGCAAGGCAAAGCGAACAGAAGCCTCCTCCTTCCCTTTGCTAGGCAACAGGGATGAAAGAGCTGGTTCTAGCATACACTTGAATCCCTGCTGGTTCTACAGACCCCTGAAGGCTATTTGACCTTTTATCTGCTTGACACAAAAGCGGATTTAATTTGCTGGCATGGTCTGAAGGCAGCTCCTTGCATTTGAGGGGCTGCTGGTACAGGAGCACAGCCCACGCGCTGCCAGTGACTGCTGCACACCCTGCAGGACAACCTTCAAACAGACAGAGGAATCCACCCCAAGGGATGGGGGCTGGCTCTGTCAGGCACTCTGATGGGTTGGGGTGAAGAACTGATGGTATTTTCCATGCCATCATCTTCAAAACAGCAAATGACCCTTGGAGAAGCAGGCAGATAAAAGGACATTCATTTAAGATACATCTGAGGGCTCAGGCAGCAGTCAGCTGCACTCCACTGATCCTTCTTGGCTTCTACAACTCAAAAAAAAAAATACAGCTAAAAGCAAACTCAGTTATAGAACTTATCCTTCAGTCATGATACAGAACAAAGCTGCTCTTAAATGTTCCTGTCCTGACAATGATCCTGCTTAAGGAAGAGTTGGGGTTTGTTCAGCCTGGGGAAGAGAATGCTCCAGGGAGACCTTAAAGCATCCTATCCTTCCAGGAGGATCCTGAAGGGTCTACAGGAGAGCTGGGGAGGGACTTTTGATAAGGGCTAGCAGTGACAGCTGCCAGGGTTGATGGCTTCAGACTGGAAGAAGTTTGATTTAGATGAGACATTAGGAGGAAATTCTTCCCCTGGAGGGTGCTGAGGCACTGGAATAGGTTGTCCAGAGAGGTTATGGAGGCTCCAAGGCAGGAAGTGTTCAAGACCAGACTGGATGAGGCCTTGAGCAACCTGGGCTAGAGGCAGGTGTCCCTGCCCATGGCAGGGGGGGTTGGAACTAGGTGATCTTGAGGGTCCCTTCCAACCCAACCCAGTCCATGGTTCTAATAAAAGGTAAATTTTAGAGACTCCAACATAAATGTTATGTATATCCTAATAAAGGCTGGGGGGCAAGAGGCTGGGGCCAGACTCTGCTCAGTGGTGCCCAGGGATAGGCCAAGGGGCACAAAACTGGACCCCAGGAGGTTCCATGTGAGCAGGAGGAGAAAGTTGTTTGGTGTGAGGGTGCTGGAGGGCTGGAGCAGGCTGGCCAGAGAGGTTGTGGAGTGTCCTTGTGTGGAGAGCTTCCAACCCCCCCTGGGCATTGTGCTGCTGGGCAAGCTGCTGGGGGTGCCCTGCTGGAGCAGGGCTTGGACTGGGTGAGCTCCAGAGGTCCCTTCCAAGCCCACCACGCTGGGATTCTGGGATCCACAGCCCTTCACTGAGTGGCACAAAGCAAGTCTCCTACCTGGGAAGGGATGCCTGGAAACCAGCTCCTCAGGAAGGCCAAGCTCTCTCCCCAGCACTCGCACCTCATCCTTGTGGAAGTCTTTCAGGGGCTCTATTACTTTACCCTTCAAAGAAAAGAACAAAGCAGCAATTGTCACTCCAGCTTTCACACTCAGACAGAAAGCCCCCAAATGTTTAGGTTATGGCAGTCAGCCTGTCCTGCTTTCCCCAGCAGTGGCTGCCAACAGCCACACCAACACTGGAAAGCAGCAGAGGTGAATGTGGGCTTTGTGCAAACAGCTGCAGTGCAGAGATTAAGAGAAGTCAGAGGTCCTGCCAGAAGTATCAGTGGCACAGTGTGATCTAGCTGTAGGCCAAGCCTGTTCTACCTGCCTTCAGGCTTTTCTTCTTTTCCCTGGAAGTTCAAATCAATCTAAAAGCCTTCAAAATACAAATTGTAAAACCTTTTTGGCTGGAAAAGACCTTTAAGATCAGTGTAGGTCAGTAATGGTTAACTTTTACTCACCAGTAACCAAGCACCTTGCAACAGGGTTCTGGGATGTCTCCTGTTGATTCTTCCTTACTTTATAATACAGTTAGAGGACTCACAATGCTTAAGAGTGGTCAGGGATTGAACAGGCTGCCCTGGGAGGTAGTGGAGTCACCATCTCTAGAGGTGTTCAAGAAATGTGTGCCCATGGCACTTGGGGACAGGGTTAAATGGCCATGGTGGTGTTAGGCTGATGGTTGGATTTGCTGTCTGCTGACATCTTCCTCAGTCCAATGCTGGACAACACTCAAACAATTTTGACTACTCTGGGAAGGGACTTTTGACAAGGGTTTGTTTTGATAGGATGAGGGGAAATGGCTTCAAGCTGGAAGAGGGGAGACAGACTGGAGATTAGGAGGAAATTCTTGACAGTGAGGGTGGGGAGACATTGGAACAGGATGCCCAGGGAGCTTGCAACCTGGGCTGATGGGAGGCGTCCCTGCCCATGGGCAGTGGGAGTGAAACTGAATGATCTTGAAGGTCCCTTCCAGCCCAACACATTCTATGATTCTACAAATGTAGCAACTGGAAAGAATCAAAATAAATTGCAGTCTGTTACAATGGACTCTGAAGGGCTTCAGCAGAGTATGGTCTCACCAACAAGACAGTAAGAGCAGCAAAGCCCAAGAGTTGTTCAGTTTTGAGAGCCAGCTTCCCATCTGTGAGGGCCAGAAGGTTACCCCAGCAGCCTCCTTTACCTCTTCTCTTAACTTCCGAATCAGCTCCGTGTCATTATGATGAGTTTTGATGACTTCAGCTTTGCCACTTGCAACCAGGGAAGCACTTTCAATCAGGTCAGGTCGGAGGGTACCCTGAGCTAGAAAAACCTCTTCAGGTTTCAGGTTCATTTCTCCAATAACTTCATTGGCAATCTGTAAAATGGAGAGGGAAAAAACAGACCAAACCAAACAGACAAATGTTCTGATTTACTTTTTGGTTATCAAAGGTTCACAGGAAGAAGTTAAATCACCCAACCAACACTACTGAGCGGCAAATGAACAAAGAGGAAGCCTAATTATGACACCAGCCCATTGCTGAAACACTCCACTAAGCCCATGTTGTGTTGAACAGAAAATGGGATCAATATCCTCAGAGCACAGAAGTGCTGAGTGCTGTGTTTTGCCTGGTGAATGTTCTGCTCTCTCTGCACCACCAACACTGGGTGGAAAATGGTCACCTTCAAAGGAACAGGAGCATGCCTCAACTCACAGCATCCATTTAGGGGTGGGGAAAAAACCCAAACACATTACATGGCAGTTTATGCAACTGAAATCAATGTCCAACCCCGATGGTGGATCTAATGCAATGCTGGTGAAACACCAGTGAGGAACTCCCAACAGTTTCAGGCTTAGGGCAACCTGACAATGGCTTCTTTAGGTCATCCACATCTTAGAAATCCACCAACTACAGTCTGTAGAATGAAAGAGAGTCTGACAAGGAAGGAAAAGCAGAAGGAAGGACAGAAGGGACTTTTGACAAGGGCTGGGAGTGACAGGACAAGGAAAAATGGCTTTGAGCTGGAGGAGGAGAGATTGAAACAGGAGATTAGGAAGAAATTGTTGAGAGTGAAGGTAGAGAGACACTGGAAGAGGTTGCCCAGGGAGGCTGTGGATGCCTTCTCCCTGGAGATATTCAAGGCTAGGCTGGATGAAGCCTTGAGCAAGCTGGGCTGGTGGGAGGTGTCCCTGCCCATGGCAGGGGGTTGGAGCCCGTTCTGTGAATCTCTGAATCTTGAAATGGTGTCATTTAAAACAACCAAGAATGCCAGCTGGGAAGTGACCCCAAGGATCATCTGTCCAAACCTTTCTAGCTGACAGTGCAGCTGAACTGAGCTGGCCCAGCACCCTGCCAATCTGAGTCTTAAAACTGACCAATGGAGGGGACTCCACCACTTCCCTTGGGAGATGATTCCAGTGTCCAACTGCAGTCATGAGGAAGCATTCTCTTCTGCAGTCCAATGGGAATGTCCCCAGCAGTAACTTCTCCCCATCACTCCTTGTCCTCCCCATGGGACTCCTTGTGCAAAGGGAGTCTCCCTCCTCCTGGTAGCCACCCTTCATGTCCTGCTCCATGGTGCTCTAAGGTCTCCCCTAAGCCTTCTCTTCTCCAGGCTGAGCACACACAGCTCTCAGCCTTTCCTCACCTGGCAGCTCTTCCACTCCTCTGGATCCTTCTCCTGGCCCTTCCCTGGACACTTTCCAGCCTGTCCCCAGCTCTTTTTGTGCAGCAAGGACCAAAGCTGAGGCAGTGCCCCAGGTGTGGTCTGACCAGCACTGAGCAGAGTGGGACAGTGACTTCTTTATCCCTGCTGGTGATGCCCTGGGTGATGCCCCCAGCACCCTTTCTTTGCTGCTGCAGCTCACTGCTCACTCATGCTGGGACCCCCAGGTCCCTTTCCACAGGGGCTGCTCTCCAGCCAGGTGGATCCCAGGCTGAGCTGCACTCCTGGGTTTTGTGTTCCCAGCTGCAAGGCCTTGCACTTCTGCCTCTTGAACTCCTTAAGGTTCTGGCTAGCCCATTCCTTCAGCCTGTCCAGGTCTTCCTCTCACTTCTAGAGTGTCAACCTCCCCACTTCACCTGCAGACTTCCTGAGGGTACTCTTGATCACATCATTCATGAAGATATGAAACAGTCTTGGGCCCAATATCAATCCCTGGGGGACCCCACTCATGGCTGGGATGCCAGGCTGGGAAAGAACAAAGAAACCAACAAATAACTCTACATAAATATTACCTTGACAAAGGTGTCACCAATGATTTTCCTCTTTTCTTCAGGACTTGTTGTCATATTTAAGGTCTTGCTAATCCTTTTCCTTGGAGTTCTGTCCTCATCTGAGATGGGCAGAGTTGTTGTACCATTGTAGAACGAATGAGCTGCATTCACCACTGCATGAAAAGACAGGAATTTGGGGGGGGTCAGGGAGGCAAAGTGAGTCAAGATTTTTTTTTTATACAAGGTTAAAAAACAACCAACCAACCAACCTACAAACAAGAACAAAAAAATCCCCCACAAAACCATACAGAAACATAAAAAAAGCCCCAACAAGCCTCAGTCTATTGCTTTAAAAAGAGAGATAAGGAAAATCATTCCAATTTTGAACTGCAGTTCAATACCTCAAGAATTAAGTATAATAAAAGCATTTTATTTCTCTTATTAACCTGTGCTAGAGGCCAACTTGTGTGTTGTTTCTTTTTTTTCCACATGCTGAGGCCAGGCAACCATGTGAAAGTTCAGTTCTTGCTTCCCCCTCTTGGATTATAACTCACTTGCTTTATTTAAGCAGTTTCCAGGATGGTATTTCCCCCCAAGGCCCTTTCTGCAACCCAAATTAAATGATGCACCATTGACTCATGGTACATTATTATGCCTCTTTAATTTAGAGAGGACCAGCTGGGAGGCTCTTTGCCATCTCCTAGCAGCACCATGACCTACAGCAGGAGTGTTTGCAACAAAGAGATTCCCTCTGGCAGCCTCTGGTCTACAGGGTGCAACAAGAAAGATTTTCCCACTAAAAATGTAATCATAAATAAAACACATAATAAAGAAAAAGTGTGTGCAGAATCATGGAATAGTAAGAGTTGGAAAGGACCTCTGGAGATGAAGATCAACCCCCGGCCAAAGCAGAAGCACCTAGGGCAGGTCACACAGGAACACATCAAGGAGGGTCTTGAAAGTCTCCAGAGAAGGAAGTTCCAGGAGGGAAAAAAAAATTGCCTTGACAAAGTAATTCTGACTGTAATAGCAACAGGGCCAAGAGGCTGGGGCCAGGCTCTGCTCAGTGGTGCCCAGGGATAGGCCAAGGGGCACAAACTGGAGCCCAGGAGGTTCCATGTGAGCAGGAGGAGAAAGTTGTTTGGTGTGAGGGTGCTGGAGGGCTGGAGCAGGCTGGCCAGAGAGGTTGTGGAGTGTCCTTGTGTGGAGAGCTTCCAACCCCCCCTGGGCATTGTGCTGCTGGGCAAGCTGCTGGGGGTGCCCTGCTGGAGCAGGGACTTGGACTGGCTGAGCTCCAGAGGTCCCTTCCAACCTCCACCACGCTGGGATTCTGAGATCCACAGCCCTTCACTGAGTGGCACAAAGCAACTCTCCTAGCTGGAAAGGAGCAAAATACAGCAGAGCCCAGCACATTTTCAGAGCCTGGCCCCACCCCCAGTGGTATCAGCTGGGATTTAGCAGCTTTTTGGTACCTTTCACTTGAATGCCAAGCTTCTTGAGGGCCTCCTCCACAGACTGACTCTCTCTCTTGCGCATGAAACCGTTGTCAATGTGCACAGCTATGACCTGATCCCTGTTCAAAGCTCTGTTCAGGAGAGCAGTGCACACCGTGGAGTCCACACCACCACTGAGTAAGACCTGAGGGGGAGGGGGAAGAGGAGAGAAAAACCTCAAAACATGGTCAGCTCTCTGGGGGGAAAGTGTGGACAAACAGTTCAGATACCGCTGTGCAGATCAGAGCAGGACTCTGGCTTGGAGTCGATGATGTGGAGGGCAAGAAGGAGTCAAACAATGCCTCAAAACCCAACTGTGCAAAGTCTCTCAAGCCTGGTTAATGTGTTACTGGAGCAGCTGTGGCAGTGTCACTGTCAGGCTTTTGCTTTCATCAAAACTGAAGCCCCAGAGCCCCACCCCAAAGCCCCATCTACTCACCAGCACTTTTGAGGAGCCCACTTTCTCCTTGATGTCTTGGATGCACTGAAGCTCTCTGTTTTCCACTGTGAAGGTACCACTGCATCCAGCAATATCATAAAGAAAATTCTTCAGGATCATCTTCCCATTCACTGTCAGGCTGACTTCAGGGTGGAACTGGGCTCCATACAGCTTTTTGGATTCGTTTGCTATGCCTTCATTGGGGCAAAGAAAGGGGTATGACCAAAACCACATCACTTGGAGGTGAAATGCACACCCAAGAAAGCCAAGCAGAGACTTGGAGTGATTTCTTCTGCCACACTTTGGCAGAAGTGGAGCAGGGGAGATTTAGGTTGGACATCAGGAAGAAGTTCTGCACAGTGAGGGTGGGGAGACACTGGAACAAGTTGCTCAGGGATGTGGTTGAGGCCTCATCCCTGGAGACATTCAAAATCAGACCTGATGTAGCCCTGGGCAGCCTGCTCTAGTTAGAGATGTCCCTGCTGCCAGCAGGGGTGTTGGGCAAGATGCCCTTTGCGGGTCCCTTCCAACCCAATGCAATCTCTGAACCCGGAAAAGGACAATTTCAGTGCAAAATAAATACCTGCTATGATGTTCCCAGACTGTGCAACCACTTTGAATCCATCTGCTACTTTATCCACACTGTCTCCATGAGTGAGGAGCACAAGCTCTTCCTTCTGAAGGCCCCTAAATGAAGATTGAAACCCAGAATTAATTAAAAAACTAAGAACAAAGACCTGAGTACCTGCATTCCCAAGAGAAGCTCTTAGGGATCCCAATGAAAGAACAGCTCCATGATCAGGTCAGAAATGGACAAGGGGTAATGGATATAAACTCCAGCACAGGAGGTTCCACCTCCACATGAGGAGGAACTTCACTGGGAGGGTCCCAGAGCCCTGGAACAGGCTGCCCAGAGAGGTTGTGGAGTCTCCTTCTCTGGAGACTTTCTGCACCCATCTGGATGTGTTCCTGTGTGACCTGTGCTGGATTCTATGGTCCTGCTCTGGCAGGGGGGTTGGACTGGGTGATCCTCAGAGGTCCCTTCCAACCCCTAACATCCTGTGAGCCTGGGATCCTGTATGCAGGATTTCCTTCCTAGAAAGTCAGCTCCAACTCTGAGATGCCTCCACTGGAAGCTTGTCCAACAAGAGACAACCCCAGTGCCTTCTGAATTAAGATACATTTTTTGTTTGTTTTGTTTTTTTTTTTTTTATAAACAGGCACAAACTGGAGCCCAGGAGGTTCCTTGTGAGCAGGAGGAGAAAGTTGTTTGGGGTGAGGGTGCTGGAGGGCTGGAGCAGGCTGGCCAGAGAGGTTGTGGAGTGTCCTTGTGTGGAGAGCTTCCAACCCCCCCTGGGCATTGTGCTGCTGGGCAAGCTGCTGGGGGTGCCCTGCTGGAGCAGGGGCTTGGACTGGCTGAGCTCCAGAGGTCCCTTCCAACAGCTACCATTTGCTGATATGCCAATATTGAAGGATTCCCTCCCTGCCATGCAGAGCCACCTAGAGTCAGTCAGGGGACTCAGAGTCCTGCTTTTCAATTCAAAGAGGAGTTTTTTTTGCTCAAAACTAAGTGTTTTCAGGACATCTCAGACTTTAGGCAGGGGAAAGTGACTAAAACTGAAACATCAGGCAGGAGTAATCTGTGAGAATTACTCTAAGAAACTTCAGAGGCATTGACAAAAGTACCAAGAAATCTACTTCTGGTTTAATAAATCTTCATAAAATAATCTTAAAGGAAGGCAGAAAACAAATGGGTTCAGGATCTCTGGTACCTTGCAAAGAACGGGTGAGTGCAACAGGCACTGCACAGAGCACTGCAGGAGCTTAACACCAGAGTCAGGCACTGCACAGAGCACTGCAGGAGCTTAACACCAGAGTCAGGCACTGCACAGAGCACTGCAGGAGCTTAACACCAGAGTCAGGCACTGCACAGAGCACTGCAAGAGCTTAACACCAGAGTCAGGCACTGCACAGAGCACTGCAGGAGCTTAACACCAGAGTCAGGCACTGCACAGAGCACTGCAGGAGCTTAACACCAGAGTCAGGCACTGCACAGAGCACTGCAAGAGCTTAACACCAGAGTCAGGCACTGCACAGAGCACTGCAGGAGCTTAACACCAGAGTCAGGCACTGCACAGAGCACTGCAGGAGCTTAACACCAGAGTCAGGCACTGCACAGAGCACTGCAGGAGCTTAACACCAGAGTCAGGCACTGCACAGAGCACTGCAGGAGCTTAACACCAGAGTCAGGCACTGCACAGAGCACTGCAAGAGCTTAACACCAGAGTCAGGCACTGCACAGAGCACTGCAAGAGCTTAACACCAGAGTCAGGCACTGCACAGAGCACTGCAAGAGCTTAACACCAGAGTCAGGCACTGCACAGAGCACTGCAAGAGCTTAACACCAGAGTCAGGCACTGCACAGAGCACTGCAAGAGCTTAACACAAAGATTCTCACGCTGTGACAAACTTCATAGTGTCTCCATGAAGCCCTTCTACTTTGAAACAAGAGGGTTCCACACTACTCCAAGCAAACATCCCTGCATTTCTAGAATCAAGCAATAAATTCTGCCCAGGTGTTTGTGCAGTGAGTAACTTGCTTACTTGTGGACACAGCTGGAACAGTTGCATTAGAAATGATCAGGGCAGCATGGGTGGAATTTCAGTATTTTCTTTAAAAGAAGCTTCCTCTCAACCAAACACCAATTTCCAGCCTGGTATCTCCAACAACTAAAAACATTGAGGTACCTGAAGAGTGAACATGTGTTATCCAGAGTGATGCTGAACACTCCATCCTCTCTAACACTCTTCTTGTGCACTGTGCCTCCAAAGACTTTATTCATCATCTGTCAAAACAAAAATACTACATGAAAAAAACACAATCAAGTAACACTTGGAACTTGAGGAAGGCAAACTTAGACTGGAGATGAGGAAGAAATTGTTGAAAGTGAGGGTGGGGAGACACTGGAAGAGGTTGCCCAGGGAGGCTGTGGATGCCTCCTGCCTGGAGGCGTTCAGGGCCAGGCTGGATGAGGCCTGGGCTGGGGGGGAGGTGTCCATTAGAGATCCTGAGGGGCCTGGAGCAGCTCTGTGAGGAGCAAAGGCTGAGAGTCTTGGGGCTGAGAGCCTGCAGAAGAGCAGCCCCAGAGGGAATTAAGCAGTGCTCAGCAAGAGCTAAAGGGCTTGTGGGGGGCAAGAGGCTGGGGTCAGACTCTTCTCAAATACTGCCCAGGGACAGGCCAAGGGGCACAAACTGGAACCCAGGAGGTTGCATGTGAGCAGGAAGAGAAAGTTGTTTGGTGTGAGGGTGCTGGAGGGCTGGAGCAGGCTGCCCAGAGAGGTTGTGGAGTCTCCTTGTGTGGAGAGCTTCCAAGTCCCCTCCAGCCATGGTGCTGCTGGGCAAGGTGCTGTGGGTGCCCTGCTTCAGCAAATCATCATGGACTGGGTGGCCTCCAGAGGTCCCTTCCAACCTGTAGCATTGTGAGAAAAAGGCAGAGGGAACAGAGTCTACAGCACTTCAGGAAAGCCAAATCATTTAGGCTTCTCTTCAGTGGAGCCAAGAGAAGAACAGAGTTATGCCCTGTGATACTTTAAAAGCATCATTTGCACACTGCTGGCATTTGAACAGCAGGCCCTTGAGGAGCTCATCTTCAGTTAGCAGCAGAAATGAGGCTTAGGACGGGGCTGTAGACAAAACATCTCTGTCCACAGCACCTGCATGCCATAGCAGATCCCAAGAACTGGTTTTCCTATTGTAAATATGGCTGGGTCAAACCAGGGGGCATCTTCTGCATACACAGAATTTGGTCCTCCAGAGATGATGATAGCTCTGCAGACAAAAGAGAGAGAAAACAGCAACTCAGATACAGGCTTTGCTCCAGAAGCTCTTGATTTGGATATTCACATTCTGCTATCAATTTTAACACATTCATCCCAATTTCCCTGGGCAGTTTTGAGACCAGTGCTGTTTGACAGCTTTGTAAGCTACAGAGCCAGGGGATTGAGGGCAGCCTCAGCAAGTCTGAAGGTGACACCACGCTGGAGGGAAGGGATGGCATCCAGAAGTTGGACTGGATGTTGTTTAATCAGGAATGGAGGAGATAGGTGACAAATGGCAGCTGTGTGGTGCATCAGACATGCTGGAGGGAAGGGATCCATCCAGAGGGACCTGGACAGGCTGCAGAGTTGGGCCTGGGCCAGCCTCATGAAGTTCACCAAGGCCAAGTGCAAGGTCCTGCACCTGGGTCAGGGCAAGACCCCTCAAACCATTGAGTCTAACCAGCAACCCAACCCCACCAAGGCCACCAAACCCTGCCCCCAGGTGCCATGGCCACAGGTTTCTTGAACACCTCCAGGGATGGGGACTCCACCACCTCCCTGGGCAGCCTGTGCCAATCCCTGACCACTCTTGCAGCAAAGAAATTGTTCCTTGTGTCCAACCTAACCCTCCCCTGGCACAATTTCAGGCCAGTTTCTCTTGTTCTATCCCCTGATGCTAGGGAGAAGATACCAACCCCCACCTCACTGCAACCTCTGTCTTTGAAACCCCTCCAGGGATGGGGATTCAGCCACCTCCCTGGGCAGCCTGTGCCAGTGTTTGGGAGCCCTTTCAGTGGTTCAGTGTCTTCTAATGCCCAACCTAAACCTCCCCTGTTTCCACTTGTCCTACACTTGCTCCTAGGGAGAAGAGACCAACACCCACTATGAAGTTCATCCTTCATGCTGTGACAGAGAATTAAATCTTTTCAGAAGGGAAAGAGAGATGATTGAGGGAAGCATGATTTGGAAGACCATGAACTGGAGAAGCACCAAGTCAGGCAATGCTTTTTGGCCTCAGCCCAGGATTGAACAGGGCTGTACCAGACCTTGGACTCCTGCACTGTTTGCTTCATCAAGAACATCAAATTTGTTGTTTTGAGCAAGGAATGCCCAAAAGGAGCAAGATAAAAGCTGCATGCAGGGGATTAAAGGCATCTAATAAGGCTTTTTTCTCATGTTATTGAGAGAGTTTGTCCTGCAAGCTCCGACAGATCAAAACTGCTCCATTTTTAAGCAGCAGTATGCTGACATCTGTACAACCAGCAGAAACCCTCATGTAGGAACTGCATTGGGTTGGGAGAGACCCTCAAAACTCATCTTGACCACCCCCCCTGCAGTCAGCAGGGACACCTCCAACCAGTGCAGGCTGCCAAGAGCCACATCAAGTCTGACCTTGAATGCCTCCAGGGAAGGAGCCTCAACCACCTCTGGGCAGCCTGTTCCAGTCTCTCCCCACCCTCACTGTGCAGAACTTCCTCCTGATGTCCAACCTAACTCTCCCCTGCTCCAGTTTCAAACCATTGCCCTTGGTCCTATCCCCACAGCCCCTTCTGAAGACTCCCTCCCCAGCCTTCCCATAGATCCTGTTCAGATATTGAAATGCAGCTCTGAGGTCTCCCTGGAGCCTTCTCTTCTCCAGGCTGAACAGCCCCAACTCACTTAGCCTGTCCCCATAGGGGAGGTTCTCAGCCCTCTGATCATCTTTGTGGCCTCCTCTGGACCTTAGAGGAGTCTTCAAGCACCTGAAGGGGGCTATAGGACAGCTGGAGAAGGACTTTGTAAACAGCCATGGAGTGACAGTATGAGGGGTGACAGCTTCAAATGGGAACAAGCTGGATTTAGATTGGACATTAGAAGGAGGTTCTTCCCCATGAGGGTAGTGAGGCACTGGAACAGGTTGCCCCGAGAAGCTGTGGAGGTTCCAAGCCTGGCAGTGTTCAAAGCCAGGTTGGCTGGGACCTTGAGCACCCTGGGCTAGTGGAAGGTGTCCCTGCCCATGCGAATGGGGTTGGAACTGGGTGATCTTTGAGGTCCCTTCTAACTCAAACTGTTCTGTGATGTCAGTGATTGCATCTTTAGCTTGCCACAGAGTGTGCTAGGGAAGCCTATGCAGCAATCTGACTTGGGTATGGTTGCTTCTAAATGCCTTCAGGTCATTCAAATCATTTCCATTTGCCAGTACAATTGAAGAGGTTGCATCTGCATGCAGTCATAGAAATGGAGGGGTTGGAAGGGACCCTCTGCAGATCACTGAGTCCAACCCCATTGCCAAACTTCAGAGGATCTTGCTGTTTTACCTGTTGAACCAGGGCAGCTCTGACTCAAGAAAACAAGTCTTGTGAGTTGCTAAAAATTATTTTCTTAGTTTAACTTCAAAAGAAAATGTAAATACCTAACCTGGGGTAAACTCCCTGAAGATCTTGTGCTGAATCCTGCCCAGCTGTTTCTGGGAAGCAACCAAAACACTTGAACTTAAATGACCACTTGTTGCTGGCAGCAAGGAAAGGTATCAACTATTTAGTGCTTTGTACTTGTTTTTTCCAACCATGAACACCTCCAGGGAGGTGGCATCATTGCAAAGGAAGCTACTGAATGTCAACCTCAGGCAGCTGCCATCCCCAGGCACTGCCAGACTGTAAGAAGAGGCTGGGACCAGACTCTGGGCAGTGGTGCCCAAGAACAGGACAAAGGGCAATGGACACAAACTGGAACCCAGTTCCAGGAGAAGAAACAGGAGGAGAAACTTAATGGAATCATAGAATTGTCAGGGTTAGAAGGAACCTCAGGAATCATCCAGTTCCAACCCCCCTGCCATGGGCAGGGACACCTCACACTACAGCAGGTTGCTCACAGCCACCTCCAGCCTGGCTGCAAAAACCTCCAGGGATGAGGCTTCCACCACCTCCCTGGGCAACCTGTGCCAGTCTCTCACCACCCTCCTGGGGAAGAATTTCTTCCTCACATCCAATCTGAACCTACCCATTTCTAGTTTTACTCCATTCCCCCCAATCCTATCACTCCCTGACACCCTCAAAAGTCCCTCCCCAGCTATCCTATAGCCCTCTTGAGATACTGGAAGGCCACAATAAGGTCTCTTTGGAGCCTTCTCCTCTCCAGCCTGCACAACCCCAACTCTCTCAGGCTGTCCTCATAGCAGAGCAGCTCCAGCTCATCCCCATGGTCCTTCTCTGGACACCTTCAAACACATCCAGCACTTCTTTGCAGCCTTTCCATGCAAGCCAAGGGCATATCACCTGTTCCACCTAATGAAGCCCCGTCCCTCAGGGGCACCTGCCAGAAACGCAAGCCCAGGTAGAAGGATGGTTGAACTTGGGCAGATAAAGTACCAGGGAGGGCAGGCAGGCAAGCAAGCTGTGCCCAGCAGGGCATCACACAGAGCTTGGCAGAGCAAGCCAAGGCACCATCCTGCAGCTACAGCCCAGGGCTGGCCAGGCTTTGCCTGCTTCTCTGTGAGGACCTGTTGGAGGCGGCATCCAAAGCCTCTCCGCACACCCAGACGCGTGCTGGCGAGCAGAGCCCTTCCCAGCACTTGTTTGCTGCAACCCTGCCTGTGAACAGAAGGTTCTGCTGAGTGCTGATGGAGAAGGAGCCAAAAGACCTACCGAAAGCCTTGCTCCCTGATGGCAAAGGCTGGGGTCTCCAAAGGGAAGATCTCGGACTGGACGAAGAGCTCCCGCACCCGGCGGTCGATCACCTTCCCGTACTGCGCCCCGGCGTCCAGGATAACCACGGCGCCCTCGTAGTGGTGCTGCCCATCCTTCAGCTCTCCTCCAGCGTTCTCCGCCTGCAAATGGCACCACCCACCTCAGTGCTGCCTGCAGCGCAGTCACAGTGCAGCAGAGGTCGGCAGGCAGCTCCACAGATCACCCAGTCCCACCCTCCCGGGCCAAGAGCAGGGGCACCCAGGGCAGGCTGCACAGGAATGCATCCAGGTGGGTTTGGAAAGGCTCCAGGGAAGGAGACTCCACAACCTCTCTGGGAAGAATGCTCCAGGGCTCTGTCATCCTCACTGGAAAGAAGTTTCTCCTCATGTTTGAGCCTGAACCTGTTGTTTCTTGCCTTATTACTGTGCACCATCCAAAAGAGCTTGGCCTCATAGACCTGACACCCACCCCTCAGATTTTGATAGGCATCGATCAGATCCCCTCTCAATCTTCTCTTCTCCACACTAAACAGCCCCAGGGCTCTCAGACTCTCTTCATAGGGGAGATGCTCAAGTGCCCTAAGCATCCTTATGGCTCTCCATTGGACTCTCTCCAACAGGTCCCTGTCTCTCTTGAACTGGGAAGCCCCAAACTGGACACAGGATTGCAGGTGTGGTATCACCACACGTGGATCACAGCATCACAAACAGTTTGGGTTGGAAGGCACCTTAAAGGTCATCTAGTTCCAACCCCCCTACCATAGGCAGGGACACCTTCACAGAATTAACCAGGCTGGAAAAGACCTCTGAGATCACCAAGTCCAACCAATTACCCAACACCATCTAATACCTAAACCATGGCACTAAGTGCCAGATCTAGTCTTTTTAAAAATACTTCCAGGGACAGTGACTCCACCACCCCTGGGCAGCCCATTCCAATTGCCAATCACTCTTTCTGTAAAGAATTTCTTCCTACATCCAGCCTCCCAACCAGCCCAGGTTGCTCAAGGCCTCATCCAGCCTGGCCTTGAACACCTCCAGGGAGGAGGCAGCCACAGCCTCCCTGGGCAACCTGTTCCAGTATCTCCCTACCCTTACTGTCAAGAATTTCTTCCTCCTCTCCAGTCTCAATCTCCCCTCCCCCAGCTCAAAGCCATTGTCCCTCACCCTGGCACTCCCAGCCCTTGTCCAAAGTCCCTCCCCAGCTCTCCTGGAGCCCCTTCAGGTACTGGCAGGCTGCTCCTAGGCATCCCTGAAGCCTCCTCTTCTCCAGGCTGAACAGCCCCAATCCTCCCAGCCTGTCCCCACAAGGGAGGTTCTCCAGCCTCTGATCATCTTGGTGGCCTCCACTGGATTCTCTCCAGCAGCTCCAGGTCCTTCTTGTGCTGGGGCCCCAGAACTGGAAGCAGTGCCACAGGTGAGGGTCTCAGCAGAGCAGATCAGAGGGGCAGAATCCCCTCCCTGCCCTGCTGGTCACAGGAGACTGCAGGATACTGGATGTGCCACCAGGATGGTGACAGACCACAGGCTTTAAGGCAAACAAACAACTAACACCTGCAAAGCTCACTGAAGCTGCCTCAGTTCATTATCAAAATGATAAAGACCAGCAGAGGAACTTCTAGATAAAGAGAATCCTCAGGCTGCTAAAGGCCAGGAGATGCACTGACACTAGAAAGGGGCTCTGCACTAACACAGCACATCCCTGCCAAGCAGCCAGACAAACATCCCATCCCCAAAACCAAAGGTGGTACAAATGAAGGGGGGAAAAAAAACCACCAGCAAGCCAAAGAAGGCAGAGCTTTCCAGAAATAAGAAGTTCCTGGCCCTGACCACCACCCCCAGCCTCTTCCTTTGTGCAGTTCCACACCCTCTGATCTTTCCTCAAGCAAAACAGGACAGTACAAAGGCAGAAGAAAAGTGGTTTCCCCCCCATCAGGCTGCCTCATAGCCTGAGCTTTCACTTGCCATTACCTCCTGCAGAGAATAAAGAGGAGAAATGGAGAACAAATGTCTCCACTGAATGAGCCTTGACAAAAACAACTTTTGGATGCAGCATTCAAGCAGATTGCACCTCAGGACAAAGAATTGGCTCTCTCTGACCCAATCACATTGAAATTGGTTGGCCAATTTCAACCACATCTGGAAGAGGGTTAGAAAATGCGAGGACCAAGTTGTTTCTTCCTAAGAAACTGTGAGAAGCAGCAGCTACTCCATGGGAATGTCCTTATAGAATTGTTTGAGTTGGAAGAGACCTTTAAGGTCGAGTCTAACCTTCAACCCAACACCACCATAGCCACCAAACCCTGTCCCCAAGTACCATGGCCACAGGTTTCTTGAACACCTCCAGGGATGGGGACTCCACCACCTCCCTGGGCATCCTATTCCCTGGGCAACGTATTCCAGGGAGGATCTTCAAGGAAGGGGAGCAACACAAACAAAAGGAAGACAACCTTGTGAACACAACCCCAACCTATGACAGCAAGAAACTTATGCAGGAAAACTGCTGCTTAAAGAAGCTGCTTACTTTGGGGGTGGTTTTTCTTTAACTTAAAGCTTACTCTGGTCCCTTACCAACACAGTTTGATGAAGGGAAAACAAAGAGGTTTTAATTCTGCAAAGACTGCACCAAAATCCCATCCTGGAGCTTACAACCATTTCAGGTTTTAATTGTGGCATGTTGGAGTTGTTCTGTACGGTTCTACCAGGCAACACAATCTTCAACCCAGGGTTCCTAGGAGGTTGCCTCCACAGCTGCTGAGGAAGATGAGACAGCCCACAGCATCTCCATGGCATTTCCATGTGGGTGAAGTAATCACCCCCACACCAGCCACAGGTCATCCCAGAGGAGCATCATCCTGCTAGGATACAGCCTCCCAAAAAGTACCCAGCAAAGGCTGCCTCTGAGCTTTCTTCCTCAGCTCCCAAGCCATCCAGGTCACACTGGAGGGCAGCACAGCCTGATGGTGTGTCAGAGTGCCAAGGCTAGAGAGTTTTGAACCCAAATTTAAGAAGGGAAATGTTGTTTAGTAGAGCCCAAAGAGGAACAGATGCTGGGATGGCAGCTCAGGCCTCTGGATACCACAAGCATGCCAGGAGGAAGATGAAGAGAACAGACAGCTCCTGCAGGGACAGGGCTTGTGGAGCCAGCACCTCTTCCTAGCAGGGACTCTCCAGCTTCTAAGAAAAGCTCTTTTTCCCCTCAGGAGGGATATAAGCAGAGTTCCTTGTCTTCTCCTGCTCCATCTTCACAAAAATCTGGAGAACTTCTGTGGAAGCTGGTTTGACAGCTGCCCAAGGCAGTTCAGAGCAGGCAGAGGCACTCTCCTGATGTCCCCAGAGCGGGACTAAAACCAGATGGAACTTGTGCACACCAAGAGAAAAAAAAAAACGGGGGGAGGGGGAATCTATATTCAGCAAATTTAAGTCACAAGTCACCCTGAAAGCCAAATCAGATGTGAAGGGTTCCTCCTGCTCACCATGACTGATGAAATAGTGACTGCACTGTCACTGTATGGTTGGGGCTGGAAGGTACCTTGAAGATCATCCAGTTCCAACTCCCCTGGGCAAGGACACCTCCCAAAAGCCCAGGTTGCTCAAGGCTGTCAAACACTCTATCTCCAGACTGATGTTTGCTGACTGTTTCACTGACCCCAGACCTGCAACCAAAGTCCCAAGTGTCACCTGAACCACACCACCAGCTCCAACTGCACTGCCACAGCAAGGGGCAGCCCTGGAGGGTGGGTGTCAAGAAGAAGGTGTCCTGTGCAAGGACAAGGGGCATGAAGAAGAGTGTTGCCAGCAGGGCAAAGGAGGTTCTCCTCCCCTTCTACTATCTCCTGGTAAGACAACATGTGGAATATTGTGCCCAGTTCAAGAGGGACAAAGAATGAAGGGAGAGAGTCCAGAGGAGGCTATGAGGATGATGGACTGGAACATCTGTCTGCTGGGGAAAGGCTGAGAGCCCTGGGGCTGGTTAGCCTGGAGAAGAGCAGCTTGAGAGGGGATCTGCCCAATGTTTATAAATACCTGAGGGTGGCTGTCAAGAAGGGGCCAAGCTCTTTTCAGTGGTGTCCTGTGATAGGACAAGGGGCAATGAGCACAAACTGGAACCCAGGAAGTTCTACCTCAACACGAGGAGAAAATTCTGTACTGTGAAGGTGCTGGAGCCCTGGAGCAAGCTGCCCAGAGAGGTTGTGGAGCCTCCTTCTTTGGAGACTTTCAAGACTCATCTGGATGTGTTCCTGTGTGACCTGCCTTGGGTGCCCCTGCTTTGGCAAGGGGTGTAGACTGGATGTTCTCCAGAGGTCCCTTCCAACCCCTGACATTCTATGATTCCAGCTCTACCACTTGGTAATACTGAAGAAAAAAAGTTTCCATTGCTGCTGGGTTTTGCATCAAAAAAAAAGGCAAATGATGAGTTCTACAATGAGCCACAGCAGGAGACCTGTCCTCAGCAAAGGACACCACATATTTTACTCCTTGGTGTACCTACCTAGTACTTCAAAATAAGTTTGCATTTCCTACCATCCTGCAGAAGCAGGAGCAGGGCATTTTGCAGCGCTCTGCACACCCACACACTGGCAGAATCCTCATGAATGCCATTTACAAAGCACATGAACACAGAGAACTGTCCATTCTGGAGCACCACCAAGCACCTGGCAAAGCCTGGTCCACAGTAGGGTCAGCCCTGAGCCTTCACCCACACTAACAGCTTAGGACAAGCCTAAACCAAGAGCCTTGATCCGGTGCCTTCAAGCCAGCACAGGTTTTACAAAAGTTTAATTGTTTCCCTGTGACATTAAAATTAAGCAGGTAGAAGGAGACCTACTTAGAATTTTCTTCCAAGTATAACAGGAAAGTAACTCCTCCAACCTCCAGCAGCCTCCAAGACTGATACAAGAGCCCCCAACCCATGATCTCAGATGGACTTCAGATTTACTTCAGTCACATGCAGATCTCTGATGGCTGCTGGGACCCCTGCAGAAACCACTCTTCCTTAGCTCACCCTCATTATCTCACTCTCATTACCCACAGCTTCCTGCCAGCTTCATGTCTTGTCTAGATTTGGGTGCAATCACCCCAAAAGAAGAGCCCTCAAGAGCAGACCTGGCCAGGGAGGAAGACTGGTGCCACGGTCAGGGAAGAGTGTGTCAGAAAATGTCAGTAGGAAGCAACCAAGCACCAAAAAAAACCCTCTCAGAGCCACATTTTCTTGCAAAGAAGGTTTTTATCCTAGTACAGAAGCTGCCTGCGCATCTCTGGAGACATTCAAAACATGCCTGGATGTGTTCCTGTGTGCCCTTTTCTAGGTAAATCTGCCTTGCAGGGCAGGGTTGGACTTGATCTCCAGAGGTCCCTTCCAACCCCTACCATTTTCTATCTTGCAGGATTTTTGTTTCAGAAGTTGGATTACTAAGAAAAAAAAAAAAAAAAGAAAACAAACCTTCCAACTTCCCAAAGGCTTTGGAGTAATTTTGACATCCTGGCATGCAAGACCTACACCAACATGCACCTTTTTTGCCACTGTCACTGCAAACTGGGTGCAGGGCAATGCTGATGGAGCAGCATGATCCAGGGGGGAGGGGTTACAAAGATGGGGATCCTGGGAGGACAAGGGGGAGTCATCTGGACGGGGATCCTGGGGGGGACAGAGAGGGAGTCACCAGGATGGGGATCCTGGGGGGGAAACAAAGGGGGAATCACCAGGACGGGGGTCCTGGGGAGGACAAGGGGGGAGTCACCAGGATGAGGGCTAGTGGGACCAAGCCTGCCCACTCCCATGGCAATTCCAGAAGCCCACTTTTCCCTTCAGCCGGCCGCAGGAGCGCCGGTCCATGCCCGCTCTCAGGGGATGTGATATCCACGCAGCGTGCTTCGCTGCTGGGGACGGTGCCAGCCGTACCGCCGGGGAGCTGCGTTTCGGTTTTAACCGCCCCCCTCCCCCCGAGGCAGTGCAGGCACAGAATAGCCCCAGGCGAAGTGAGCCACACCATGAGGCACCATTTCACAAAATCCTCTTAAATCTAGCTGATGAAATTGAGAAGCTGTGTGGTGCCCGAGAGCCGGCTGGCGGGCCGGGAACGTGGGCAACCGACCTGGCAAGCACCGGCCTCCCATACCCGCCCCCACCGCCGCCCGGCCCCACTCCCAGCCCCCCGGTCTGCTCCACGCCGCAGGGCCGCCCACGGCTCCCAGGAGAAAGCCAGGGCCCGCCGCGGCCATGTGCCCGCCAGACGAGGCAGCAGCCAGGCCGAGCCGGGCTCAGGAGCTACGGCACAAAGCGGCCGTCAGGCCCCAGCGGGCGGCGTCTCGGCGCCAGCAGCTCGGCGACACTGACCTTGGCGTCTCCGTTGCAAAGGGCCATGGGGGCTGGCGGGGCGCGGAGCCGCCTCTGAGGGCTGGGAAGCGACCCCGAGGCGGAGAGCGGGAAGAAAAGGCCGCGCAAAGCCGCGGCCGAGATGAGCTAATGCCGCCCGGCTGCGCCTCCGCCGCGGGGAGGAGGAGCCGGCCACGCTCCGGCGGAAGGGGAGGAGCGCGGGGCCGGCCGTTTTGGCGTCAGAACGTGGGGTTTGGTGCCGTGGTGGAGGCCGTGGCAGGGTGGCCCGGTGGAAAGGGTCGTAGCGCTCCCTAACAACCCAGCCTTTGGGTGTTTGAGCTGCCGGAGCCCGTTTTAATCCGCTTCATAGGTAAAAAGGAAGGTAGAAAGGAGAAATTGCAGTAAATGAGTTTCTGTGTGCTGATGTTGTACAAAGTGCATCTTCTGTGCCTGCTCAGGTGAAGTTTAAAAGGCACCAAGGAAGGGAATTGCTTCAGAGTCTGCCTGTAATGAGCCCGATGTACAGAAAATTCTCTGACTTCGGTTTTCTGGCTTAGAAATTCTGGGAATAAAGTCGGGTGTGAGTACAAGAATTCAAGTTCCCCACGAAATTACAAACCTAAGCGGTTCCATGGAAGTGTTGAGGTTGGCTCTGTCCTAAGGAGACGCTGTGCGATTTTTGTGTTCTGGCTGTGATGGGTCTTGGAAGAATTAAAAATAAACCGAAAAAAAAAATACTTTTAAGTGTAAAAACAGAAGAAAAGTTCGGCACAAAATGTGTTTCTGATGGTCTGATTATTGCGTGATTGTGCAAATTTGGGGGGGAAGAATGGGGAAAAATAATGGGGGAGGGAATAAAGGGGGCAAAAAGGAACATTCCCTTACCTTGCTTCTTAGCTCTCTCAGAAAAGCCAAAGAGGTAATAAATAGAACTTAATTTGTATTATTTATCTACTATTTTCCGATCATTTAGCACAATCGTTTCCCGGCCCGAAGCGGTGGGCACTGGATGGAGAAGGTCCGAAAGCACCACAGGAGAGGTCAGAGCGTGGCGCTCAGAGCCCCAGGACCAAACACCGGCCCCAGACCGGGGGTGACTCGGGAAAGCTCAGCAGCTCCTCTCTCCATGTCGAGAGGAAGCTGCTTTGCAGTCCCACCGCAACTGTGCCCCACGCTCACTGGTGAGCCTGTCGCGGCTCCGGGGATCCTCCCGCCCACTGTGGGGCAGCAGTCTGGACGGGCTGGGATGGCCTCTGCTTCAGGGCGGGGGGGCGGAGCTTTTGTCTGACGTCATCGCCCTGCGCACCAATGAGGTGCAGCCACGCCTGCCGCCTCGGGCGCGTGGCCGGAAGGGGCAGGGTGGTTGGCGCGGCCGAGCCGGGGCCGGTTCGCGGTGTCTGCTCAGCGGCGGGACCGTTCCCGCCTCGGCCGCTTCGGCCCCGGGGACGCGGCACGGCCTCCCGGGCTTGGCGGAGACATGTCGCCCGCTATCGCAGCTAAGGAAGGTGGGCGGCAGCGCCGGCCCGGGAGCCACCATAACTGCCTGGACGTGAGGAGCGAGGAGCCGCCCGCCTTGGCCCTCTGCGGGGACGGGCTAGCAGGCGATGAGACCGAGGAGCTGCTGCAGCCGCCAGAGACGGGGTTGAGGCGGGCGAAGGGGTTCCGTGCAGAGTTGGGCAGCATCTTGCTGCTCTTGGTGCTCTACGTGCTGCAGGGCATCCCGTTGGGGCTAGCCGGCAGCGTGCCGCTGATCCTGCAAAGCAAGAACGTCAGCTACACCGACCAGGCCTTCTTCAGCTTCGTCTTCTGGCCCTTCAGCCTCAAGCTGCTCTGGGCACCCTTGGTGGACGCCGTCTACCTGCGGGGCTTCGGCCGCCGCAAGTCCTGGCTGGTGCCCACGCAGTACGTGCTGGGGGTCTTCATGATCTATATGTCCACGCAGGTGGACATGCTGCTGGGCGACGGGGAGGGCCGCGGCCCCGACGTGGTGGCCCTCACGGTGACTTTCTTCCTCTTTGAGTTCCTGGCGGCGACGCAGGACATCGCGGTGGACGGCTGGGCCCTGACCATGTTGTCCAGGGAGAACGTGGGCTACGCCTCCACTTGCAACTCCGTGGGCCAAACGGCTGGATACTTCCTGGGCAATGTCCTCTTCCTGGCCCTCGAGTCGCCCTCCTTCTGCAACAAGTACCTGCGGTTCCAGCCCCAACCCCGGGGGATTGTCACCCTCTCAGGTACTGCCCGGGTACCGCCGTGCTGGTGATGCAGGGATGTGGATGCTGCTTCCCTGGGCTTGGACCAAAGCTCTGCTCAGAGTGGCCAATGGGGCCTGTGAGAAAGCACAGCCTGGCCAGAGGCTGCTAGAGCCCACTGCTATGTGCTGAACTTCCAGGCTCCTCTGGGCTTAGGGGTGAGGGAAATTTGCCCTGTCATCATCTTGGCTGACCTAAGCACTTTGGACACATTGTTGATTTTTTTTTTTTTTTTCCCCCTGTCTAGTTTAATGACTGTGGAATAGATTATTGTTTAAAAACAAAACCTCAAAACTAAGCAGACCAAAAGGTTTTCCTCCTTGGAGGAGGATTTGGAGGAAAATGTCTTCCTGGGAGAAATAAAAAGGGAAACAAAAAATTAATTACTTCCAGGATGATATTGTCCACAGAAGTAGAAATTCCAAGTGTTCAGGGTTGATCACATAGCCAGTTTCTGAATGGTAGTAAATTAAGGGGGATTTTATTTTCTCTTTGATGAATTAGAATCTGTTAGTGCCACCACAGCTGGCTGTTGGTGTAGGTATGGCTTCTCCTTGGTGTTTTTGGGGTTGGTTGGTTGGTTGTTTTTTTTTTTTTTCTTTCAGATAGGTTAGATGTGGTGATTGGTGCTAGGTGCAGTACCTAAGGAGATGCTTGAAATGGATATGTTTTGGTTGCAAGGTTGAGTCTAGGCAGCTCAAGGTTGAGTTTGGCCTCCTCACCTCATGGAAGGAGAGGAAAATCTGGCACCACTCCTGGCTGCAGCTTCAAAGTCAATGTGGCTAGCAATTTTCATGGGTTTAGTTGCATCTCCTTCTCTGAGATTGCTCTGCCTGTATCACCTAAGAGCAAAGGTGTGCCAGAACTGAGGGGGCATGTTTAAAGGCTCATTTTCACTTTCTGTCTTCTACCTGTCTTACTGATAAATCCAGATGTCACCTTCCAGCCTGCTCTAGTTCTGTCTGTGCAGCTGTCACCATTGCTAAACAGTCTTCCCCTTTCCTCCTTGTTGCTAGGCCTGTGTCTGGTCTGTATCCCATCTCAAGGAGCACAGAGCAGTCCTCAAAGTAACAGCCTCCTGGTTTATGTCTTTGTCTTCCCTGATTCTGTAGCTCACCACTGTCTTCCTCTGCTGCTGATGGAACTTGCAAACCACTGGTGTAGTTCAGAGAGCTTGTTTTGGCTCTACTTACCTCCACCACCCAGGTCTTCTGTTGCTTGGTGTTTTTTCTCAGTGCTATTTGTGTAAATGGAGTTACCACTGTTAGAAAAGTGCTCTCTTTGTGGAAAAAAAGATGATCCCCAAACTCACCAACACAAACAGTTTGACTTGTCCTGGAATACTAAGCTGGGTGGAGTGAAACAAAAAGCAGACAGCTCTGACACTGTAGTTGCAGGATATGATTTTGGGGTGGTAAAACTGGCTGCAAGAGGTTTCTGTTCCCTAGTTAGTGTGACTGTATGGCACAGCTGGCTGTGTCCACACTTCTCCTGGAGCAGCAGTACTGGATAGCAGAACACTACAATGAGGAGAGCAACTCTCTGGTCCTGCACTGGTTGTAAGTGGGCTTGTGCTGAGCTGGTTCAGGCAGTCAGAGCAGCAGAAAGCTTTGTAGTTTGAAAAGGTGAAGAGTTTTCTGCCAGGTGAGATCTCTGAACACTTGCAGGCTGAGAGCTGGTGCTAGGGAAAGAGAAGGTCAAGATCCCAAGATGGTTTCAAGTTGTTGAGGTGCAACAGGATCATCATGGAATCACAGACTGGTTGGGGTTGGAAGAGACCTTAAAGATCACTTAGTTCCACTCCTGCTGTTGTGAGCAGGGACACTTCGCCCTAGCCCACATTGCTCAAGGCCCTATCTAACCTGGCTTTCAACAATTCCAGGCTCAGCTTCCTTGGGCAACCTGTTCCAGTGCCTCACCACCCTCATGGGGAAGAATTTCTTCCTAATATCCCATCTAAATCCAGCTTCTTCCAGTTGGAAGCCATCACCTCTTCTCCTGTCACTCGATGCCTTGGTCAGAAGTCCCTTTCTGTCCTGCAGGGCCAAACACTGCTGAGTTTGTTGATTCCTGCCCAGTTTGTTGTGCAGTCACCTGAATGCCTGTTCCAGCATGAAGGAAGAGAGAGAAAAGGCAACAGCAGAAAGTTCCTCTTCAAGGGGAGGCAGGGACTGTGGAAACCTTTTTGCTGGGGGTAGATGTGTAGCTCTGGAATCACTTTAAGCTGTTGTGCTGCACACACACCTGCTGATAGTTATTTTCCAGCCTGCTCCATCCCTAATCTGGTTCAAATGTTTACCTTCCTCCCAAACAAAGGTTCATTTTGGTGCTGCCAGTGTAGAGGCAGAGATAAAACAGGGAAAGAGGAGGCAGCAGTGGTGGCATCAGGAGCTTGGTGGTGGGAATTCCTTCTGTAAATGCTGAAGTTCTTTTGCTTATAGCCTGTTGGTGGACTTTCCTGTCTTGGACTATTCTGCATGGTGAGGATTTTCTCTTTGTGCTGTGTTGCTAACTCAGCTTTTGCACTGCTGTGCTGCAGCTGGCAGGGCTGACCTGATCCTGAGCATTCCTCTGATGATGCTCAAAGCTATTTCTATTCCCTTCCTCACACTCTGGTGACAGCACTTGGTGCTATTATTAGAGCAGCACTCCTGCCTCTGTTGCAGGCAGAGGCTGTGCTTAGCATGACTGAAAATTCATCTTACTGAAGAAGATATCTGCAGGGTACCTTTTTGACAGACCTGAGAGCAATCACAGAGTGCCTTAGGTTGGAAGGAACCTTCAAGATCATCTAGTTCCAAGGGGTTATTAAGGTGTCCCATGGCAGGTTCACCTCCCACCAGTCCAGGTTGCTCAAGGCCTCATCCAACCTGGCTGTGAACACCCCCAGGGAGGAGGCATCCATAGCCTCCCTGGGCAGCCTGTTCCAGTGCCTCCCCACCCTCACTGGAAAGAATTTCTTCCTAATCCTACAGCACTGGTTGTGAGAGCTGCTTTACTTGGGGACAGGGAAAGTTAACTGGTGTGGCAGCAGCAGCAGAGGCTTTGAAATGCCTTTTTTTCCACTGAGGCCAGCCCCATGGTTGCCTTTCCTTGCCCTCTTCTGTGCTTGTTGTGCTGGTTCTCCTCCTGAGCATAAGCAGCAGCTAATCATTGACTAAACCTTTGCACTGTCTTTGCCCTTTCACCAGCCCTCCCTGCTTGCTTTCAACTCACCCTGAGGCTTCTGGAGTTGCTTCACAAGCAGGAAGACAAAAGGCTGCTTCTGTCTTACCCTCTGGATGCTGCTGAGTTCTTTCTTGCCTCTCTCATAGAGGTGGAGGGTAGGAGTGTTCTGCATGAACTCATTCACTGACTGGCAAAGGCCTTGCCATGAAGTCTTGCTGTGGTTTTACTGCCTTCAGATCCATAGTTTCTGCTTAGAACAGGATCTGAGAATTGCTTGGGTTGGAAAAGGCCTCCAAGATCAAGTCCAACCTTCAACCCAACACCAGTGTGGCCATCAAACCCTGGCCCCAAGTGCCATGGCCACACATTTCTTGAACACCTCCAGGGATAGGGACTCCACCAGCTCCCTGGGCAGCCTGTTCCAGTGCCTGACCACTCTTGCAGCAGAGCAACTGTTCCTAATACCCAACCTAAACCTCTCCTGGCACAATTTCAGGACATTTCCTCTTGTTCTGTCACTTAAAGTAGGGAAAACAGACCAACCCCGGGCTCTAACCTCCTTTCAGGGAGTTGTGGAGAGCCTCCTCCTCTCCAGGCTCAAATAGAGCACTTGGAAGCTAGCAAGTACAATATCCACTTCAAACAGACAGACTTGCCTCTTTACATCTGTGTGAGAACTTTCATCAGGCCAGCAAGGTCAGGTTGGATGAGACCTTGAGCAGCCTGGTCTGACAGGAGATGTCCCTGCCCATGGCAGGGGGGTTGGAACTTGATGGTCTTGAAAGTCTCTTCCTACCCAACCCATTCTCTGAATCTTCAGACTCCAGGAGCAGAAATCTTTGTGCCCTTCAGATGGGGGCCAGATATTATACAGGGGGTGTAGAACTGAGGGGAGGACTACACAGTGCCTCAGGTGACTTGACTCCTTCCTCTGAAGTTTATCCCTTGTCATATTAAATGAGGAACTTTTTTCCCCTCCCTGACCAGCTTGCAGTGGCTGTGTGTGTAATCTTCAAAAGTGTCATTGGTATTATTTATCATTTCAAGCTTATTATGGGTTGTTTCTCCTCCACCATGCTCACAGTGCTAATTAGGCACAGAACACCAGGGATGTGACCTGGTTTGCTGCTGCTCTTCCATCTCAGCCCTCAAGCAAAGGTGTGGTTGTAGTGTGAGGGGAAGGGAAGAGGGAGGTGGTTTCAGGGTGCAGCTCTCTTTGTGCTTTGCTGTTGGTCCTTGGTTTTAGGGGATCCAAAAATGAGTGGTTTGATTCCTTTTTTTTATTATGAGGTTCAGTTTTGTGAATTTTACATATTCAGTGAGTTAGTGAACTGGGATTGTTGAGAACTGGAGAAGAGGACACTGAGGGGGGACCTCATTGCTCTCCACACCTCCCTGAAAGGAGGCTAGAGCCAGGTGGGGGTTGGTTTCTTCTCCCTAGCAGTGGTGATAGAAGAAGAGGAAATGGCCTCAAGTTGCACCAGGGGAGGTTTTGGGTTGGACATGAGGAACAATTTCTTCCCCCAAAGGGTTGTCAAGCCCTGGAACAGGCTGCCCAGGGAGGTGGTGGAGTCCCCATCCCTGGAGGTGTTCAAGAAACCTGTGGCTATGGCACCTGGGGCCGTGGTGTGGTTGGGTTGCTGGTTGGACTGGATGATTCTGGAGGCCTTCTCCAACCCAAACAATTCTATGATTCTACAAAGTGTTGATGATGTCTGCCAGAAGGATTTGATTTTACTTCCTCCTTTCCTCTCCCCTCCAGATTTCCTGTTCTTCTGGGGAGCTGTCTTTTTAATTACCACTACACTGGTTGCCCTTCTGAAGAAGGAGAACAAGGAACTAACACCAACAAAAGAAGAAACAAAAGGCATCACTGATACATACAGGCTGCTATTCTCAATCATCAAGATGCCAGCAGTTCTTACTTTCTGCCTCTTGATTCTGACAGCTAAAGTGAGTAAAGAAATAGGCAACTGATGGCAGAAGCTGAAGGGTTGCTGAGTCCCTCTGACCTGACTTATTTATTCCTTTGTCATCAGAGTCCTGAACTTTGACAGTAGATTGGAAGCAGAATTGTTGATATGCTGGTGCTGAGCAGGGTTGTACAACAGAAGAGGCTTGTTTGGCCTTTCTGCTTGCACCAGCAACCTGATCTAGGTGGGGATGTCCCTGCTTGCTCCAGGGGGATTGGGCTAGGTGACCTCTGGAGGTCCCTTCCAAGCCACTGCAGTCTAAAATGAAAGTAATTTGGTTTGAATCATTGTTGTAGTGAGGCTGCTTGTGTAGCCTGCAGTGAAAAGGACAGGAAATGTTTCTTTTTAACCTCAATACTGCTCCTAGAAGCCACAGCTCTGTGCAGGCTGGGTGTCCACAGCTTCTCCCTTGGCCATTGTGAATAGCAGCAGCAGTTCAGGCACCACAGGAGTGTGATTGCTGCCTGTGGTGTTGTTGGTGTGGTTTTGGCTCTGATGACAAAGCAGGGGTGGAATTGGTCTCAGAACTTACTTGGAAATCAAATCAGAGCCAGGAGGGCCTTGTGCTTTCTCACATTTCTCAAGGAATACTGAGTAAATTGAATTTCTAGCCCAATGCTTTCCTCCACTCCTGGCTGATTTCCATTGCAGGTTGGATTTTCAGCAGCAGATGCTGTCACAGGACTCAAGCTGGTGGAAGAGGGGGTCCCAAAAGAGCACTTAGCTCTGCTGGCAGTTCCAATGGTTCCTTTGCAGATAATACTGCCTCTGATTATCAGCAAATACACAGCAGGCCCCCAGCCACTGAACACATTCTACAAAGCTATGCCTTTCAGGTAAGGACAAAACCCAAACAAATCTCCTCTAGTAGCAACAATGATTTGCAGATTCACCTCAAACACAGGATTTCTTGTGTTGTTCTCTAACTTCAAGGTGCAAGAACCTTTGTGAGACTGCTCCTAGTAAGTTGAGCTCTCTGTGTCTTGTGCCCTGATGCTAACTGCTGTAGTGTCACACCCTGAGAAAGCAGCACATGAAGTGCTTTTAGGAGCAGCACTACAGCAGCGCTCTCCTGCTCTGCTTCAGTGTCAGTAGTTCCTTAGTTACAGACTCATAAAATGGTTTTGGTTGGAAGAGACTTTTTAGATCATTGAGTTCAACCATGAGCCCAGCACTGCCAGCTCACCACTGAACCATAGCCCTCAGCACCACATCTCCATTGCTTTAAAACCTCTCCAGGGATGGGGACTCCACTGCTGCTCCAGGCAGGCTGGGCCAGGGTTTCACCATTCTCTCAGTGAAGAAATTGTTCCTCGTGTCCAACCTAAACTTCTCCTGGGGTAACTTGAGGCCATTTCCTCTTGTCCTGTTGCTTGTTCCTTTGGGAGCAGAGCCCAACGCCCACCTGGCTCCAGCCTTCTTTCAGGGAGCTGTAGAGAGCAATGAGGTTTCCCTCAGCCTCCTTTTGTCCATGCTGAACACCCCAGGTCCTTCAGCTGCTCATCCCCAGCCCTGTTCTCCAGACCCTCCCCCAGGTTTGTTGCCCTTCTCTGGAGCTGCTCCAGCCCTCAATGTCCTTCTTGGAGTGAGGAGCCCAAAACTGAGGCCAGGATTCAAGGAGCAGCCTCACCAGTGTCCTGTCAAGAGGGACAGTCACTGCTGCTGCCCAGACCATTGCTGCTCCAGCCCAGGCTGCTGCTGCCCTTCTTGCCCACCTGGGCACACCTTGGCTCATCTTCAGCTGCTGTCAACCAACACCCCCAGTCCCTTCCCACCAGGCAGTTCCCAGCCACTCTGCCCCAAGCCTGGAGCCTTCCTGGGGGGGTTGTGCCCCAAGCACAGCACCCAGCACTTGGCCTTGTTGAGCCTCATCCCACTGAGCCCAGCCCATGGAGCCAGCCTGGCCAGGTTGGAATCACTCTGGCTAGGAGGCTCCCTCATGCTGCTATTTTCACATGGTCACACCTTACTTTGTGTGCTCTCACCAAAACCCCAGAGCAGACCTTGCTCCAGGTGGCTTTGGTTGGATGTCTTGGGCATTGCTTTGTACAAAAATACATCTGTGAGAAGAAGCATGGGAGGAGGGTTGGAAGGGACCCCAAAGGTCAACCCAGAGTATTGTGTTTGTGTGGATGACAGAAGTGCTCAAGTATAAAATCTTGACAGTTTCAGTGCTTGTCAAATGTTTAATACTGAATTCTAGCCAAGACCTGGCAGTGCTGGGTTAGCACTTGGACTTGATCTTGTAGTGATAGGAGGAGAGGCAAAGGCTTTAAGCTTGAAGGGAGGGTAAATTTAGGGATTAGGAAGAAATTCTTGGCAGTGAGGGTGGGGAGGCACTGGAACAGGTTGCCCAGGGAGGCTGTGGATGCCTCCTCTCCGGGAGTGTTCAAGGTCAGGCTGGATGAACCTGGAGGTTGGATGAACCAGGTTGGAGGCCCTGAGCAACCTGGGCTGGTGGGAGGTGTCCCTGCCCATGGCAGGGGGTTGGAGCTGGATGACCTTTGAGGTCCCTTCCAACCTAAGCCATTCTATGCAACTGTGAGTCTTAAAAGTCTCTCTTAACCACAAGCATTCTGTGACTGATGAGTAGAAAGAGTTGTGATGATTTAGATGGAAACCATTCTGCTGTAACCTGTGTGTGGAAACCTTCAGCAGCTCCTTTCTAGCAAGGATTAACACCTGGGAAGGATTAATTTCAACCACAAATGATCTTTCTTATTCCTCCAGATTGCTGTTTGGTCTGGAATTTGCATTTCTGGTCTGGTGGACCCCTACAGTCAGACATGAAGGAGGATTTCCTGTTTACTACTACATTGTAGTACTGTTGAGTTATGCTTTACATCAGGTACCACAGGCTGGGGGTGGGAAGGGCAGGGGGGACAGGAGGCCATTTCCCACCCCTCAGTAAGGGGCTGATCAATGCTCTCAGCTGCTTTTTGTCCTTGCTTACTAGAGTTCCACCAAGCCTGACCTGGGCACTGGTTGGCTACCTTTGCTTTTGATGCTCTTGCCACTATTTGTCCTTCTCCCACGTGCTCCAGCAGAGTCACTTTTAGTTGGCCTGATCCAGTTGGTTCCAAAATCATTATTTCCCCCCCCTAAAAAGCTTGGTGGAGCTGGAGAAATCCCAATATTGAGTTTCTTAGACATGCTGCTGCTGGTACATCTTGTGCTGATCCCTCAAGTTCTGTGATCCTGGGGCTAGGAGGAATAATTTATTGATTTTTCTTGTTTTTGGAGGAACGTCATCATGGAGCTGATCCAAAGGGCTGGAAAACAAACACCAGATACAAAGCAGGACTAAAAGAAGCCTGCATCAGGACTAAAAGGGCCAAGACGAGAAGGGCCTGGGCCAGGACTAGAAAAGTGTGGGCCAGAACTAAAAGGGTCTGGCCCAAAAGCATGCTCCATGCCTCCAGTTGATTTAAAATGCAAAAGTGTTATTTTTAGAAGCTATTTTAGCTGCCTTTGTGCTTGAGTTTGCTAACCTGAGTCATTCCCAGAGCATGTGAGGCTGGATGTGTTTCAGCATGGCCTGAGGACAAGAGGCAAGAGAGAGCCAGGCTGCAGAAGGAGCTCCCTCTTCACAGCGTGTTAGGGGCTGGAAGGGACCTCGAGAGATCAGGCAGTCCAACCCCCCTGCCAGAGCAGGGTCACCTAGAGCAGATCACACAGGAAATCATCCAGGCAGGCCTGGAATATCTCCAGAGAGGGAGACTCCACAGCCCCCTGGACAGCCTTGGCCTCTAGGGCTGCTGGGAGCCACTGGGGTTATTTGTCCAGTCGATGTCACTCCCTCAAAGTGATCTCTTGGAAGAAGTTTTTTGTGCTAGGCTTTTTAGCTGTCCTTGTGTGTCCCTGGGGTGAGGTTTCTGTGCTGTAGGGGGCAGAGCTCAGTGTGCTGTGTGTCTCCTTCCTGCTGCAGATCACCCTGTACAGCATGTACGTTGCAATCATGGCTTTCAACGCCAAGGTCAGCGACCCCCTGATCGGAGGGACCTACATGACTCTGCTCAACACCGTCTCCAACCTGGGGGGCAACTGGCCTTCCACGGTGGCACTCTGGCTGGTGGACCCACTCACAGTCAAAGAGTGTGCAGGGGCCCAGCATCACACCTGTGGAACTACAGCTGCTGCAGAAGTAAGTTTGGGAGGCTCTGAAGGCCTCTCTGTTCAATTGTGTCTTGGTGGAATTGGCTCTGTTCCGCTCTGCTGAGAGCCCTCCTGGAGCTCTGTGTCCAGTTCTGGAGCCTCTCTTACAAGAAGGATCTGGAGGTGCTGGAAGGTGTCCAGAGAAGGGCCATGAGGATGAGCTCTGGAGGGTGAGGGCTGGAGCTGCTCTGCTATGGAGACAGACTGAGAGCATTGGGGTTGTGCAGTCTCTGAGGAGACCTTATTGTGGCCTTCCAGGATCTGAAGGAGCTACAAGAAAGCTGGGGAGGGACTTTTGGGGGTGTCAGGCAGTGATAGGACTGGGGGGAATGGAGCAAAACTGGAAGTGGGGAGATTCAGATTGGATGTGAGGAAGAAATTCTTCCCCAGGAGGGTGGTGAGAGCCTGGCACAGGTTGCCCAGGGAGGTGGTGGAAGCCTCATCCCTGGAGGTTTTTGCAGCCAGGCTGGAGGTGGCTGTGAGCAACCTGCTGTAGTGTGAGGTGTCCCTGCCCATAGCAGGGGGGTTGGGACTGGCTGAGCCTTGAGGTCCCTTTCAACCCTAACAATTCTGTGATTCTATGATTCTCTTAGTAATCTGGGGGTTTTTTGTTTCCCCTTGAGAAATCTTTGTAGGACACAGCTTGGGAATTTAAAAATTCCCAAAGACTTGGAGCTGAAGAAATACTTCTCAAAGGAATAAAAGAAGCTTTTCAGCTTATCATCAAAGTAACAAAACTGTTCCAGTACCTGAAAGGGGCTACAGAAAAGCTGGGGCAGGACTTTTGCCAAGGGCTGGGAGTGACAGGTTGAAGGACAATGGCTTTGAGCTGGGAGAGGGGAGATTGAGACTAAAGATGAGGAAGAAATTGTTGAGACTGAGGGTGGTGAGACACTGGCACAGGTTGCCCAGGGAGGTTGTGGCTACCTTCTCCCTGGAGGTGTTCAAGACCAAGCTGGATGAAGCCTTGAGCAAGCTGGGCTGGTGGAAGGTGTCCCTGCCCATGGCAGGGGTTGGAGCTGGATGATGAAGGTCTCTTCCAATCCAACCCATTCTATGAGTCTATGGTTTTCCTGTCTGATAAAATGAGGTCTGCTCAGCTGGGGCTGTTTAGCTTGGAGAAGAGGAGGCTGAGGGGGGACCTTAGGAATTCTTGCCAATACCTCAGGGGTGGGGGTCAGGAGGATGGGCCCAGACCCTTCTCAGTGCTGCCCAGTGACAGGACAGGAGGCAATGGGCAGAAACTTGAACATAGGAAGTTCCATCTAAACATAAGGAGGAACTCCTTTACTTTGAGGGTGGCAGAGCAGTGGAGCAGGTGAGGAGCAGGCCCAAAGAGGCTGTGGAGTCTCCTTCTCTGGAGGCTTTCAGGGCCCACCTGGATGTGTTCCTGTGTGACCTGCCCTGGGTGATTCTGCTCTGGCAGGGAGGTTGGACTTGATCTCCAGAAGTCCCTTCCAACCCCTACCAGTCTGTGATTATTTTACACTGTTAAATACCAACATCCTACCCCAGGTCAGTGGCTGCAGAGGAGTTGTCCAGGACTTCCTGGGCTGGGATGGAAAGCTGGTGGCAGAACCACTGGACTGGTGCCACGTTCTCTGTGGTTTATGGAGGCTGGAGTTACATTTTTGAGAGTAAAGCTCACAAAGTTCAGAGCTGTGGAGTTAGCTGCTCTGCTCTTGGCAGCTTGGCTGTCCCCCAGGTTTTGTGCTGGGTTTGTGTTTCTGCCCCTACCTTCTCCTGTGATGCTACTTTGCTTTCTCTCTGTGATCTTTATGGAGTCACTGGCAGCCTTCCCAGTTCTGGGGAGCTCTGAAGAAGAGAAACAAAGAACTTTCTGTGCTACTGCACACAGCTCAGAGAGCAGGATGCCAAACCACCTGGAAAGCCAAGGCTAAACTCAACCTCCTCACCAGCACAGGAGAAATGTTAACCTGACTGCCTGGAGAGAGGAAATGCTGGGGGGGTTGTTGGGGCTTTTGTTCCTGTACTCATGCCTGGGATTTGTTTCACTGCTGAATGCCAGGACTCTTTGGGATGTTGCAGGAGTCAGACAGGGTTGGTTTGAGCTGGAGTTGCAGGTTTTGCTGGTTGCAGAGGGGAAGTTGCTTGTGCAGTGTTTGCTTTGCCAGCCTCTCTCCTAGTGCCTTGGGTTCCCTTCAGTCCTTCTTCCTTCACCTCACTCCTCTGATCTTCTTCCATAGAATTTCAATAGGAAAAGCCCTCTAAGCTCATCCAGTCCAACCATCAACCCAACCCCACCATGGCCATTAAGCCATGTTCCAAAGTGCCATGGCCACACAGTTCTTGAACACCTCCAGGGATGGGGACTCCACCACCTCCCTGGGCAACCTGCTCCATGTCCTCCTCATTGGTCATGTTCTACCACCACTCCCACTCCCTTTTTGTTCTTAATCTGACCTTGATGTGTCTCAGAATCATGCAGATGCTGGCAGGACCTGAGCCCAGTGGATGGATTTGTCTGGGGATTATAGGAGTGTTGAAAGCTGAACACAGAAACAGAAACAATTGTGTGCTGTACACTCCCCCTTGGAGTGCTCTATTCTTTGTCTGCCACTTCTGCAGTGGAAGAACATCTTGGGCATGGTTATTTTCTCAGAAATACTCAGTACTTTGTGCTGTCCCTTTGCAGATTTGTGGTGAGATGCAAGGGTGTCATTTTTAAAGCAGTGGCTATAGAGGAAAAAAAATTTAAATAAAAGTAGTAGTTCTGTTTCTTCATGGGACTGAGAGCAGTGATTGCACTTCCAGGCCAGCATCAGACAGCTGCTTGGCTTCTCTTTTCCAGAGTTAGCTTCCCTGGGCCAGCTGTTTCATTTCCCAAATGTTTTCAGAGAGTCACAGAATGGTTTGGGTTGGAAGAGACCTTCAACATCATCCAGTGCCAACCCCCTGCCATAGGCAGAGACACCTCCCACCAGCCCAGGTTGCTCAAGGCCTCATCCAGCTTGGCCTTGAACACCACCTCCATGGAGGGGGCATCCACAGCCCCCCTGGGCAATCTGTGCCAGTCTCTCCCCACCCTCACTGTCGAGTTTCTTCCCTATCTCCAGTGTCAATCTCCCCTCTCCCAGCTCAAAGCCATTGTCCCTCATCCTATCACTACAAGCCCTTGTCAAAAGTCCCTTCCCAGCTTTCCTGTAGCCCCCTTCAGGTACTGGAACAGTTTTTTTACTTTGATGGTAAGCTGAAAAGCTTCTTTTACTCCTTTGGGAAGGGAGAGAGGTTACTAGAGAGCATCTGGCACTGGTTTAGTGCCCAGCCCAGCCCTGACCCTTGACGCCTCCTAGGAAACAAGAGGAAGCAAACACATTTAGTGCTGACCAAGAGCAAATGAGAAGCAGTGGATGTGCAATGCCTGCTTCCTCAGGGCCTGTGCTTCTCCACCTGCCAGTGAATGCCTAACTGCCCAACCTGTGTCTCTCCCTTCCAGCTCTGCACCCAGGCAGGCGGTTCCTGTGTCACTACCTTGGACGGTTACTACGTGGAGTCCATCATCTGTGTCATTCTGGGCTTTGCTTGGTGGTGCCTGCTTGGGCCAAAGTTTAAAAGGCTGCAGGAGGAAGGACAATCTTCCTGGAAGTGCAAGAGGACCAACTGAGGCAGTTGAAATGTTGGATGGACCAGCCAAGGTCGTTTTGGTTTTATTACAAAGACATCCCCCCTGCCCCCGTCCCCATCCCCCTAATCAATAAAGAGGAATAGAGGTAGTGGGAGGTGCCAGGTGGGTGCTGAGCTGCTGGTACCTGTGTCTGCGACACCATTTGTCCTCCCACTCCCATTGTTCAGAAAGCAATGGTTCCAAACTGGCACCTACCTGCTCCATCCACATCCCTGAGCTCTGGCTTCAGAGGCATGGCCTCTGCTGGAGCCAAGGGCTGAGTTTCCATAGGGTTGCCTGTGGAGGAGCTTCATTGTGCCATGTCCATCTCAGCTGCACCATTGTCAGCTACCTTCCAGCCCTTTCTTTTTCTCCAGCTGCAATGATCTGACACAGGGAGTTGACCCAGGGAAGGATATCAAAGGCATTTTGACTTGTAGGTTGTCCTCTGGAATTCCTGGTGAGAAGAGAAACCTTAAAAAAAGGTCTCTGGGCTTTGGTTCTTCTCACTTCCTGAACTGTTCACCATGCCTCCAAGGATGAAACCTTTCAGAGATTTCTTTTAAATGTATTTTCTGGCTTTTTATAAGCTTTAAAAAGATTTATAAGAAAATATTTTTATAAAACAAATTACATTTTGTTTAATTTATTTCTGCTGCTTCAAAGCATTTTGATTTTTACATTCTCTTGATGGGAGAGGAAAAAAAAGGTAATAAAAATAAAAAGTGCTGTGAGGTAGGAGTCAAGGGGTGTGCAAATACTTCAAGCCTTAAGTCCTGAAGGTGTAAACTGGGTAGGGAGCAGGTAGCACACAGAGGACAGACCTCAGGAGGAGAGGGCATGCAGGCCTGTGCTGCTTCTTTGGAGGGAATGAGCTGAAAAGTGATTCAGTGCACAGAGTCACAGAACAGTTTAGGTGGAAGGGACCATCAAGGCAGGGATACCTCCCACCAGCACAGGTTGCTCAGGGTCTCATCCAGCCTGGCCTTGAACACCACCAGGCAAGAGGCATCCACAGCCTCCCTGGGCAAGCTGCTGCAGTGTCTCCCCCTCACCACTGGAAAGAATTTCTTCCTAATGTAGTTGCTCAATGTCCCTGAAATCTGAATGTTTCAATTCCAAAGCCATGACCCTTCCCAGCTGCCCAGTGCCTTTGAAAGAGGCTTGGTGGTGACAAAGCTGCCAAGCTCACAGCGAGCTGGTGCACAGCCTGCTGTGACAGGAAGCAGCCAAGCTAAATCCTGCTGCAGAAACTGATTAGCACCAGTGCTGTGGTGGTGGACACATTCCCATGGCAGTTAGCAAAATGACTCCCTCCTGAATGCCTTGGTGGTGGCCAGCAGGAGTTCTCTGTGCCCAGGCAGAGGGCCCTGGGCTGTTGGTGGATGCGTTTGGGACATCAACTCTTCAGATGCCTTGGAAAGGGCCAGGGTTTCCTTTGCCATTCTGTCTGTCTTGCCTTGGCAGTAACTGAGGTGTTGCATCCTAGGCTTAGTGTCCCAGGCTCCAGAGGGAGGGGGCTGTGGATCTTCAGGATCAAAATCAATCCTTACTAACCTGGGGCTGACAGGAGGGGATGTGTGAGTGTGTCCAAAGTGTCCACATAAGGAGTAAGAAGGTGTCCAGAAGAGGACAGTGTGACCAAATGCCTCCTTGGGCACTGAAACCTGTCCTCTGTCTCTTTCCATGCCAGAGACACCCTTGCTGGTGGGTGGAAAGGCAAACCCTGTGCTAGAATTCCTCTGGCTGTGACCTGTAGGCCAGCCTCCCTTTTTCTTCAAGCACAGCAGAATCAGCCAAGCTAAATACAGCCACATTGCTTTTACTCCCCAGACTAAAGGTCTTCCAATTCCACCTCTGCATAAGCACAAAAAGAATTCAGAAGAAATTGGTGGTGGATGCATCTTGCAGCCCAGCCAGAACTTCACTGGGTTCACTCTTCATGAGGCAATTCAGCTCTGTCTTTACTGGGACAAGGAGCCACTTGGATTCCATTTTCTCCACACCTGGAGGGGGTTTTAGCTTTTCTACCCTTGAGTTAAAACTTGTCAAGTGCAGGATATAGGAGATTCAGTGCTTTAGAGTTGGCTTTTACTTTGCAGTTTTGGCTTTTTGCTCTTTCTGAAGGTGTCAGTGAACCTTGTTGTTGATAAAGGTGGCTTGAGGATGGCTCATGGTGTCATTTAAAATAGAAAAGAGCCTTGAGATCATCAAATAGTTAAGAAAGAGCCCTAAGATCTTCAAGTCCAATCATAGTTAAGATAGAGCTTTAAGATCAAGTCCAACCATAATTAAGAATGAGCCTTGAGATCATCAAGTCCAACCCTACTTAAGAGCCCTAAGATCTTCAAGTCCAACCATAGTTAAGAGAGAGCTTTAAGATCATCAAGTCTAACCATAGTTAAGAGCCCTAAAATCTTCAAGTACAACCATAATTAAGAGAGAGCTTTAAGATTAAGTCTAACCATAGTTAACAAAGCCCTAAGATCTTCAAGTCCAACCATAGTTAAGAGCCTTAAGATCATCAAGCCCAACCATAAACCTTATCAATACATGAGATGGTCTTGACAACATCAAAATGAAATTTCCAGGTCTCCAAATCAATGGTGATGGATGTGAAATGTGACCCAAATCATAGAGTAGCTTAGGTTGGAAGGGACCTTAGAGAGATCATCTCCTCCAAATGATGCAGCTCTTTCCTTTTTCAAACTGGATGGATTTGGGGTTGGGTTTTTATTTTTGATCTATGTTGCTGTTTTGTCACACAAGCCAGAAATGTTGCCGCTGAAAAGGGGTTGAAAAGGTTCAGCAAACTTTAGGTCTTGCTACTGTTTGTTCCTCCCCACCCTATTTTAAAGTGCAATATATTTTTTTGGTAATTATTAGAATGATTGTGGACTTCAACAGCTTCAACATTAACCCAAACCAACCAACCAAAAAGTCACTTCAAAAGGACAAGAGGAAAGAAATGGCCCAAGCTCTTCCTTTAGAGTCTGCTACTAAAATGGGAGATGGAGAAAATGGTCCTAGAAGTGGAGCAGGCAAATGGTAGCAGATGTTGTAGGGCCTGAGTGGGGTTCAGCTGTGCCTCCTCTCTAGCAAAATGGCAGGAGGTGGGGGGTTGTAGGTGAAGGGTTTGTCTGTGCTGCCCCAAAGCTGGTGTTCAAGGAGCTGACTGACACAGAATGGAGGTGTTTGGTTTGCTTCAAATGATTTTCTGTGCAGAAGAAGCTGCCAGGTGGTGGCTTGGTTTAAACCCCTGAGCAGGAGCAGTGTGGAGTGAGAAAGGTCCCAAGGGAGAAGAGGGTGGAGTGAGGGGTTGGTGTGGCAGGACATGGGGAGGTGGAGACCTCTCCCTTGGTGCCCATGTCGCTGTGGGGACTTGCAGTACAGGAGTCATCATCACCTGCACTCACAAGCAGGATTTGTTGTTTCCCTTCACAAAGAGGCAAATCCTGGTGCTCCAAATTTCAGTTCTGTAATTCCGGTGCCCTGAGAGAGAAGCTGTGAGGGAAAGCTTGGAGGTCTGAGGAGCTGTGTCCAAAGGAGCTGAGCACTCACCACTGCTGTGCCTGCCCCTCACAGCATCCCAGACTGCTTTGGGTTGGAAGGCACCCTCAGAATCATCCAGTTCCAACCCCCTACCATGGGCAGGGACACCTCCCACCAGCCCAGGTTGCTCAGGGCCTCATCCAACCTGGACTTGAACTCCTCCAGGGAGGGAGCAGCCTTGCAAGACAGCAGCTGAAGATCCAAGGTGTTAGCCCTGCCTCCCATGAGCTTTGGTGCTGTCACTGCTGCTGTCAACAACTCACCCTCCTCACCTCAAACACCAACTCCACCTTTGTTATGGACACTGCAGCACCTGCAGTGCTCACTGTCACCACTTCCTTGGTTTATGTGCAGCTGCTCAGTTTTGATCTCTTCTAGGTGTCTTCAGTGTAGTTTCAGGTGGTGATGAGCACTCAGCTGGCTGATGACAGAGGGAATTCAGATGGGGTTTGAGGAGAAACTTCTTTGGTGTGAGGGTGCTGGAGCCCTGAAGCAAGCTGCCCAGAGAGGTTGTGGAGTCTCCTTCTTGGGAGACTTCCAAGACCCATCTGGATGTGTTCCTGTGTGTCCTGCCCGAGGTGACCCTGCTTTGGCCGGGGGGTTAGAATCAAAAGATCCCCAGAGGTCTCTTCCAACCTCTACCATGCTGTGGTTCAATGATCTGGTAACACAGGGATGAGAAGAGTTCTGTCAGTAAGCACTGTCAGGTCCACTGTGGGCCAGCAGAGCACCAGAATGGAGAATGAGGTTCTGCAGGCAGCAGTATTTGGAATCATAGAATTATTTGGGTTGGAAAAGCCCTCTGAGATCATTGAGTTCAACCCAGCACCACCATGGCCACTAACCATGTCCCCAGGCACCATAGCCACACATTTTTTGAACACTTCCAGGGATGGTGATTCCCCTCCCTGAGACAGTCTGAATTATTTGGCATTTTCCCCACCACACAATTTGTAGCCAAGCCCAGCAGCAGGTTTCTTAAGTTGCTGGGCTACAGGTTCTGATTTTGCACTGTTTCTGTGTTTATTACTTAATCTTAAAGCCTTCACTCTGAGTTAAGTAAAGTCAAGCTAACAATGATACCACTTTGAAAAGCAAAGCACAGCAAGGGTAATATTTACCTGTACAGCTTCTAGCTACTCACTGAAGAACTGGTTTTAGTCTGAACCTTAGAGGAAAAGGTTTGATCCCAGTATGGGTTTAGCTGCCTTGGGTTATAAGTTCCAGTGGAATTGGTGCTTTTCCTGACCCCCTGAGTTGTGGTTTGTTACTGAGATCATCTCATTTGCTGCCTGTTGGTGTGGAAACCTAGAGCTGGCTTGAAATGGAAGACTTGAGTCAGCATAAATATGTTTGGGGTTTTATGTTCATGTCATGTCTGTGTTTTCTTTAAAGACCATCCAGGTGCATTGCACACACGGGCACTTGATTCACCTGAGGGGAACGCTTGGCTTGAGCCAAATTACAAATATTTGTTAGTTTGGAACTAAAGGAAAAGAATAAACAACTGATGCTGATGAATCCAGCAGTGCTCCTGAGTTGTGTTTTCTCTTCAAACAGTGCCTTGGGCTGCGACTGGGGGCCTGTCTGGCAGCACATTTCCGGGAGGGTGGTGGGGGTGATGTATTTGAGGTGTGATGAGTTAAGCTCATTACCAGTTAGGTTTAAATGCCAAAACGAGGGCACTAATTGAAGTCACCAGAGTAGTATGGCAGCTGCCTGAGCGCAGAAGCGGTGCCGAGCCTGGCTTTGAAGGTTTATGAGAGCTGCAGGCACTGGGCCCAAAATCTGCTTCCCCAGGGCACAACTCGCCTCTGGCCGCTTACCCCCTTCTCTTCCCGGCTCCCCAGGCCCGGCGCTCCGGTTCCCTTATGCCTCCCCGGTTCCCCGTCCCCTCCCCGGTTCCCCCCCGCCCGTTTTCCCGGCTGGCGGCAGTGCTGCTGGCTGCCGGCAGGGGGGGCTGTGCGCCGAGCCAGGCGGGCGCTGGCGGCCATGTCGGAGCGGCGGAGCGGGGCTGCCGAGGGCCTGGCTCGCCTGTCCGAGTGGGCGGACGCGCATCTCAGCCTCCTGCGGGTACCGGGGCCGGGGTGGGCGGTGGGAAGCCGGCTGAGGGGCCGGGGCTGCCCGAGGCGGCCCGGCTGAGCCTCGCTATCCTCTGTCCGCAGAGCCTGAGCGCCGGGATGGCGGTGGCGGGGGTGCTGGTGCTGGCGCGGAGCGTCCGCATGGTGAGTGCCGGGGGGCTCCGTGGGGGCTTTTCCCGGGGTTCCCCCACGGCCCTGCCGGGAGCCCAGAGCGACGAGAAGGTGACGGGGAAGGCAGCGGCCGGCTCGGGTCTGGGCACAGCCGTTTCACGCCGGTTTCAGGCCGTGTCCCCTAGCAGGCGGCCTCTCGGCGGCCAGAATCCAGAGCCGTTCCTCGCCCCTTGTTTGCTTTCTCATTTAATCGCTGGTCCGCATCTCGGCAGCTTCCTGCAGCCCCTCGCACCCCGCTGCTGCTGCAGCCCACGCTGCTTCACTCCTCTTATCCAAATAAAGGTGAAACAGAGGAGGGTTCCTCGCATCTTTTCTCCATACTCCCATGAAGGGTAGTGCTTGTAGAATGTGTTCAAAGGTGACCCTAAATATCCCTTCCCTCCTGAAATGGTTTGTTCAGAGCCTGTACAAACACTTCATGGCCAAAGCTGTGTCTTCACAGGCAGTCTCCCTTGTCCCCTGCTCCTCCAGCTGCTTCAAAATAATCATAAAAAAAGAGTTATGATCATAAGAAAGAATCATCACCCTCATAAAAATCTTTTAGGATCATCAAAACCTTCCCTCTGCACAACTGAGATGCAGTTTGCTATGGAAGAACATCTGTAGAGACTTGAAAATCCTGTCAGAAAGCCTCAGTTACAAATGGTGCCCAATATTTTTATTTGATTTTATCCTCGTTTCTGTTTTGTTTGGGGTTTAGTTTTTAAATCAAGGCTTTGTGCCTGTGTTGGGAACTTCCAGTGCAAATGGGATCAGACTTCAACAACTTCTGCTCCAGAGAACCTTCACAGAATCACAGAGTGCTCTGGGTTGGAAGGGACCTCCAAAGCTCATCCAGTCCAACCCCCCTGCAGTCAGCAGGGACATCCCCAACTAGATCAGGTTGCCCAGAGCCCTGTCCAGCCTTGCCTTGAATATCTCCAGGGATGGGGTCCCAACCACCTCCCTGGGCAACCTGTTCTGGTGTTCCACCAGCCTCCTGGTGCAGAACTTGTTCCTGAGATCCAATCTAAATCTTCTCTGCTCTAGTTTGAAGCCATTGTCCCTCATCCTGTCCCTGCAGGCCTTTGCAAACAGTCTCTCTCCAGCCTTCTTGTAGCCCCTTCAGGTCCTGGCAGGCTGCTGTTAGTTCTCCCCAGAGCCTCCTCTTCTCCAGGTTGAACACCCTCAGCTCCCTCAGCCTGTCCTCATAGCAGAGGTGCTCCAACCTTTCTCCTGACCTGCTCCTTCAGGCTTTCTCTGCATCCTGGTGAGAGACCTTAAGGACACAAAGGGGAAGGTTTACTGACTAAATACCCTGCAGCAGGAAGGTCTCAGGGTCTAGGCATGGTGGTTTGGGATTTTCCTTCCCCCCAAGGGCCAGTGTGTCACAGCAGTTGTACTTAAGCAGGTCAATACTTTTCACAGCTGTGCAGAAGTAGCTTAGTGTTCTACAAAAGGCTTCTTGCAGCCAGACCTTTAGACATCAGCGTCATAAATCCTGGGTGTTAGACCATCCCCAGGGCCTGTCCTTCTCCCTCCACCCCATAAATTCTTGGCTGCTTCTTTCTCTGCTTGCTGGCCAAGCCTTGGCTGCTGCAAAGCTTCATTTTCCTGTGTGATCAGGTAACCATCCCTTTGCATCCCCCCTGTAAATCGAGGGCTCTGGTATCAAATTTAATCTCCTTGTGATCTTTTCAGAGGTGTACACCTGCCTTTGTCCCTCTCCTCTTTCACTCTCTTATCAAAGCCTGTGTTGTTTCTGTCCTTCCTGCTCTGCCTTTATTTCAGTGTCTGCTCTTTGCTGGCTCTTCAGACACCTCTTGGCCTCCTTTCACCCCTATTTAGCACCCTTTTAAAATGCTCTTTTCATGGCAAACCCAGTGAATTTCAATATGCACTGCTCCAAAAATGCCAGTTTCTCTTCTTGCTCTGAACCTTGCTTTCACGGCCACCCTAAATTGCAGGTTCTGTAGGTGAGGGAACATCCCTCGGTGTCTGGAAGGTCTGGCACAAGATGACTTCTGCAGTTGATTACTGTTAAATACAGCTAAAGATACTTTTCTGTGCTGCCTGATAATAGAGCTGCAATTTGCCAATCTGTTTTCAGAATCACAGGATGGCAGGGATTGGAAGGGACCTCTGGAAATCGTCCACTCCAACCCCCCCTGTCAAAGTAGGGTCACCCAGGCAGGTCACACAGGAACACATCCAGATGGGTCTTGAAAGTCTCCAGAGAAGGAGACTTTACAATCTTTCTGGGCAGCCTGCTCCAGGGTTCCAGCACCCTCACAGCACAGAAATTTCTCCTCATGTTGAGGTGGAACTTCCTGGGTTCCAGTTTGTATACACTGCCAGTTGTCCTGTCACAGGACACCACTGAAAAGAGCTTGGCCCCTTCTTGACACCCACCTTCAGATATTTATAGACATTAGTGACATCCCCTCTCAGGCTGCTCTTCCCAGACTACACAGCCCCAGGTCTCTCAGCCTTTCCTCATCAGATGTGCCAGTCCCTCCATCATCCTCGTAGCCTCTGTTGAACTGGGGAGCCCAGAACTGGACCCAGTACTCCAGGTGTGGTCTCACCAGGGCAGAGTGCAGGGTGGGGAGAACCTCCCTTGACCTGCTGGCCATGCTCTTCTTCATGCACCCCATTGCTCTTCTTTCCATCAACAGACAACAAAGTTCACAAGTGCTCTGGATATACCTGTGGAGTTTGTCACAAAGAATGTGAAACTGAGGGGGAAATTACATCACATCACGGAGAAAGGTCTGGAGGTTGAACACATTCCCATCAGCATTCCTCTCATCACATCCATACAGAGAAAATGTAAGTGAGAGGAGGTGAAGAACCAAGGCAGAAATTAAACATTTATGTTCTTAATGTGGCTGCAAGAATGGGAGGAGCAAGCTGGAAGGGAGGGTGAAGGTGTTTGGGGCTCTGAGCAACCTGCTCTAGTTGCAGATGTCCCTGCTGACTGCAGGTGGTTGGACTGGGTGACCTTTAAAGGTCCCTTCCCACCCAAACCAGTCTGTGATTCTTTGAGTCTATTATTTGCTTTCATGGCTCATCTCCTTCCTGGCAAAAAAGACTCTGCTGGGAACAGGCTTTAATTTAGGGATGAAGATCTGGCAGCCAGGTACAAGCCCATTGTCATGGACAGTTTTTCTGTCACTTGGCAGAAGCTGTCCATCAGCTCTGAGTCACACTCCTGCTTTGCAAATCAATACCTGCAGGCCCTGGTGCTTCTTGCCTATTGTTTGTGCCCTTCCAGATAAAAGGGCAGTGACTGATAATGAAAACAGTTCCATCTGTGTGCAGAATCAACCAAACCAGCTCAAATCACTTCTGCAAGCTCGAATTCTTTTTCTAAAGGGAGAGATGAGACCAAATTCTTCTGTGTGAATAAATAGTGTTTGGGGGAACTAAAATGGGTTGGGTTTCTTTGGTTTGTAATCCATGGGAGTAAATTCACAACCAGCAGGTGAGGGTCCATGCAAAGCATCAAGCTGCCTTTGCTGCGTGCAGTAACCAAAGTTCTCTCTCTAACCAGGGCAATCCAAAGGTCTTCTGCTGGTGAAGCTTGCTGGAGTGGAGTGGGCTCCCAGTGGCATGGCCTGGTTACAGCAGGAGCTGAAACCCAAACAGATGATCTGGTTCCAGCTCCTGGGAAGGGAGGAGCTGGCACTCGAGTGCCTTGTGTTAGTAAATAAGGTGAAGAGAGTGGCAAATATTGACCTTTCTCTGTGGCAAATATTGACCTTTCTCTGCAGTTTTGAGTTTGTGGTTAGGCAGTTTAATCACCTCAGGACGTTTAAGGAGTGGACCCAAGATTTATCTATGGAAATGAATTTTAGTTGTGCTTGGAAGTCTTATTTCAAGAGCAGTATTTCTGCAGACTGGTTCATCAGCACTGGTGGGGCCACACTTTGCTGTGTTCAGTCCTGGGGCACTCTACAGCAAAGACACTGAGAAGGTCCAGAGAAGGGTAATGAAACTGGTGAAGGGTCTGGAGAACAGAAATAGGGAGAAGCAGATGAGGGACCTGGGTTGGTTTGGTCTGGAAAAAAGGAGGCTGAGGGGAGACCTTCTGACTCTCTACAACTCCCTGAAAGGAGGTTGGGGTCAATCCTTCTCCCAAGAAACAAACGATAGGACAAGAGGAAATGGCCTCAAGCCAGAGGAAGTTTAGGTTGGAGATGAAGAACAATTTCTTCATTGAAAGGTTTGTGAGGCACTAAAACAGCCTCTCCAGGGAAACAATTGAATGACCTGGAGGCATTTATAAGATGTATAGATGTCATGCTGAGGGTGACTTGGCAGTGCTGGGTTAATGGTTGGACTTGATCTTAAAGGTCTCTGCCAGGCAGAATGATTCTGTGTTTGTGTGAAACCAGTGTGTCTCTGTCAGTGGTGGACTGTCATTTACACTCAGGGTAGGGAGACACTGGAACAGGTTGCCCAAAGAGGCTGTGGATGCCCCCTCCCTGGAGGTGTTCAAGGCCAGACTGGATGAGGCCATGAGCAACCTGGAGGTGTCCCTGCCCACGGCAGGGGCTTGGAACTGGATGATCTTGAAGGTCCCTTCCAACCCAACCCATTCTATGAATCCATGATTTAGTTCTGATTAGTCAAATACTGAGTCCATCACATGTTCTTTTACACATGTTCTTTTACAAATGTATTGCATGAGTGTTAGGTTTTAAGTCAGCTGGACTGCTCTTAACTTTTAAGTCTGCTGGAGAGTAGATCTAGGCAGAAGTAAAGCTTGCATCTCAGAGGGATTTCACACCTAACCCCCTGATTTAAAGGTGAGTGTCATCTTTATCCTGCCTTTTTATAGGGTCGATTCCTCAGCGTGTGCTTGAACGAAGAGATCTTGAGGCAAGGGCTTGGCAGAACAGTGCCTATCAAAGGGCTGCCTCACGACTCCCACCTCCACTGGAAGCTTCACAGAAGGCTCCTTCGAGCAGAGTTGAAGGCCTTGAAGAAACACAAAGGAATATGGCAAGAAGAAAGCTACTATGAAAGACTTCGAGATCGGATCAGCAGCAATAGAGTGGTACAGGTACTGAAACAGTTTGTGAGCTGGCTAAGAAGCTCTGTGTGAAGGTCAAAAGGGAGGCTGGGCTGGTGAAATGCCAATTCTTTATGATTCATGCTTTATCTCAGGCAGGTGGTTATGATCAAAACCATTGCCCTGACTTTGAGGGTCCCTGTCTTGAGCAGAAAGCCCAGGAGGTTTCTAATGCCACATTAGAGTCCATGGGGCTGGGTTTTAACAGTAATACAAAAGGCAGGGATTAAAATGTTCTGAAGCCAAACTTCTCCACAGTAATGTCCTAAACTGGTTGTCCAGTTTTCCTCTGGTGAGAGCAGTGGGCAGTCCACTTCTTGAGAGAGCTGCAGGGTGTTAGTTCACAGGGTAGGGCCTTAAATGCTTCTCTGCTGCAGGTCATTGCTACCTTAGTTAGAAAACTCCATTTCCAGAGCTTGTGGGATGTGTTTGCTCAGGAGCATTTTGCTTGAATTCTATTCTTATGCCACTTTGGTAGACGATTTGTGGTTTAAAAATCTTTCAGCTTGAATAATGGCTTGCATTGTTGGTGACATAAAAGGTAATTTGTCATGGTTGAGCTTAAGAAGCTGATAAGGTCACAACAACTAAAGTTTCTTGGAAGAAAAAGTCACTTGGTGTATCAAAGCATAAAAATTAACACCACAGGCCTCCAAAGTTTTGGGGACAACATTCAATGGAAGAGGAAAAATTTCAGGGGTTTGGTGTTTTTTTGGTTTTTTTCCTGCTGGTTCTATAAATATCTAAAATTAGCTAGAAATAAAATGAAATTTCAAAAGAGGGATCATCCTGTGCCAATATATTCTTGGGTTTATTTTTGCAAGCAGTGTTAAGTATTATTTATTTTGTACACAGACTCAGAATAAAGATTGAATTTCTCACGTTTGATGTTACATGGTTTATATACCAAGCACTTGACCTTTGTTTAACCTCCCCCAGTGCAAATATTTATTTAAAGTGAAGTGTTTTACAGATTTTTCTTTCTTTCTGGGTGATTCCTTGCCAATCAAATCCAGGGAGAAGAGTGTGGTACAAAAATAATCAATAAATCTTCAAATCTGAGCATTGCTTCTTTGGCATTTCTAGGGGCTATGCAATTTTTTTATTTCCTTCAAATCAGCATGAAAATTGTGAATCCTGAGATCCTATAACAAAACCAACCAACCAACCAAAGGAAAACAACAAAAAAGACAAAATCTGCCAGTGTCTTTACTACTTTTGTAGCTCAAAGTTTACTTTTAACCCCAAACTACAGTCTCAGCAATAATCCACTTCTCATGGGGGTCTGTAAGTATACCTGGGAAGTACAAAGCTTTCAAAACTGAGCCTAATTGTGCAGTTCTGATGATTTTTTGCTATAATAATTAAATATTATTCTACCTGGACTTTGCTCTCCTAGTTTGTGAATGAGTGATAGGAGTGTTTATCACCAAAAATTCACTGTAAAGCTGAGAGAAATATCTTAGGAAACCACATTTTGAGTACGCAGAGGTGAAGTGTGGGTGAATGTGAACCAAGTTTCCTCCCTTTTAACCTTAAAGTAAGGTTTAAATTAAATTAATTAAAAAGTAAGGTTCAGAAAAATCCTTAATTTTTCTAAATTACAGCACAGGGCTGCATCCTGTTAGATTGTGGGTTATAAGGATTTTTAAAAGTTGGGAATACAGCTTTTGTACCACTTAATGGAAGCCTTACCTCACTCTTGACTAAAGTTTCAAGTTCCCTTTCAGTTGTTGGCAGTGAGGTGAAAACAGAAATAATTTTGTAAGGAACTACAAGGAACTACAGGGAGGGACATTTACATCTTTAAACTCAGGCCTCTCCTTACGTGATTGCTGCACAAATTTTGGTGATGTGCTTTTACCACGGGTCTTGTCAGAATACAAACACAAGAAATGTGTGGACATGGCACTTGGGGGCATGGTTATTAAACCATGGCCGTGGTGGTCTTAGACTGATGGTTGGACCTGATGATCTTGGAGATCTTTTCTATGGTTCTCTAAGCAGCTCCATGCACAGGATCAGGCTGTAACAGACAGTGCTGGTCTCACGAGCTTTGTACTGTGGGCTTCGAGATTGACGTGACAAACGATTTCAAGGAGAGTCAACTGCTCTAATTGTTGGTTAATGCTGTTTTCCTTATCGTTCAGGGCTTATCTGTTTAAAAAAAAACAACAAACAAACAACAACCAAAACCAACCACAAGGCACCCTCCCCCTCTCAGAAAAAGAAAAAAAAAAAGCAGACCGCAGTTCAAAGCTGTGCTTTCCATCTGTGCCAGGCTTGAGAGCTTGCAGATCTTGTCTCTGTGGGAGGCCTGTCTATTGACAAACTTGTAACAGGAGGAGAAACAAATAGCTCTGCAGAACCGAGCTGAGGAGCTGGCTGGGAGGTTGGGGGAGAAAAAGAGCTTTTCTCAGTGACATAAAACCACCCCATGCTGCCTCTGAGGAGCACTGTCCCACTCCTTTAGCCGCAGCAGCAATGCAGGCAGGAGTATTTTCAAGCAGAGGATGTAGCTCTTTTGTGATGAGGAATAAGGACAAGAATTAAACTGCTTGGCTTTTGTGACTTTGCCCCTGCAACTCTAAAGAAGCTGTGAGCAACACGACGTCTTAAAAAGATCATAGGGAGGGAAAGGAAATACGTCCAAATGGCCCAAAAAGGAAAGTATCTTCTGCGTGGCACAGGCTCTTTATTGCTGGTGAGGCATGCAAGGCAAAGAGCCCACCCATAAGCAGTGGGCATGGTGCTGTTCAGTGTCCCTTCCTGACAGGCTAACAAAGAAGCCTTGCTGCTGCACAGCGATGGGTGTCTGGGCTGGCTGCCCCCTGCCAAGCTCCCTGCGACAGGAGAAGCAGCACAGTTCCCCCTTTCCCGTTTGTGTCTCTTGTTCATGGCAATACCAGGCTTGTTGCCCACTTTGACAGAGCTCACACCAGCTGGGTCCCTATAAAACATCCTCAGACACACGTGGGACCATTGGATATAAAAAGCTATCATAGAATGATTTGGGTTGGAAGGGACCTTAAAGATGATCTAGTTCCAACCTCCCTCCCATGGGCAGGGACACCTTCCATGCAGAGTTTTAGACTTAAACTCCTCCAGAGGTGGAACTTTCTCCTTCTCACGTCAGGAGAAAGCCCAGAGCTTTTTGTGGCCATCAGGAAAATCATAAAACTGTTGATTGGAAGAGATCTCTAGGATCATCAAGTCCGACCATTAACCCAGCACTGCTAGGTCACCACTGAACCCTCAGCACCACATCCATTCTGCTTTGAAACCCCTCCCGGGATGGGGACTCCACCACTGCCCTGGGCAGCCTGAGCCAGGCCTCAACAGCCCTTTTGGGGAAGAAATTGTTCCTCATGTCCAACCTAAACCTCCGCTGGTGCAACTCGAGGTCGTTTCCTCTTGTCCTATCACTTGTTCCTTGCGAGAAGAGACCAATCCCCACCTCACTTCAGCCTCGTTTCAGGGAGTTGTAGAGAGCTAGAAGGTCTCCCCTCAGCCTCCTCTTCTTCAGCCTGAACAACCCCAGGTCCCTCAGCTACTCCTCATCAGCCCTGTTCTCCAGACGCTTCATCATACCTCAGGGCAATCAGAGCCATTTAAGGACCACATATCCCTTCCCTGCCGTTACCTTCCGTTATCCCGCGCAGGTGAACAGCCCTTGAAGTTCATCGAGATTTTTAAGGGAGAAGAAAAAAAGTTAAAAATCCCCTCCCCTGGGGGTCCGGGCCCGCTCGGGGGACAGATCCCCGGGTGAGAAAGGAGCACTGAGGAAGGTGTGATGAGGAAGGGACAGCGAGAAGGGCGGTGAGGAGCAGCCCCGCCTCACAGCAGGTGCGGCGCTGGTGGCGGTTTGCCGCCGTCCCATGGCGCCTTGAGGGGCCGGGGCCGTGGCCGTCCCGCCCCGCGCGTCTCCATGGCAGCCGCCGCCGGCGGGCCGAAGGTGAGCCTGAGGGGCCGCCTCGCCGCCTCAGTGACCGCCGGACGGCAGTTCGCTTTAGCCATCCCCGGTTCGTGGAGCTCTGTGAGTCCCGCCGTGAGGAGATGAACTGGGACAGGGAGGGGAAGGACCCTGAGGCGGGCGTGAGGCGGGCGGGCGCTGAGGGGCAGCGCTGAGGGCCGGGGTGGTCCGAGCGGCGCTGAAGGGCTGCGCTGAAGGCAGGGCTGGCCCCGGTGGCGCTGAGGGGCGGCTTGGAGCAGACACACAATGGAACAGGTTGAATGGGAGCGGGCCAGGGGCCGACGCAACACCGGGAATGGATCGACGGCCTCAGCCGCCGCTGGGTCTCCGCTGGCGAGCGGGAGCTCGTTCCGCTCCGGGTACGGAGCGGCTCCGGGTTTCCCTCTGCGCTGCGCGCCGGAGGGCGGGCCGGGCTGGGGCGGGCCGGGCGGCAGCGCCGTGCGTTTGAACGGGGAGCAGGTTGAGGCGGACGGGACGGAGCCGAGCGGTGAGTGCCGGGCGGGATGGGCCCCGGGAGGGAAGCTCCGAGCCTTCGGTCCCTGAGGCACAGCCGAGTGGGCAGCGGTTGTGGTGCAGCCCCCGCGGGGGCTCCCTGCGGCCGATCCGGGACGGAGCTGTCCCCGGGTGGGATTCGGAGACGCTCCGTTTGGTTTTCGTTTCTGGGAGTTAATACCGAGTTTTGCCGCTTTTTTTTGCAGCTGGAAGTTGAGAGTTTGCAAGGTGCAACTTTTGTTTGCGGGGTTTTCTGTCGGCTAAGATGCTGTTGTGGTTGTTGAGATACTGTGTATCGTAGTCCCCCGGACGCTGTTGCACTGATTTTATTAAAGCCACGAGGACTTTTCCTCCCCCAGGACCTCCAGAGCCCTGCGGGGCTTCTTCGGGAGCATCGAGAGGTCCCCCGGGGGAGCAGCCGGTACCGAGGGCTTTGCCTTGGTGCGCTCCCAGGTGTAGTTGGTGCCTTCCGGAGTCACAAGGAGCTACTCCAGCGCTTGGAGCCCTGTTTGTTCTGTTGGTTAAATAATGAATCATACCGGATAAACTTCCAGCTCTTTTTGGGGGGTTAAACCTGCTTTTGCCCTATGGTACGGCAGGTTCTGCTTTAATGTTGTTCGGTGAGGAATTAAAACCAGAGAAAACTGCAAGCGGTTTGTATGCCTTAGATTTAGTCCAGACCGTGTTAAATGAGGCTTAACATCAAGTCCTGACCCTTCGGAGAGGAGTGGAGGACATCACTTGAAAAGTGTCACAAGGCTTACAGAGCAGGCTTGGTTCCAGCTCTGTAAGATGCTAAAATAGGTGGGAACTGAGTCAAGCCTCTTGCTGGATTCAGTCCTTTCTAAAAATACCTTATACAAGGGCTGATAATCTGATCCATAAACTACTTTTCAAGAAAAAAAATAAAGTGCAGTGAGCTGGGGATTCTGCTCCGTGCACGTTTTGTTGTAATGGAGCAGCTGTGTAATTGTGGGAACTTCAACTCCAGCTGACTGCAGGCTGTTTTTAGAAGGAGTGTTATTAAATTGCAGGCAGAAAGATACAAGCCTTATCTGATGCACTAGTCATAGGCTCTTTGTTTAGAGTGTGCCTTTCAACTCCTGGGTTATAAAGCACAGTGTTTGCCTGTTTTCAGTGGATGCTCCTGATTTTCTTGTCCTTGGGAATTTCTGGCCGTTGTGTTACAAAACTTAGAGGAAAGCCAAAGGAAAGCAAAAGACTTTGGGAGTCCTGTTCTGAAATGTGAAGGAACACCTGTATGTAACAGTGCTGGAAAGAAGAACCTGGATTGAGGGTTCAGCCCTCAAATGAGGCACCTAAGTTAAAGACAATGTGGTGTGGATAAAGAAAATGTGGATTTTTGAGGAGGGAGGAGACAGCAGAGTGCATCCACGCTGTTAACCTTCCTGTTCTTTAAATGTTACCTCAATGGGCTAAGCTTAAGATGCTACTTTTGTGTTCTTTAAACTCTGAAGGAAGCTTTTTCTAGGTTTAAAAATGTCAGCAGGCTGTTAGGGAAAAACAAAAAAGCAAAGTTTTATCAGTCACAGATGAATGATTTGTGAGAAATGATCTGATCAGTGGCAATTTTCTGCTCCCTATTGTCTCTAAAAACGGGGATCAGCTGGTGGTTTTGGATCGAGGGCTGCACAACTCATTATTCCAACAATACTGGCTCAGCTTGGGAGGTTGCCTAGGGAATTGATTTAATGCTTCTTGTCCTTTCACCCTTTGAGGCGGGTGTCCCATGATGACTTTGATCCAAACCCACCAGCCTTTGTAAAGGAGAATACAATTTTCACTCCAGAAAAGCAGAGGAGAGGCCACCCCCTCTTAGCAGATCCCAGTTTTTTTGCACAAGTCAATCTGTAATTTAAAACAAACACCCGTGGCAATAAAACAAGTTTCCTGATAAGCATCAAAACACAGAATGAAATCAGTCCTCTCTGTTCAATATTTAGCTTCTCCTTATTTCTGGGGAAGGCTTTAACCCTGAAGCTGTGTATTTCTGTTGGCTCTACAGAGTAGTCTTTCTAGAAATGGAATAGTTTTGCTTTAATGAAATCTGAATCATTATTTTGTATTTAAAGTGCCACCCAAGATACACTTCAATTTAAATTGCTAACCTAGATGGCACAGGCTAGGTAGCTCAGACAGGGCTTGGAGATCCTGGGGTTTTGGAGATGGGGCTGTGAAGGTCAGGAGCAGCCAGCAGTGAAGACATCCTGGGTGACTGTCTCATTCCTGGAAAAATGGGATGGATTTTTGCTAGAAACAGTGTTGATTAGACTTAGGGACCAGCATGAACAGCAGCTGTGGGTCCTGCTCTCAATGCCAGCTTGAGCAATCTCCTGCCAGCTACTATGCAGGGTGCATGGTGGTGGATTTTGTTGGGGCTTTTTGTTTGCCTGGGGTTGTTTCAATAAGTTTAAAGAAATCTGGGTGTTAAAGAAATACCACAAACACCCCAGAATTTGGGAAGCAGAAGTCTGTTAGAGACCTCCTGTATTGTCTTTAATAGGACAGCTTTTCCTGCCTGTGCCTTCAAAGGAGGTAAGGCTATCATGACTAATCCCCTTGTAGGGTCTTACAGAAACTCCCTTAATGCCTCAATGTTATCAAATGAGGTGAAGGTGCTTTATGAGCACAGTTATTAGGGTGTTTTCACCATGACACACCAGGCTGCAGAGCGTTTCTGGGCATTGATGGTGGCTGCTGTAGTGGAAGGGTGTCAGAGCAGTCTCTGCCCAGCAAAGCATGGTTCCCCGGGGCACTGGAGATTAATTAGTTGGAACCACTGGGTCTGAACTGCACTAGGGATCAATCTGGCCTTGCTTCCAAGTCTGTAAGCAGGAGGTACTTCCACTGCAGTGCTGTTGGGCTTGCCCAATGTTAATGCAGACTGATCTAATTGCTAGGACGGGGAGGGGTGCGTGGAACTGGTTTTGTTTCCCCCTATTTTATTTATTTTAGGAAATGATTTGTTTTCTGTAATAAAGGTGGCTTTCTTGTTCCAGCTCTATGGACACAGAGGCCATTATCATCACTCCAGAGATCTGAGCTTGCCCTCTGCTTTCCTGACTTGTAGAATCACAGACTGGTTTGGGTGGGAAGGGATATTTCAAGGTCATCCAGGCCACGGACATCTGCAACTACAGCAGGTTGTTGACAGCCCCAAACAACCTGACCTGGAATGGTTCCAGGGATGGGGCATCTCTCACCTCTCTGGGAAACCTGGGAAAGGGTCTCACCACCCTCAGAGTAAAAAATTTCTTCCTCTTTCAGTTCAAACCATCCCCCCTTGTCCTGTCACAACAGGCCCTGCTCAAAAGTCTGTCCCCTGCTTTCTGCTCAGCCCTTGAAGCACTGAAAAGCCACCAGAAGGTCTCCCTGGAGCCTTCTCTTCTCCAGGCTGAACAACCTCAACTCTCTCAGCCTGGTCCCACAGCAGAGAGCTTCCAGCTCTGCCAGCATTGCTGTGGCCTCCTCTGGCCCTGCTCCAGCAGGTCCCTGTCTGTGCTGAGGGCTCCAGAGCTGCCCCAGCACTGCAGGGGGAGTCTGAGCAGAGCACAGCAGAGGGGCAGAATCCCCTCCCTGCCCCTGCTGCCCACACTGCTGGGGATCAGCCCAGGCCAGGCTGGGGCTGGGCTGGCAGCGCTCAGTGCTGGCTCCTCTCCAGCTCTGCACCCCCAGCACCCCCAAGCTGTCCTCCATGAGGCTGCTCTCCAGCCCTTCATCTCCAGAGTTATGGAGCCTTTTGCTGGACATCTGACTTTACAGAAGGACTATGTAGTTGTACCTGGGTAGCTGAGAGTGTGTCTCTGGGGGATGGAAAGGCAGACTGGGAGATCCAGAAGGAAATACCTGCTGCCACAGATACATGTTTATTAAGGTTCCTGGGGGAGTGCAGAGGAGAGGAAGGGAGGGGTGGGCAGAGCTGCTGGTAGGAATTTGGAAGCAGCCACCTGTTGCAGTGCTAGAAAAAGTCAGGGACATGCTGCTGGGCATGTGCCTTTCCAACAGCTCAGGTTCTCTGGTGAACCATGCAGAGGGCTCTTGGCCATGTGCATTAAAGCAATGTATCATCTTGGGCATGTCCATGTGAGTCTCTTCAACTTGAAATGACTCAAGGCTGCTTGCAAGAAGCTTCAGGTGGAAACAAGCTGTTGTGTAAAGCTGTCCATGCTCCATTGCTTGACTTATTGAGCCGACACAGAGTTCATGTACCCATGCACACTGAGCATGACCAAGCATGTCCTTGAGTATAGGATGTGTCAACTCCCTGCATAGGTCTAAATCAGGCACTGCTGAGCCTCACATCAATGTGTTTCCCATGGTCTTTGCTTGGTCTTGGTTCAAGGCATGGGTGTTTGATAGTATCCCCACAACATAAAATGGAAGAATATTGGCAGTTGTTATCTGTGTCAGTTGGTGGCGAACACAAAGGGTCCTGTGGTATGAAATGTCCACTCTTTGGGGGCTGCATGTCAATTGCTAAGTAGCCAGACCTAGAGAATTCCATTTCCAGTGGGATGACTTGTGCTGAACCCAGGCTGGGCAAGTTAGGTGTTTTCTGAAGCTGTGCCCACTGAGCTGCCTGCCCTCCTTGAAATAATTCCTTAAATAGGAGTTAAAAAAAAAATTCCTTTTAGGCTTGAGGAATGGGGGGCAAATGCTAATTCCCTTTCAGGGTCTGTTGCCATGGGGAGTCAGTTCAAATCCTTTCTAATGCCTTCCTCAGCAGTGAGTTGTGCTGACACATGCTTTTCAGGACTTCCCAGAAGGAGCTGAGAAATTACTTGAAACAAAAGCTCCATCAGAACTAAGAGCCACAGGGAGATTAAAGTTTGCTGTGTGTTAGCTGTGGGGAGGAGAGATGAAGTTGGCTGTTTTGTGGGCTAACACCTCTGCAGTCTTCCTGTAGGATCCCTTCAAGTACTGCAAGGCAGGTTTAAGGTCCCCCTGGAGTCTAATCTTCTTCAGGCTGAACACCCCTAGCTCCCTCAGCTTGTCCTCACAGCAGAGCTGCTCCAGCCCTTGGATCTCTGTGGCCCTTCTCTGCACTCACTCCCACAGTTCTATATCCTTCTTATGTGGGGACACCAGACCTTTGTAATCGATGAGAGCAATAAACTCTGGAAAGTATCCACACATCTGTGACATAATTTACAGCATAGGTGGGTGAAACTTTGCCTTTTAGATGATGAGAGCAACATGAATTTGGGGCCCAAGTGTCATTTTGTGTCAGCTCTACAGATCTTTGCTGCAGCCAGTGTGCCCTGCCTGTTCTGCATGGCTCCTGCACCATTCATGCAGGTTATTATTTGGAGTGAATGTTGATGTTTGATGCTGATTAAGGGGGAGATTTGCACAGATGATGTGTAGGAACCCTGAGAGCCTGGCTTTGTGTGAGAGCTAAATCTAAATCTGCCTGAATTCAGACCAGCTTAAATGCTTAGCAATATTGGGGCAACTGCCAGTGGCTTAGAGAAATAAGAAACCCAAGATTGCAGCTGGGTGGATCCCCCATGAAGTGTTGTTTATCATCTCTTCAGAGTTGGTTTTTGGGGCCTAACTGTGGCTGAACTTCACACCCAGTGGCTACTTGGTTTTGTGGATACTGTTCAAAAAAGGAAATACAGCCCACCCTGTGCAGCAGCTGCTCTCTGAAGGCTTGAAGGTCGTTCTGCCGGAAGATTGGTTGCTACTTTCTTTAGAAAGTTCAACCCAAAGATTTGTTGCTACTTTCTTTTAGAAAGTAAAAACATGGACTGGAAACAGCAGCTCTTGATCCTAATGGATAAAACCTGAACAGAAGTTCCTCTTGATGGCTACCATTAAACTAACCCAGGGGAAATCCTGCAGTTTGTTTTATTGTGTTTCAGGGACATAAAGGTGGTGAGAGCACAAATTTTCCTGGTTGCACGTTGTGTAAACAGAATTGCAAATGACTTCACTCCCTCTCGTTGGTATCTGTTACTTCCCACTATCAGTATAACAAAGGGCTGAGCCCTTGGACTTTGGAGAGCATGTCTGAGAAGTGTCCTCTCTTCTTGGATTTCCAGGGCAGCTCTTTGCCAAGCTGCTGAGTGCTGATGGCACCTTTGGAAATGAGAATGGCAGAATCATGCAATCCCTTTGGTGGGAAAAGACCTTTAAAGGTCATTGGGTTCAACCATTCTCTAAATCTACCAAGGCTGGTGGAAAACAATGTCTCTCAGCACCACATCTCTGCCTCTTCTAAATACCTCCAGGGATGGAGATTCAACCACCTCACTGGACAGCCTGTTCTGGTGGTTGAGAATCCTTCTAGGGAAGAACTTTCTTCTGATACCCAACCTAAAACTCCTCTGGTGCAGCTTGAGGCCATTTTCTCTCATCCCATCATTTATGTAGAGCTTGGTCTGGATGTTCCTTTATCAAACTCAGGTTGTACAGAAGGACCAGCAATCCTGTCTGAGCAGCCCTCATTCTGTTCCTGCGGTGTGCAAGTACAGCTTTTGCCTGTTCTCAAATGTAGGGTCAGTCAGTTAACTCTTTTCACTGCCACCACATTATTCTGCAAGAAAGTTCCAGGTGGGATTTGTACCATGAGTTCATTGAATGGCCTAGGTTGAAAGGGGCCTTAGGGCTTCTCTACTCCAACTACACTGCCATGGGCAGAGACACCTCTCAGGTAGACTCAGCTGCTCAAGGCCTCATCCAACCTGGCCTTGAACACCTCCAGAGAGGAGGCATCCACAAACCTTCCTGGGCAGCTTATTCCAGAGTCTCACCACCCTCATACTAAAGTTCTTCCTAAGACCCAGTCTAACCCTGTTCCCCCTCAGCTTCAAACTGTTCCCCCTTGTCCTGTCTCTAGACATCCTCATGAAAAGTCCCTCTGCAGCCTTCCTGTAGGATCCCTTCAGGTTTTGGAAGGCAGCTCTAAGGTCCCCCCAGTCTTTTCTTCTCCAAGTTGAACAGCCCCTGCTCCCTCAGCCTTGGTGCTTGCTCTGTCTGCAATGACTGGCAGCTAGCTGGGTGCACAGGATTGCAGTCAGCAGCCATTTCAGTGCCCCCACCACCATCACAGCTGCCAGATTAAAGACCAGGGTTTCCCTGGCTGGTGTATTCCTGCTACTCAGTGCTGGCCAGATGGTCCTTCTGCCCTCCTGTGCAGATGTCTCCACTAGAGAGCATTAGAGTGCTCTCTGGCCCTGGCTACAGCTAATACAGCATTATTTCCCCTCACACACTTAGTGTGCCCTTTGCTTGACTCTCTGTTGCTCTTCTCACTGTTAACCTATTTCTTTTTTATTATTATTATTTTTTCTTTTCTCTTTAAGTCAGTTGTAGCATCTGAACTACTTGTAGTGTAAAATTTATCATTGGCAGCTCTGCATCAGGTGCAAGCTTGTGGAACCTGGAGCCCTCTGAACAATTCAGTGTTTTCTGGGCTTGTTTTTCTGTCAAAGGCAGAATTGCCAGGCACACAGGAGTTTTTTCTTAATTTAAAACCTCTGGCAGAACTTTTGACACTATTTGTTTTTGCCACACCATTTTGTGCTAAGGAAGGGAAGGAATACAGCTTTTCAAAGGCATCACATGCTCAGTGGTTTTGTCAAAGGGAGCTGCAGTGTCTGTCCTGTTATTAGGAAGGATTCACAAGGATTCATGGTGTCTGATTGACTTCAGGCTCTTATCTGATCAGTGCTTCAGAAACAAAAGAGGAGAGAAGCAGCTCAGAAGGGGAGATCAGCAATGTCCACCCTGTACACATCTCACTTAACTACCAGTTAACTGCTCTCGAGAGAGCTGTGCACAGGACTCAGAGCAGTTCCTCCCCAGTGCTCAATGGACCAGTGCTTAATGCCTTCTTCACATTTGAGACCTGCTCAGTGTCCAGGTTAAATACTGCAGATAAATGTTTGGATTATGCTTCTGCTTTCTAAATGGTGCTAGCCACAACAGCCAGAGCTCAGTACCTGTCACAGAATGGTTTGGGTTGGAAGGGACCCTCAAAGTCATCTTGTCCAGTCCTGCAGTCAGCAGGGACACCTCCAACTAGAGCTGGTTGCTCAGGGTCACAGCAAGTCTGATCGTGAATATCCCAAGGGATGGGGCCTCAGCCACATCTTTGGGCAACCTATTCCAGTGTTTTCACCACCCTCATTGTGAATAACTTCCTCTTCATGTCCAAACTGAATTGGCCCTGCTCCAGTTTCAAAGCATTGCTCCTTGTCCTATCCCCACAGGCCCTTTGGAACAGTTCCCTCCCCAGGCTTTCTGTAGGTCCCCTTCAGATATTGAAAAAAAGATTCCCACTGAACTCCAGAAGAAACCTGAACATGCAGGTTTTGCCATGAGAACAGTCAGATATTGGAATCATCTCCCAAGGGAAGTGGTGGATTCCCCTACCTTGGTCAGTTTTAAGACTCAGCATGCCAGGGTGCTGGGCCAGCTCATTTCAGCTCTGCTGTTGCCTGGAAAGGTTGGACCAGCTGATCCTTGGTGTCCTTTCCAACCTGACACTCTGAGAATCTGTGAAGATACAGCTTCTTCATGTTGCTATGCTCTTGCAGACCACAGAATGTGCTCCCTTGCTCAGTTTACACCTTAACAGACTTTATCCAGATATGAAGTCAATGGATTTTTGACACACTGGAGTAACATCTCATCACCAGGGTAGTGAAGCACCAATCAATCACTCTGCCTCTTGGGATGAAAGTGCCAGGCTGGGGGCTGAACCTGCAGGAACTTGGCTTGTGAGTGATAGCCCGAGATGAGAAACCTGCAGAGCAGAAATGGTAGGAGTGTGTTCAACTCTCTGAGTTGGTTGTGTTGTCAAGAAGCTACACAGACTAATTTTTAAACCCAGATTTATTTCTGCTCAGGGTTTTGGTGCCTTTTTTTTTTTTTTTTCCCCATGAATGATTTTTATATGGGACAGTTCTTTCCTACTTAGATACCATGATAATATGCTTACTGGCATTTTTTACTCATACAGCTTGTTCTACATGTATAAAACTACAAGTAGAAAGCTTATGCCACATGTATGAAACAAAAAAGGTTGGCCCAAATGATCCTTAAGGTCCTTTCCAACCTGGCATTCAAAGAAAATAAGTTCCCCAGGTGTTACCTCTCAGACATTCTGAGCTATGCCATCAAATGTTTTTTCCCCCCTGTGTTATCCTTTTTGAAATGGTGCAGATTTGTCTACAGTGGAGTTCCCAAGTGCATGTTGATTTGAAATGATGGTATTTGGCCCAAAGCATGCCCTTAGTTGGGTTTTTGTTTGCTTTTTGTGGATTGTGCACAATCCAGTGAGGCATGATCTTGGCTGGGCTCTCGCAGAGCTCTGTGAGGGAGAAAGCAGAGCACTTTGAGGGCCATCCAAAGCAGTGCTGGTGTTTCTGAGGAGGGGTTTCTTACAGGATGTTTGTGTCAGCTGGTGCAGCCACTTTGGGATTCTGCCTTCATCCCCGAGGTGCCAGGGAGAACCTTTGTTCTGAGGGGCCACCGTGGTGTGGGAGAACCCTTTGTGCAAGGACAAAGGAGTATCGTATGGGCATGAGGCATGAAAGGGAGGGGAGGGGGCTGAAGGGTTTCTTTCACTGCTCTCTACCTCTTGACAGTAACATTTTCCCCATAAATCTCCCCAGTGATAGCAGTTATGTGTGGGAGCTGAGCAGGAGATCTCTTTGCATTTTGTGCACATTCTTAGTGATGAATATTTGATGGGCTTTTCTTAATTAACACACCATGCCACTTGTATTTTTACAGCCTAAAGCAGAAAGCCTGGCAGTAGGCTGGACCATGATGGAAGAATTATTCCTATCCTTTAAAAGTAGCTAACAGCTTGTGCCTTGCTAATTAGTGCTGGAAGAGTGGCCCTAGTTATGGCAAGCTGTAATGAAGGCTGGTGGCTGGCAAGGGCAGAAGGCCAAGACGTGTAGAAGGCAAAGTTTGGCAGAGGCAGCCAGTATCAGTGCTTAGCTTTCCAGAGCGGAGTGAAATATGCCTGTGATGTAAACAATACCTGGGCTGTACCCCAAACACATTCTGGGATGGAGGCTGGGATGGTTTGGAAATGGAGCAAGACAGAGAGGCTGTTTTGGCTAACACCTGCAGTGGATCATTCAGAGCATCTCCCCACAGAGGCACCAGCAGAGAGGCAAATCCCACATCTGCAGCAAGAGTCTCCTCACAAACCTGCAGCAGAAATGCTGTAGATGCCACTTTAGCATTTCCCTCTCAGTTCTCAGAGGCCTGGAAGCCCTGCCACATGAAGAAAGGCAGAGAGCTGTGTGTGTTCAGCCTGAAGAAGAGAAGGCTTAGGGGAGACCTTAGCACCATCAGCAGGACATGAAGGGTGGCTACCAGAAGGATGGAGACTCCCTTTGCACAAGGAGTCCCATGGAGAAGACAAGGGGTGATGGGGACAAGTTACTGCTGGGGACATTCCCAGTGGACTCTACTGCAGGAAACAGCATTTGGCACAGCCATGCATGGGGATGGGGAAAAGTTCTCCAGGTCCTGCTGTTCACTTATAGCTGAGCACAGTGGTTGGATTCCAGGAAATTGAATTTAAGCTTGAGGAGGGGAAATTTAGACTGGATATCAGGAAAGGATTCTTTCCAGTGAGGGTGAGGAGGGACTGGAGCAGGTTGCCCAGGGAGGCTGTGGATGCCCCCTGCTTGGAGGTGTTCAAGGCCGGGTTGGATGGGGCCTTGTGCAACCTGGCAGAGGTTGGAACTGGGTGATCTTCAAGGTTCATTCCAACCCAACCCATTCGATGAATCTATGCATGGAGAAGGGGAAAGATTCTCCAGGTTCTGTTCCCTTAGAGCTGAGCAAGGTGCCTGGGTTCCAGGAGATGTTTGTAGCTAAACTGGTCGTGAAGAACAGTTTGAGTCCTGTTGACTCAAGATAGTTTGGTTTCCTTTTTGTTTCCAAATCTCTGGAGCAAGCCTCTGCTGTGTTCCTCAGCAGAGCTGCCCTGAGGGCATTTACAGGCTGCTGTGGTCTTTCACTGGGGGCCACTGGTTATGAAGTCTGGCAATAGCTTTATGAGGAGGCTTCAATGGCAGTGCCCTTACATCCTGCTAGTGGATAAAAAGTTGGAGTTGTGTGTGCCAAGTGTGGGTGAGAAAGCAGCTGGGCTGCTCAGAGGGAAGGTGGGAGGGAGATAAATGGGAGGCTAAAGCAGGCTTGTAACAGGAAGGAGGATCTGGATTGATGAGCATCTTGAACTTGATAAAAGAGCAAAGAGAGAAGGATTCAGGGAAGGATGTGGTGTCAGGACAGGAGATCAAGGAGTCCATGGGGGGTTTGATTATTTTTTTTTCCAGCAAGAAGTACCACAGAGCTATCAAATAACTCATTTGTCTGCCTGCTACCATAAGTGCACAGCAGCTCCTACTGGGAGGGATGGATGGATTTCCACAATCTCCAACTGGCTCTACAAAAGGCTGGGATTCTTTGCATGGAAGTTCAATAGAACTGTTGGAGCAAGTCCAGAGGAGAGTTGCAAAGGTGATCCAAGGGCTAGAGCACCTCTGCTATGAGGATAGGCTGAGGGAGCCTGGCCCCAGAGGAGTTCATCTCAGGCTCCCATGGGTCGATGAACACCAAGGGCAGGGGTGCACTGGTGCAGGGGAAGTGCTCAAGGGGCTCTGTGGCCTCAAAATCAGGAGCTAATTACCTTTGATTTGCCTTTTTAAATCGACCTTCTCTTGAGGAGGATTTATAGTTTCATGGTGTTGTCTGATGTGTCTGTAGCTTGTTACATATGGGACAGCATCATTAAACATTCAATTGATCATCTCTCCATGGCCCCACAATCAAAATGATCATCTCTGTGGCCCCACAATCAAATTGACCATCTCTTCATGGCCCCACAACCTCCTGTGGTGGCTGGGGAGTGGCTGTAGCAGGGTGTGGTGGGTGCAGGGTAGGGCAGGTTTGCTTCAGCAGCCTGGAGCTGGCTGGTTGTTGACAGTTGGTCCCCAGCTCAGTCTGAGTGATCCCCCTGTGGGTGCAGGTGGATCCATCTTGCCTTGGAGAGGGGCATGTCTAGAGAGTGATGTGCCATGTCTGTGGTAATGCCTGGTGTGAAGCTGCTGAAGATGAAGGGCACAGATAGATGCTCACAGGGCTTGCATTGGGTTTCTTGTGGCTCATCAACATCTGCTCTGCTTGTCCCCACAGGTTCCCTGCCTTGGATGGTGAGCAGCAGGTCTCCTCACCATGAGTTACTGGAGTCTGGAGAAGAGGAGCTGTCTGCAGTACTGCAGGCACTTCCTGGTGGACAATGGAGCGTTCCACGGTAAGTGCCAAGTTACGGCTTTGGTTTGTTCTGTGTCCCGCTGGCAGGTGCCACTCGGGTCCCCAGCAGGATCCTGTCCATCGCCTTGGTACCCAGCCTCGGCCGTGCCCTCACCGTGCGGCGGCTCCTGCTGGGTGCAAAGCGCAGGTGGGGGTTGCTCCCCCCGGTACAGGGTGCGGGGAGGGCACGGACACCGGCTGGCTACCGGCGCTGCCCTACGGGAACAGCAGGGGGAGCTCCCGAACCGCCGCCCCTCTGCCCGGTACTGCCGAGTCGGCCGCGGGGTCTCTGCTCCTCCTCTGCATTCCCTGGCCGCGGAGTCTCTCCTCCTGCTCCGCACCTCTTTGCCACGGGGTCCCTCCTCCTCCTTCTCTTCCTCTGTACCTCCCTGTCTGCAAGATTTCTTCACCTCTGCAGCCCTCGGGCTGTGGGATCCCTCCGAGGGTTGTGGCTCCAGTCAGGGACCTCGTTGGTGCTTTAAGTGAAGCATTCAGAGGCTGAAGAGGAGCGGCAGCACGGGCAGTGGGCAGAGCTGCTGTGGGTGTGTGGAGATTGTGATTGGATTTTGGGGTGGGATGGATTAATTGTGCTCGTGTGGGCTGGCACTGCTGTGCGCTTAAAGCATTTCCTCCTGAGGCGTTTCTAGAGCTGCTCCAGTCAAATCTGTGTGCTCCTAGAGAGGAGGAATTGGAAGTGTGAGGAAAAACCTTTGCTTCCAGGTATTGATCAGACCTTTGTGCAAAGTCCATATCTAACAGTGATCCCTAATCAGTTGGAATATTTTTCTGCTAGCAAAGGCAGGGGAGGTTCAGAATACATTCTGCTATAAATGAGGTTCCTTTGCAGGACCTCTTTCCAGGTTTAAATCTTGATATTAGGAAAAATTTCTTTCCTGCAAGAGTGGTCAGGCATTGGAACAGGCTGCCCAGGCAGGTGGTGGAGTCACCATCCCAGGAGGTGTTCAAGAAACCTGTTGGGATGGCACTTGGGGACAGGGTTTAATGACCATGGTAGTCTTAGGTTGAAGGTTGAATTTGATGATCTTAGAGGTGTTTTCCAACCCAAACAATTCTATGATTCTGTGATATACCACCTTAGAGAGCACATGTGTTCCCCACATTGGTTACTCTCCCTTTGCTGGGTACCTTGGGCACAGGGTAAGGAGCAGTGCTGAACCCAGCCCCTGCAAGGGGGAATGGTTTGAAGCTGAGGGAGAGCAGGGTTAGACTGGATCTCAGGAAGAAGTTCTTCATGTGAGGGTGGTGAGACGCTGGAATAGGATGTCCAGAGAGGTTGTGGATGCCTCTTCCCTGGAGGTGATCAAGGCCAAGCTGGGTGAGCAGCTGAGTCTAATTGAGAGGTGTTCCTGCCCATGGCAGGGAGGTTGGAGTAGATGATCTCTGAGGTCCCTTCCAACCTAGGCCATTCTATGATTCATCAGGCTTGCAGTCCTGGATTGCAGACAGGATTTTGGTGGGATCATGTTCCTTCTGAGCTCTTCCTGAGATGGTGAAAGGTGAGAATTTTCTCCCAGATGTCTTCACCCAGGTTTCCCTTCACTGAATTGAAGCACTTGCAGTGTTTTGATAAATGCCTTTTGATCAGACTTCTCTCCAGCCACCAGCCTGCTTTCCAGCATGAGCCTATAACTGCAGCAGCTACATCTTGGGGGTGGTTTTGCAGTTGTGCTCTTACAGTCCAAGAGAGAAGAGCGTGGCACATAGTCTGTGAGCCAAGATGATGTTTTGTGGTTGAGCAGCACGATGGGATGTCTTTGTCCTGCTAATGGTGCAAAGACTGGATGATGACCCATCAGCAAAATGTCCAGTAAGCCCTCCTCAGTGAGGGAGGAGTCTGCAGAGTGGTAACTGTCTAAAGTAGAAGACATAATTAGCAGGAGCCCTAGAGACCAGAAAGATTCTGTAGCTTAATTTATTGTCTTTCATTCATGACCAGACAGGATTAATTATTTTTCCCTGTGAGAATCCTTCAGGGCTCCCCATTTGTGTCTTCATCCTAAGCAAGACACTGCAGTGACAGCTGCTTTGACTCTGAGGGAGCTGAAGTCACAGATTCAGATTCACAGACTGCATTGGGTTGGAAGGGACCTTCAAAAGTCATCTTGTCCAACCCCCCTGCAGTCAGCAGGGACATCTCCAACTAGATCAGGTTGTCCAGGGCCACATTGAGTCTGATCTCAAATGTCTCCAGGGACAACCACATCCCTGGGTAACCAGTTCCAGTATTTTACCATTCTCCTCACTGGAGGACTTCCTCCCATCCTCCTTGCCTCTCTGACAAACCAATCACTGGATGCTTTTGGTTTGAAAGGGACCTGTCAAGGTCATCCAGTCCAACCCCCTTGCAATCAGCAGGGACATCTGCAACTTGAGCAGGTTGCTCACAGCCCCAAACAACTCGACCTGGAATGGTTTTAGGGCTGGGGCAAGCTGGGCCAGGGACTGAGCAGTGAACTTTGGCCTTTGTATGATTAAGCAAATGGCAAACAACTCAAATGGGCCCTTTCTTGTGCCTGAGCCCACATTCTCTCCAGCAGACAGAAGGAAATTGTACTTGGGAAATTAAGGAAGAAAAATGTGCTGTGAACTCTATGTGGGAAAGGTTCTGTCTGTTCACAGGGAAAGTTCTGTGACCCAGCCCCTTGTGATTTGCTGACATTTCAGTGTTTGGGTTGTATGTGTCCAGCTCTGGCCTCTATTAATTCTAACTCACAGAGTGTTTTCATGATTTTTGGACAGCTGTAACTATTATGGTTGCATATTCTGACAGTGGGAGTGTGGCTGTTCAGGGAGCAAGCTCACAAAGCCCTGGATTACCTTGTCTACATTGATGAATACTAATTTCCTCTAATCATTAAGCAGAAAGAAGCTGTGACTTGTTTAGGAAATAGCTGATTTTGTCTCAGAAATTCTGGAAGTAGCTGCTCAAGCTTATTTGAGTCAGCTCCTTACATCAGTTATCTTTTCTTCTTGAGTTCCCTCAGAGATCCAAACCTTTTGTTTAAAGTGCATTGCCATAACTGTAACTAATTCTCTCTCTTTAGTTTCTAATTTCATCTCCACCTCTTTCCAGACCAGTGTCCAAAGGGACTTGAGTGTTATGGTGGGATGTCGTGTCCATTCACATTGCTCATGTTATCTAAACTACACTCTTTGCTTCAGAGCAATGGGCTAAGCCAGCTGCAACAGACTTGTCATGTTGTGACAAGCTCACATTATGGTGGCCCAGTCATTATCTCTTGCACTCAGGTGCAAGCAAGAGAGATAGAAACATCCCACTGCATCAGCTGGTGTTCTTCAAAAGCACAGCAGTGTCTGTCTGAAGAGACTTCAAGACTGGGAGCATCCACAGAGAGAGAATCACAGAATGCCAGGTTGGAAGGGACCCCAGGGTCATCTGGTTCAACTTTTCTAGGTAACAGCAGAGCTGAAATGAGCTGGCCCAGCACCCTGCCAAGCTGAGTCTTAAAACTGTCCAGTGTAGGGGACTCCACCACTTCCTTCACTCTTCTCATGGGGAAACATTTTCATCTGGAGTCCACTGGGAATTTCCCCAGCAGTAACTTCTCCCCATCACTCCTTGTCTTCTCCATGGGACTCCTTATACAAACGGAGTCTCCATCCTCCTGGTAGCCACCCTTCATGTCTTGGGCCATGGTGCTAAGGTCTCCCCTAAGCCTTCTCTTCTCCAGGCTGAACAGCCGCAGCCCTCTCACACAACATGAACTTTGCTGCTCAGCTGTGTTCACCTCTGGGGTCTTCTTCACACCCTTCTGGTACCTGCATCCTGTCAAGAACCTGAGTGGATGGTATTCCATGTCTTCACCTCCAGATGAGGTGTTTAGATGCAAGAAGCTCTTGTGGACTGCATAAATCATGCTGAAGCTCTGTGTTTATCAGAAGTAGTTTAAACATCTTGTGTGTAAAAAAAAGAAAAACCAACCAACCAAAAATCCTGACCAAACCCAAACCAAGAAGGAACCTAGAGGGGGAAAAAAATTGTAGAGAGAATGCATCACTGAAGGTATAACCTGTTGGAGGGCACAATGTCAATGCTGAAGAACCTCACTTGGAAGACAAGCAGTGTCTTCTGCTCCAGCTGCAAGTGAGGAGGTGGAAGAGGACAAAGCATCTGAGATATGGTACCAGGAGGACAGCACCTTGCTGGTGTGATGCATTAGTTGAAGGCAGATGCAGTTTTGAGTGTCATGAAGTAAGATGAAGGTGTTAGTGCTGTGAGGCCCAGCCTAAGTACTGAGCAGTGACGTTCAAACAAGGGAAGCTTGGGAACAGGCAGAGGAAAGGATTAAGAAGTGGAAATAAGATGAACCTGCTCTGTTTAGCTTAGAAAATGACAGACTGGGAGGGGATGTGACTGCAGCCTACAGATGCATTGCAGGGAGGAAAAAGGCTTATTTGAACTGATGGGGAAAGTTGGCACAAGCAAACTGAAGGTTGTCCATGAGGATCTAAATAGGCACAGGGAAAACCAACATACTTTGGGCTGGAAAAATGCTACAGGCATCCTCTGTGCCTTGCTCTGAAGGTGTAAATGTGACAGTAGCAAGCAATATGTTGACTGATGTGAGTGTAAGGCTGGAGAACTGTTGAAGTGGTCCTGCTTCAGCTCCTGTGTGCAGGGAACAGCAAATACAAGCAGCAGTGTTTCCATTCCAGTGTGGAAAACACTGCTGTACACAGATCAAACTGCTCTTTCCCATGTTCTAATGATGCTTCGAGACACTTGCATTTTGTTGGGCAAGAAAAAGTGTTGATACACAACTGTGTGCCTTTCCCCAGGGCTTCAGTGGATTGTCTTTGATCAGTGACTGAATTACAGACTCTTAGAATTGGACTGAAGGTTCATACATGTAAGGCTGAAGTATTTGTTTCATTAAGACAGCCTAAGAATTCCTCCTAGATTTATAATTTTATAAGGGAGAGCTGCTATTAGCTGCCTTTGCAGGATATTAAAATTCTTATCTGTTTATGTCTGAAATTTTTGGTTACAGAAGTGGAGGTTGCTGCTGTGCCTTGGACTCTAATGAGCCTTATCTGCCTAGGAGCAAAAAAATGTCAGTTTGCTTCAGTAACAGCAAGATACAGCCGGGTGTGTGCACACAGAGAATAACAAACTGAAGACAGATCTGGGTTTGAGCTATTTTAGCAGCTTCTGAAGAAGGGAGCAGAGAAGTAATTCTACCGTTCACAGTAGCCTTGAGGGCTTGATGAACCTGCTTTCTTTTCCTTCCTGTTGCAAAGAATGCCAAAAAACCAAAAGCCCAGCGTGCCTCTAGGCTTCATTTTCTCAGGGTTTTGGGGACTGCAAACACAGATCAGATTTTGTTTGTTTGCTGGCAATAACAATGTGGGAATGTGGCTGTGCTGTCAGAGCAAACAGCCTTCTGTTTTGCTAGCAGACCTTTGGGGATGAAGGTATAAAGGGAAAAAAAAAACAAACCCCAACTTAAGGAAAAAAAAAAAGCCTAACACTGTTGTGCTTTCTTTTCTTGTAACACGTACTCCCAGTGTCCACTGGTCAGCATCTTTAGTGCTTCCCCAGCTAGAAGCTTCATCTAGAGAATTACGTTTATTAATTTTATATCTGGGAAGGTGCATTTCTAAAGGTTTGGGGTTTTTTTATTTTTATTTTATTCACTGTGACCACCTGGAGGAATTACCTCCACAATTTACATTGCTTGGTGTAAAGCTTCTTCTTGATGGGCAGCAGGAATTCCATGCAGCCTTGCCATGTTCAGAATGTAGTGGGTGGAGTAAGTTTGATTGCTTGATGATGGAACACAGGAGGTTCCACCTCAGCATGAAGAGACACTTCCTTACTTTGATGCTGCTGGAGCCCTGCAGCACTGCCTAGAGAGGTTGTGGAGTCTCCTTTTCTGGAGACTTTCAAGACTCACCTGGATGCATTCCTGTGTGACCTGCCATGGGTGATCCTGCTTGGGCAGGGGGGGTTGGAGTCTATGATCTCCAGAGGTCCCTTCCAACCCCTGCCATTCTGTGATTCTATGATTCTGAAAACAGATTGGCAAATTGCAGCTCTTTTATCAGGCAGCCAGGAGAAGTATCTTTAGCTGCATTTAACAGTAATCAGCTGCAGAAGCCATCATGTACCAGCCCTTCCAGACACTGAAAGGTGTATGACCTGTGTGGCCAGTAATGGGCCATACCAGCCTAGGGACCTCTCTTAGAACATCTCTGACCTGCATGCCAGGGATGCAGCAGACTTCCCTGTGGGATGGATCCAGTCAGCATCAGGGACCCTCTGTTTGCCTAAGAAGGGAATCACCTACACCAATTCCTCTCCTTTTTTCCTTAACATCAGTAGTCCTAATGCATGGGGCTGGCTGAGCCAGCCCAGGCAGCCCCCTGGATGGACCTTCAAATGCTTTCTCTGCAGCCTGGACCTCCAGTTCTAGAGCCCCAGGGTGGCCAGGAAGGTGAGTGAGGCCAGGAGATGATTCACTACCTCCCTGAGCAGTGACCTGTTTCTGCTCTCCCCTGTCTTTTAGGTCTCCTCTTATGGTCTGGTAGCAGGAGGGGAGGGGATCCTCTGCTTCTTGATGAACCTCTGTCTGCTGCCTTTGCCTCAGAGGGTAGCTCCACCAGTCTATTTCTCTCACACGCTCCCTAATACTCCTCAACCTTTCCGATTTCTCATCCAGCTCTGCCACCCAGCTCAGCAGCTCATTGCCCTGCTCACTCTGCACACAGGCAGCCTCTCTGTTGTCCTCTGGTACCAGTGCCAGGCTCAGACACTGCCTGCACCCAGACACTTGGACAGTTCCATGTCTGTGGGGGGAACACTGTTTGGGTATCCACATTGCTCCTAGCAACAACTTTTGCCTGTGTGGTCACCATGCTGGCCTACCTTCTGAGAATGGACAATCAAGTTACAATCAACAGAGCTCATCCTTCAAAAGGTTCTCCCAAATCACCTGCTTCTTACTTCTCAAGTTGAGGGAGGGAAAGAGAGACTTAGTCCAAAGAAATTCCTTATTTTGAAAGATTATTTCATAGGTTTCCCAATGGAACAGATGCAGTTGTGTACCACCTTTGATTGATGAGCACCTATTGCAGTTACACAACCAATTTTAGGTAGCTTCACAAGAGCTTTGCTTCCAGCAGATGCTCCTGTGGTGTTTTTTCCATTCATTTCAGTCTCAGAAGCTGAGCTTTTGGGCAAGTTCCTGCAGGAAATTATTTTTTTTTTCGCTTCAGTGATCTTGAACTTCTGTGCCCTCTGAATGGGAACATAAAATGTTTTCATTTTGAAACACTGAAATGTTCCCTTTTGGTAATTGGAGCACAAGATTTTTTTTGGGGGGGAAATAATATCAAATCTTCACTGAATTGCACACAGCCATCAGGCTGCTGCTTGCTTATGGGCAGTGCTTTAGCATTAGCTCTGCTGAAGCCTTGTGCGAGCCCTGTGCTGGAGGCTGGAGGGCTACAGATGCCAGCTGCAGACTGCAGAATTCAGGCTTGTGTCTCACTAGTCAGCTGTCATTTGGGGATTATAAAGATGCTTGGGAAAGCAGAACAACTTAATCACAGAATCACAGACTGGTTTGGGTTGGAAGGTACCCCAAATATTATCCACTTCCAACCACCCTTGCCCATGGGAAGGGACACTTCCCACCAGCTCAGGCTGCTCAAGGCCTCATCCAGCCTGGCCTTGAACAGCTTCAGGGAGGGAGCACCCACAGCCTCCCTGGGAAACCTGTTCCAGTGTCTCCCCACCCTCATTGAAAAGAATTTCTTCTTAATCTCCCCTCTCCCAGCTCAAAGCCATTGTCCCTCATCCTGGCACTCCCAGCCCTTGTCAAAAGTCCCTCCCTAGCTCTCCTGGAGCCCCTTCAGGTGCTGGAAGGCTGCTCTGAGGTCTTCCTGGAGCCTTCTCTTCACCAGGCTGAACAGCCCCAGCTCTCTCAGCCTGTCCCCATCAGAGAGGTTCTCCAGCCTCTGATCATCTTTGTGGCCTCCTCTGGACCTACTCCAACAGTTCCATGTCCTTACTGTGCTGGGGACAGCAGAACTGGATGCAGTGCTCCAGATGGGGTCTCAGCAGAGCAGAGGGACACAGTTCCCTCACTCTAATCCTGCTGCTCACACTGCTTTTGATGCAGCCCAGGACATGGTTGAATTTCTGGGCTTGTGCAAACTACTCCACACTCCTGGTGCTCTATTAATTATGAGAGGAGCTACAGAAGTGAAGGGAGAGAAGCCCAAAAGTGCAGTAATTGATATTCTAGGTTGTCTATTAGCTTATCTAGTGAAATAGCCACAGCTCATTCCTGGGGACAGACAGACATAACTGAAAGATGTCTAGGCAAGGAGGATATAGAATCATGAAATTGTCAGGGACCTTGAGGATCACCTATTTCCAACCCCCCTGCCATGGGCAGGGACACTTTCCACTAGATTGGGTTGCCCAGAGCCACATCCAACTTGGCCTTAAAAACTTCCAGGGATGAGGCTTTCACCACCTCCCTGGGCAACCTCTTCCAGTGTCTTACCACCCTCATAGGGAGCAACTTCTATAATCTAAATCTGTCCTCCTATAGCTTGGATCTATTCCCCCTTGTCCTATCATTACCCAATATCCCAAAAAGTCCCTCCCTAGCTTTCTTATAGCCCCCTTCAGATACTGGACGGCCACAATAAGGTCTCCTTGGAGCCTTCTCCAAACTGAACAACCCCAACTCTCTCAGCCTGTCCTCATAGGAGAGGTGAAAGCATTGAGCTATTAAAGTTCCTATAGATTAAAAAGTGTCTCAAATGGCTGAAGAACCTGCTTCTTGGTGCTTTATGGAATGTAGAGGTGCCTTGAAGACCCCTGTGCCTGTCCCTAGACACATCCTTTGGTGAAAGGAGTTTCATGGGTGAGATCCATCTCAAGTTGGTGTATCCGGTAGCTGAGTTCTAATGCTGAGTGGTTTTGCTTTCCATCTTTGCATGTTTGTCAGCTTTCCACAGAAGTGTCTTTATTAATGCCAAATGAGTTGATAACAGCTTTGATCATTTTCAATGAGGGCCATGAAAATGATCAGAGGGTTGGAGCACCTCTGCTACAAGGACAGGCTGAGGGAGCTGGGGGTGTTCAGCCTGGAGAAGACAAGGCTCCTGTGAGACCTAATAGCAGCCTGCCAGTACCTGAAGGGGCTACAAGAAGGCTGGAGAGAGACTGTTTGCAAAGGCCTGCAGGGACAGGATGAGGGACAATGGCTTCAAACTAGAGCAGAGCAGATTGAGATTGGATGTGAGGAACAAGTTGTACCATGAGGGTGGTGGAATACTAGAACAGGTTGCCCAGGGAGGTGGTTGAGGCCCCATCCCTGGGTGAGGCTAGGTGAGGCTGGACAGGGCTCTGGGCAACCTGATCTAGTTGGGGATGTCCCTGCTGACTGCAGGGGGGTTGGACTGGATGAGCTTTGGAGGTCCCTTCCAACCCAGACCATTCTATGATCTGATACCAATTACAGTGTTTTCATCCAACCAATAAAAGCTTTCTGCATTGCTAGTTGCTTTTCAGAAAGAGCTTGTATTACAGTTTAGGTCTAAGGTTAACTTTGGATGATGAACATGAAGATGTTGTGGTCTTCTTCCTTCATTATCTATTTACTGTAAGAGTAAGGAGAGAATCAACTTGTACTGGTTTGAGGCCAGCCAGAACATCTCTTGCCCCGAAAGGGACAAAAGAATGACACACGCAAACGGATTGGAGAGTGATGGAAAGTTTAAGTGGAAAAGCGATTGGTGAAAATACAGAAAAAACTACAAACTACAAAGCATAGTGGAAAAGAACATCCCAAAGCATACAGAGTCCCCCACACAGTACCCAGAGGTTTCCCAATCCTTCCCTCCTCCCACCTGAGGGTCTACCCAATCCCTCAGGGCTCTTCCTTCTCCCCCCCCCTCCCACTGCTAGGCAAGTCTCAGGCTGGCCAGGTCTGAGACTGCCCCCCCCCCCCTTCCATTCTCCTCCTGGCATTAGGCCTAGCCAGGCCTAAGAGGCCTGAGATACTCCCCCGGCATTACCCGATAAGAGAGGACATCTCCCGTGGGAGCAGAGAGGGAAGAAAGGAAGAGAATGACTCTGCAGATGGCTTTATAGGGCACAGGATTTATGGGTAGAAATACGCCGTTTCCTGTGTCCACTCCTATTGGGTGGGCACCCAGGACATCAGAGGTGTATCTCATGCAGCAGTGGCAGGGGGCACCCAGCCTAAACTGCCACACAACTTTTCTGGCTCTTTAGCAGAATTAAGTCTTTGTATCTGTTTCCAGTTATTTTGACAGTGAAAAAGGCCAATGAGCCAGAAAATTAATATTCTTCTAATGCTGTAATTGCAAAACTACTAGTTGCATCAGCTTCTCATCTGTTGGAAAATCCACAGTTTGCAGCAGAAGTGTCCTTGCAATAGAAGGTCCCTTCCAACCCAAGCCCTGTTATGACTCTGTGAGCACAGTAAATCTGAGATGTGATGCATTTGATATGGAGCCTGCTTTATCCTTGCCGTGCTTTCCAGCCCCGTGTCCCCTTGGGCTCTGTCATAAGAAAGTGTAATTAATGGAAGTCTGAATGTCTCTGCCCACTGTTCCAGTCTGACCACAAACCTACTGGTTTCAGTAGCACTGAGCTGGCTCACACGAGCAGAGTGTTCAGCCAGCAGCATGCTGGTAGCTGCCGGGAGGGTGAAGGCTCAGCATCTCACAGGAGACCACTTGTTCTTACGAAATCAAATGCTCAGTGATGCACAGACCAAACCATCTGCAGGCTCCAACTGGGCTAGATCTGCAGAATCGCTGTTCCCCTTCAAGTTAGTGAGAGGAGCAGGAGGAGGGGGCACAAAAGCTGGAGGAAAGGAGCGTGGTCCCCAGAGGTCCTCGCCTTGTTCCTTGCAGCATCCCGTGGCTGCGGAGGCTGCTAGTTGCTCTGGAGCAAGGCTGGGCTTTCTCCTCTGCATTCAGCCTGCGTCACTGTGCCCTTCTCTAACTGGAGCAGGGTAATCTGCTCCTGATCAACCTCCCGAGGTGGCAGCAGGATTTCCTTCTGCTTGCCTCCAGAGCTCCTCTTCCCAGGCGTTATGCATGCTTAGCGCCTGGAGCCATCCGAAGCCGGCACGTCTCACACCGAGAGTGGTCGCTGCCTTCCTACAGCAGCAGCAGCAGCATGGAGCAGATGCTTCCAAGCTTCCCTCTCAGGCTCTGCTTTTTAGGGTTGGAAAAAGTTGTCTAGGATTGTCTCTGGATTTGTGCTTTCCTCTCTCTGCATCACGGATCACAAAGATTTCAATCTTCCTTGTGAAGAGCAGGGCTGGCAGCATTCTCTGGACTCCTAATGATTTGTGTTGGCTGGGGAAGATGAATCTGAGGCTTTCCTGCAGGGTGAATTTCCATCCTGCTTGCCAATAATGCTTGAGTTAGAAACTTGATGGCAGACCTTGAAGTATATAAAAATTTAAGTCCAGAAAAAGGTAAGGATGTCTGAGTTTGGAATTACTGTGGGATGTCTGAGTTTGAATTACTGTGGGATGTCTGAGTTTGGAATTACTGTGGGAAGAGCTCCTAACATTTCTGGGAGGGCTTCTAGACAAATCAGGTTGCTTTATCCTGGTGATTGCTAAGTTACACACAGCATTTCAGTCTGAGCAATGTATCAATAGATATTTCAGATGAAAACTTGATGGGCTTGTGTCGACTTAAAAGTAGATTTCTCCATCAAAACAGGGATTGCACATGAGCTGCTGCTCCTATGGTGTGGCCAAACTGCACCTGTGTCTTACCCTGAAAAACTGCAGATGTGTTTGCCTTTAAATAAACCACATCTTGACTTTTTCATCTCCTGGTCTCTTAGCTGTGACAAGTAGATTATTGTGGAAAAGAGTTTTTAGCTTTGGTTGTGGTGGTTTTTTTTTCTATTAGTGCTTGTAAATAGTCTGACAGAGATGCACATGATGTGTAAACTGGGAGAAGCAGTGGCTGAGGCAGATGTAGCTTCTCAAGACTTGTGGGAGGGTGAGACAGAAAAGGAAGACATTTTGAATAACTTTCTGCAGTAACTCGTAGTTTGTAACATCTGATTTTGTTCAATTTCAGTCAGAGCTGGATGAAAAGTGGTAATTAGTTGAAGCCTCTAGTGGATGTAGAGTAAATGCTGTGGAGAGAAGGAGAAATTCGAGGAGCTGGAGTTCATTCCTTTTACTCATCCTTAATGATGTTGGGTTGTGTGCTTATAAAGGAAAAAAAAACCCCTTCCAAATTGCACTTAGCTGTGAGCTGGGTTGGCAAAATTGGGTACTTCAGAAGCTATTTTCTAACAAGATTATCTATAATTTAAACCCAAACAAGCTTATCTGAAATAAAGCCATCAAAGTAGTAATAAAGTCACAGATCCTTTGAAACAGCATTTTGCCCACTCTGAAACAGGGTAAAAAAAATGTTGGGGTTTGGTAGAAACTGATTCAGCTTTGTCTTTTTCCTTTTGTTTTTCTTTCCCCTTTCTTTTTCTTTTTCTTCTTTTTTTTCTTTTTTTTTTTCCTTTGTTTTTCCTTTTTTATTTTTCCTTTTTTATTTTTCCTTTTTTATTTTTCCTTTTTTATTTTTACTTTTTTCCCTTTATTATTTTTCTTTTTTCATTTTCCTTTTTTCTTTTTTCTTTTTCCTTTTTTATTTTTACTTTTTTTCCCCTTTATTATTTTCCTTTTTTCCTTTTCCTTTTTTCTTTTTCCTTTTTTCTTTTTTCCTTTTTTCCTTTTTTCCTTTTTTCTTTTTTCCTTTTTCCTTTTTTCTTTTTTCCTTTTTTCTTTTTTCCTTTTTTCTTTTTTCCTTTTTTCTTTTTTCCTTTGTTCTTTTTTCCTTTGTTCTTTTTTCCTTTGTTCTTTTTTCCTTTGTTCTTTTTTTCCTTTTTTCTTTTTTCCTTTTTCCTTTTTTCTTTTTTCCTTTTTTCTTTTTTCCTTTTTTCTTTTTTCCTTTTTTCTTTTTTCCTTTTTTCTTTTTTCCTTTTTTCTTTTTTCCTTTTTTCTTTTTTCCTTTTTTATTTTTTCCTTTTTTCTTTTTTTCCTTTTTTCTTTTTTCCTTTTTTCTTTTTTCTTTTTCTTTTTTTCCTTTTTTCTTTTTTCCTTTTTCTTTTTTTCCTTTTTTCTTTTTTCCTTTTTCCTTTTTTCTTTTTTCCTTTTTTCTTTTTTCCTTTTTTCTTTTTTCCTTTTTTCTTTTTTCCTTTTTTCTTTTTCCTTTCTTCTTTTTCCTTTCTTCTTTTTCCTTTCTTCTTTTTCCTTTCTTCTTTTTCCTTTCTTCTTTTTCCCTTTTCCTTTTTTCCCTTTTCCTTTTTTCCCTTTTCCTTTTTTCCCTTTTCCTTTTTTCCCTTTTCCTTTTTTCCCTTTTCCTTTTTTCCCCCCCTTTTCCCTTCTTCCCCCCCTTTTCCCTTCTTCCCCCCCTTTTCCCTTCTTCCCCCTCCCTTTTCTATTATTTTTCCTTTTTACTTCTTTTTCCTTTTCTTTTTCTCTTTCCTCTCCTTTTTTTTTTTTTGTTTCCTTTTTCCATTTTTTTCCCCCTTTCCCTTTTCCCTTCCTTTTTCTTTTTTCCTCTTCCCTTCTCCTTTTCTTTATTTAGATCATTTTTTGTTTCTTAGCTAGGAAAAGTTCCTGGAAATACTCTCAGGTCCTTGTGAGTATTTTAAGCTCCAAAGCCAGTTAGTTTTATCTCCTCTCAGGGAAGGGCCTCCTGTGTTGGAGCTGGCATGCTCCAGATCCCACCCCTGGTTTTATTCTGGAGGTTTCAGTTACACAAACCCCTACATTAAGCTTTGATCCATAGAGTTAGGTAAAGGAGCCCAGTGTTACTCCATCTGCCTTCTGAGCTGCAGAAGGTAATGGATCTCTCCCCACTTAATTATTTACAAGAGCTAGCTCTTTGGAAGGGAGGTTTAGAACAGTCCTTGAAGGAAAGCAGCAGGTTTAATTTTTGAAGTTCATGTAAATCTGTTTTCATGTGCAGATAAAGACATTTCACACTAAATCCTTGGCTGCTGGTGACATTGGTTGAAGGCATTTTGTGTCCCTTTTCTTTAGCCAGCTGAATCATAGAATCATGGAAAGGTTTGGGCTGGAAGAAACCTTAAAGATCATCCAGTTCCAACCTTCCACTAGACCAGGCTGCTCAAGGCTTCAAGTGCCTACTTTCTGTTGATCTTCCAGTCAGCAGCACTGCCACTGCTCTTCCTGCTGGATGTGGCTAAAGGCTGCAGGAGCAGCAGGACAGCTGGGTGTGCCTTGTGTCCAGGTCTGGCTGTGTTGGTGGTGTCACAGCAGGGACAGCTGGGTGTGCCTTGTGTCCAGGTCTGGCTGTGTGGTGGTGTGAGGGGTCCTGGCTGGGCTCCTGGGGTGCTCTCCACGCCCAGGAGGGCTGACACAGCTCTGCACAGCTCAGGCTTTGGCTGATGTGCTTTGTAAGCATGAATATATTCACGAGCTTGGGTGGTGGAAGGAGGCAGAGCACCTGATCTGCCCTTCTCCAGGCTGTGGATTGCCTTAGCCTGCCAGCACTGATACTGATAAGGCAGCATCACATCCCTCACACAGTTCATGTGCCAGGGTAGAGGGAGCACTGAAGGAGTGGGTGCTGGGGGTGCTGCCACTGCTCCACCATCTGATGAGGCTGTGATGAACCCATGTGGGAGGCAGCAGCTCCGTGCATGCCAGCGCTTTGGCCTAAGTCCTCACACAGCTCCTGCCCACAGGAGGGATGGGCATGGCATGGGAGGAGGGGGACAGACCTCTGAGTCTTTGCTGGTGGGTCCTGGTGCTTTGTAGTGATCTTGTTGCTGCTTGAGCAGAGCACTGGGGTTGCAGCTGGTACAGGTAAGCAGGGATACAGAGGTGAACTACAGCACTTTTTATTCAGGGAGCTGCTGGAGGTTCTTAAGATGCTGAGGGGCCTGGAGCAGCTCTGTGAGGAGCAAATGCTGAGAGCCCTGGGGCTGTGAAGCCTGGAGAAGAGCAGCCCCAGAGGGCAGCTGAGCAATGCTCAGCAAGAGCTAAAGGCTGGGGGGCAAGAGACTGGGGCCAGGCTCTGCTCAGTGCTGCCCAGGGACAGGCCAAGGGGCACAAAGTGGAACCCAGGAGGTTCCATGTGAGCAGGAGGAGAAAGTTGTTTGGTGTGAGGGTGCTGGAGGGCTGGAGCAGGCTGGCCAGAGAGGTTGTGGAGTGTCCTTGTGTGGAGAGCTTCCAACCCCCCCTGGGCATTGTGCTGCTGGACAAGCTGCTGTGGGTGCCCTGCTGGAGCAGGGGCTTGGACTAGGTGAGCTCCAGAGGTCCATTCCAACCCCCACCATGCTGAGATTGTGTGACAATTGCAGCAGCCTTTTTAAGGTCCTTATTAGCACCTCTTTGGGACTCTTGTTTGATCCGAGCACCTGGAAAAGAAGTGCCAACTTTGAAGGCATTTTTCACACATTACCAACAGAACCATTGATCAGCATGAAACTCAGATGCACAAAACATCATTATTTTGGGTAATAAAATAACTTTGGAGACTGTCAGTTTATTGTTTGTCCACAAATGACTCACTGTTGGTGGCTTGCAGGGAGGTAATTTGGGAACAGAATAGATAAATATTTTTCTTTAGCAAAAATGGCTGGTTCTGAGCAGTGCCAATACATCGGTTCCAGCCATCAGTCACACTGCAGTCTTCATTCATCTCTTCTAAAGGTTAATTAACTCCACCTTCTGTTCTGCTCTGCTTTTTTTTCCCCTGCCACTTTCTAGCTGGAGCCCCAGATGGATTTATTGGGCAGCCTGAGGGGCAAGTTCTTCCAGGCTGGACCACTGGCACAGCCCAGTGTGGTGAGCACAATCCAGGTCCTTGGGACTGGATCCCTCTTCCAAACCTACTTCATCCTGCAGCTCCAGCTGCTCTGATGCTCTGTGGTTTGTTCTCCTCTCCAGGCTGTGGTGCAGCAGGGGTGCCAGGACTGCTGTGACATCTGGCTGGCTGCTGGGACATTTGCAGGGATCAGACTTCCCTGTTTGTGCTGGAGCTGGGACACTTTATCCTCTGCACATCTCCTGGGTGGGGACAGCAGTGAGCTTTGTGAGGGGTGCTCTGCTAGAGCTTTTCTACTTTTGTTCTGGTGGAGGAGTTAAGGGGGGGTGGGGGTTAGCATATAGGGAATGGCATATCTGGGGGAGAAGGGTCATAGAGAATGGTGCAGGTTGGAAGGGACCTCCAAAGGTCATCTAGTCCAACCCTCTCTGCACTCAGCAGGGACATCCTCCACTAGATCAGGATGCCCAGGACCCTGTTGAGCCCCACCTTGAATATCTGTAGGGATGAGGCCCCAGCCACCTCCCTGGGCAACATGAGAATGAGGGAGTCTGACCCAGCTTAATATATTGCAGGGTAAAATGTGTTTCATTGAAGCCCTGGGTGGTACCTAATAGGCTGAGGAACAGGGATGACATTTAATGGAGTACAAGAAAGGCAGGCTTAGAACAAGGTATGTTTGCTTCTTGGGGGCCAGCTCCTTGGGTGTCTGTTTCTTAGGGGCCTGCTCCTTGGGTGCATGATTTAATAGCCATGGTGGTGTTAGGTCAGTGGTTGGACTTGATGACCTTAGAGGGCTTTTCCAACCAAAACAATTCTATTTTATGATTCTATGATCCTTCTTTATGTGCTTAGGACAGAGAAGAGCAAGAGCTTGTGGCTTGTTGTTTTCCACTGTGACCTCTGCATCCAGAGGTGCAGCTCCTGAGATGTTTTTCAGACTGTTGTTTATGGCTTGTTGCGAAGCATCAGAGGAGGAGCTGCTGCCTTAGCACTGCTGAGGAGCACATAGGTGACTTGGCTGGGAAACTTGGAGTGGGTTGCTGCCATCCTTTCTGGTTTTCATTCTGAAGCTTCACCCCTTTGCTGTTTAGTGAATTTCCAAGCTGAGTTGTTTTACACATTGTAAGGCACTCAGGGTTGCATTGAGTGGTCATAGTTTGTATTTGACTCATTGCTCCTCCTGTGTTGGTTCTCTACCTTCTGGAGAGGTGGAATAAAACACCTGCAGGCTTTTCAGCTGGGCCTTGCAAGGACTAGCACCAGCCCTTGGTGTTCCTGCTGGTGTCTGTGACTTCCCTCAGGATTTCTTGAGATTTGCTGAAGTGTAAGAGATTGTCCAGCTCATCCCCCTGGGCTTCACAGAGATTATGATTAAATCCACTGTAAGAAGCTTACTGCAAAATTCCCTGAGGTTAGAAGAGGAGGAAAATTGTGCTGTGAGGGTGATGGAGCCCTGGAACAGGCTGCCTAGAGACCTGGAGTCTCCTTCTCTGGAGAGATCCCAACCCCGCCCCCCCCCCCCCGGCCCCCAGACATTGTGATCCTGGGCAGGCTGCTGGGGTGCCCTGCTTTAGCAGGGGATTGGACTGGAGGTCCCTTCCAATCCCCACCATGCTGGGATTTGGTGATTCTATGTTCCCCTTTTAGAGATCAACACTTCAGAACACAGCTCTGAAAGAGTATCTCTGTGAGGAGCAAAGGCTAAGAGCCCTGGGGCTATAGAGCCTGGAGAAGAGCAGCCCCAGAGGACATTTGATCAATGCTCAGCAAGAGCTCAAGGGCCTGTGGGGAGCAAGAGGCTGGGGTCAGACTCTTATCAGTGGTGCCCATGGACAGGCCAACGGGCAAGGGGCACAAATTGGAACCCAGGAGGTTGTATCCGAGCAGGAGGAGAAAGTTGTTTGGTGTGAGGGTGCTGGAGGGCTGGAGCAGGCTGGCCAGAGAGGTTGTGGAGTGTCCTTGTGTGGAGAGCTTCCAACCCCCCCTGGGCACTGTGCTGCTGGGCAAGCTGCTGGGGGTGCCCTGCTGGAGCAGGGGCTTGGGCTGGGTGAGCTCCAGAGGTCCCTTCCAACCCCCCATCATGTTGGGATTGTGTGGATTTGCTGCAAAGCAATTTAAAATCTGGCACAGAATATGAGATGTGGCAATTAAAAACAGTCTGAGTGGGGCTGTGGATTCCTCTAGACCTGCATCTGTGGCCTCAGCTCTCCTGGGCTCTTTGGCTGTTACATAACCAACCAGCAGTCCACAGTTTGATGACATTAGTGGTAAGCTGCATGGTGGGCTGGATCTTGCTGCTGTTCTGGGGGATTTGGATCAGATGTGCTCTCAGGGGCTTGGAGATAGGGAGTAAATGGCTTTTAATGGCATTAGCATAAAGGAGAACTTCAAGCTTTCCTGTGATAAATAAATAAATGATGCAAACCAGGGTGATGAGTTCAGACAAGTGAGAATGTTGGAGATTTGGGTTGGTTTTCTGGGTGATGTTTTTGTGATTGCATCCAGAGTATACTGGGTCCAGTTCTGGGCTCCCCAGTTCAAGAGGGACAGGGTCTTGCTGGAGAGGGTACAGCAAAGGGATACAGAGATGCTGAGGGGGCTGAAACATCTCTGTGAGGAGGAAAGGCTGAGAGAATTGGGGCTGGGGAGTGTGGAGCAGAGCAGCCTGAGGGGGAGCTCATCAATGCTGATTAGTACTTAAAGGGTGGGGGTCAGGAGGATGGGACCAAGCTTTGTTCAGTGGTGCCCAGGGACAGGACAAGTGGCAATGGACACAAAGTGGAACATCAGAAGTTCCAGGAGGAGGAATGTTCCTGTGAACAGGAGGAGGAATTTCTTTAATTTAAGAATGATGGAGAACTGGAAGCAGGCTGCTCAGAGAGGTGTCTCCACCTACGGAGACATTCCAAACCTGCCTGGATGTATTCCTGTGAGACCTTCTCTAGGTGACCTTGCCTTGCCAGGCGGGTTGGACTTGGTGATCTCCAGAGGTCCCTTCCAACTCCAACCATTTTGTATCTTCACTGCTTGCCTCAGGATTGTTTAACTGCACCCCAGTCTCCAGTCTGGGGGAAAAATTTATTTCCTGCAAGAGTGGTCAGGCACTTGAACAGGCTGCCCAGGGAGGTGATAGAGTCAGCATCCCTGGAGGTGATCAAGAAATGTGTGGCCATGGCACCTGGGGACAGGGTTTAATGCCCCTGGAAGTTTTAGGCTGAATGTTGGACTTGATCTTGGAGGCCTTTTCCTACCCAAAGAATTCTATAATTCTGTGCTTTGCATAGCAGTCACCCTGAGCTGATGTTCAGTAACATCTGCATTTTATGTGTTTCTTTTATCTCCTCAAGCTTAATGTTGGCTTAATGTTTGTATCCTCTTTATTAATTACACTTCTCATTGTTTGGTAATGCTCTTGATGCCTTAATCCTTGTGTTTGGCCAGGTGGCTGTGATGCTAAGTCCATGAAAGCAAAACATGAAACCAACCCTTTTTCCTTTTGGGTGCATCTAGAAATATTGGTTTTGTTCCTTCCAGCCCATTCCATGATACTGTAACAGGGAAAATTCATAGAATCACAGCCTGCTTTGGGTTGGAAGGCACCCCAAAGATCATCTAGATCCAACCCCCCTGTCATAGGCAGGGACACCTCCCACCAGCCCAGGTTGCTCAAGGTCTCATCCAACCTGGCCTTGAACACCTCCAGGAAGGGGACATCCACAGCCTCCCTGGGAAACCTGTTCCAGTGGGTCCCCACCTTCAGTGGCAAGAATTTTTTCCTCCAGTCTCAATCTCTCCTCTTCCAGCTTCAATCCATTGTCTCTCGTTCTGGCACTACAAGCCCTTGTCAAAAGTCCCTCCCCAGCTCTCCTGTAACCCCTTCAGGTACTGGAAAGCTGCTCTAAGGTCTCCCTGGAGCCTTCCTTTTCTTCTTCAGGCTGAACAGCCCCAACTCTCCCACCCTGTCCCCTTAGAGGAGGTGCTTCAGCCCTATGATCATCTTCGTGGCCTCCCCTGGACCCTCTCCAGCAGCTCCAGGTCCTTCTTGTGCTGGGGGCTCCAGAACTGGAGGCAGTGCTACAGGTGTGGTTTCAGCAAAGCAGAGCAGAAGGACAGAATCCCCTCTCCCATCCTGCTGCTCACACTGCTTTGAATGCAGCCCAGGAAGAACTTCCTGTAGACAGCAGCAAAACAGTTTATCTTTGACTTAAAAATTCAATCTGTTTCACAACTTCAGTGGTGTAATCTTCACACCTGCTTGAAGGCTGTGAGGGGAAGCACACCAGCAAGCAGATGTGTGCCTCATAACTCTGGCTGCTAGGAATTAACCCCAATTAACTGCAAACCAGAGCTGGTCCAGGGGGTACTACCATGAGGGTAGTGGAGCACTGGAACAGGTTGCCCAGGGGGGTAGCTGAGGCTGGAGATATTCAAGGTGAGGCTCAGCAAGGCTCTGGGCAACCTGCTCTAGTTGAGGATGCTTCTGCTTACTGCAGAGTGGGTTGGACTGGATGACCTGTGCAGGGCCCTTCCAACCAAAACCATTCTGCGTTTCCAAGGGCTGTCAGACCTGTGCCCAGAGCTGTGACTTTGGGTGCAGTGCTGAGCAATTCCCTGGTTATTAAAGCCCTGCTTGCACACAGGGCTAGATTAGAGCAGGGCTGCACAGAAGGTGGTGCTGGTTGATTTGGGGCGGATTAGAGCGCTTCGGGAAGGGCAGGTCGTGTGTGGGCAGCGGTCAGAGCCCCGGCTTAGCCTTCCCAGGCAGCAGCTCCATGGATTCAGCAGCGAGGAGCAGCCTTGGCAGGTAGAACAGACAGCACCTGGCCAGCGTGCAGGGTTGCAAGGAACATCTGGACTCCGCGATGGCTTTGCTGCTGGCTTCTGAGGCCTGCCATGTGTTGGGGAGCGTGGCCGCCTCGGAGAAGGTCCAGCTGGCACAGATGGGTTTGTATCTGCCTTAGTGTTCGGGAGAGAGGCTGCTCCAGCTGGAAAGGAGATGTGTGTGCTGCTGGGAATGATGATGGTTGCTTGCACCGCGATTAAACCCTCTGCATTCAGATCTGGGTCGCTTGAAATGGTTGGTTGGGGAGGGGGAAGTAGACTGTGAGTATTCTTAACCCCCACGAAAGGGCAGGGTGTCTGTCAGGGGGAGGTTAGGCTGGCAGCAAGAAGTTTGCCCACCTCTGGAAAGAGAAGTGGCTGCAGCTTTCAGATTTGGTGAAAGAGAATCTTGAAATATACATTGCAGTAACAGAGTATTTTATTTGCATTTCCAGGGTAATTTTAGTCTTGTAACAAACTCCATTGAATTTCCAGGTTAACTTTAGTCTTGAAACACAAACTCCATTGCATTTCCAGGATAATTTCTGTCTTGTAACACAAACTCCATTGCATTTCAAGGTTAATTTCTGTCTTGTAACACAAACTCCATTGCGTTTCCAGGATAATTTCTGTCTTGTAACACAAACTCCATTGCGTTTCCAGGATAATTTCTGTCTTGTAACACAAACTCCATTGCGTTTCCGGGTTAATTTCTGTCTTGTAACACAAACTCCATTGCGTTTCCAGGATAATTTCTGTCTTGTAACACAAACTCCATTGCGTTTCCAGGATAATTTCTGTCTTGTAACACAAACTCCATTGCGTTTCCAGGATAATTTCTGTCTTGTAACACAAACTCCATTGCATCTCCAGGATAATTTCTGTCTTGTAACACAAACTCCATTACATTTCCAGGTTAACTTTAGTCCAGTAACACTAACTACATTGAATTTCCAGGTTAACTTTAGTCTTGTAACACAAACTGCATTGAATTTCCAGGTTAACTTTAGTCTTGTAACACAAACTACACTGAACTTCCAGGTTAACTTCAGTCTTATAACACAAACTGCATTGTATTTTACTTTAACTCTATTAATTGACAGGCTCAGAGCAAGTAACTGCACAGTCAGTCCTTGTGTTAGCAAACTACCATAGAATGGAAGCCATGTCTTGCTTCCTCAGATTTGAGTATCCATCTGCATCAAGGAGCTGCTTCATTTACTTGGGATTCATGATCTATCTAGAGGATTAAATGTTTTCTGGAGCCCGTTTTGCTGTCCCTTGGTGAAAGCATTTAGAATTGTTCTGGAGCTTTATTCTGAACTGCCTGTGTTCCATAACCTCACCTTATTCAGATGCTAATGTGCAGTGTCTGTCCCTGCTGAACTTCTGGCTAGAGACTGAAATTAGCGTACTAGGAATAGATTTGGAAAAGACTTTTGTTTTTCCTTTGTGTGCTTGTATTTGATAACTAGCTGAAGGGGAGGGTGGTGGGCAGGCGAGTGGTGTGGCATTACTGTCACCTTAAAGTGCATTGGTTCTGTGATTAGTACCTACACAGCAGGGAGGAAGCAATGAGCTCTCCCACACATTGAGAGACCCAGAGAATCTCTTTGGTTGGAAAAGACTTTTTAAGATCATCACATCCAACCACATCCCTCAACCAATGGCTGAGGGATTGTTCAGCCTGGAGGAGAGGATGATGAGGGGAGATCTCATTGCTCTCTACAACTCCCTGAAAGGAGGTTGGAGTGAGGTGGGGGATGGTCTCTTCTCCCTCTCAGGTGATAGAAGGAGAGGAAATGGACTGAAATTGTGCCAGGGGAGGCTTAGGTTGGAGATGAGGAAAAATTTCTTTGCTGCCAGAGTGGTCAGGGATTGGCACAGGCTGCCCAGGAAGGTGATGGAGTCACCATCCCTGGAGGTGGTGAAGAAACATGTGGCCATGGCACTTTGGGACATTGTTTAATGGTCATGGTGGTCTCAGGTTGAAGGCTGGACTTGATGGATCTTAGAGGGCTTTTCCAGCCCCCCAAAATTCTCTTATTCATTGATTATCTACTTCTAATTTACTCTTCTTTAAATGTTTGTGTTCTGTTGGTGTTTTCCTGCAACTGAAAAAGAGCAAGCAGAAAAGACGGTGCTTACCTGGGTACCAGACTTCTTGCAGGTAGCATTTGAGAAGTGGAGAATGTTGAGATACTTGGCAGGGACTGGACTGCTTCCAGTTTTCTCTGCTTGTGAAAAAAAAGTGATTGAAAATCTATTCAATATCACTTTGATTCTGAAGTCTGTCTGAGAAATGTGTAGGTGAAAGGTATCTCTAACACTTCCAGATGTGATGTGGAAGTGCTCAGGCAATTGAAACAGTGAAGATGACACTGCAATGCCTTTTGTGCTTTTTTCTTTTGTTCCTCATGGTTTTGTTGGCTGTAATTATCTGAGCCTGGCCCATTTTCTGCTTTTGTTACATTAAAGCAGTGTCATCCTCTTTCTTCTGCCTTTTGCTGCCTTCCACAACATGTTAGTGAAACCATTTTTTTTCTAGTGATAATAGAAAGACTTGTGTGAGAATTGCTATTTTGTAAGGCTTTTATTAATAACTGATAGCCTTAGGTGCAAAGAAGCAATGGTTTGTGATGAGTAGCTTGTTGCTAAACCTCTTCCTGAGCTAAAACCTTCTTGCAATCCATCACTCTAACAGTGCAGTCAAAGTGTGCCTGCAGTTTGCATGCCAGCCTAATGTGACAGCTCAGCTTTGCATAGCCACACACAACCAGAACAGCCTTTTCTTCTGGAGAGCCTGACTTCTGCCTGGAGGAAAATTCTTGTTTGTTGGGTGTGAATCCAAGCAAACTTCATCTCAACTCTCTGGACATAAACTTGAACATAGGAAGCTCCTTCTAAACAGGAGAAGGAACTCCCTTACTCTGAGGGTGGCAGAGCTCTGCAGCAGGCTGCCCAGAGAGCTGGTGGAGTCTCCATCTCTGAAGACTTTCAAGGCCCACCTGGACATGTTCTTCTGTGACCTGCCCTAGGTGAACTTGCCTTGGCAGTGGGGTTGGACTGGATGATCTTCAGAGGTCCTTTCTGACCCCCATCATTGTGTGATGCTGTGAAGCTGTGTGGTTCTCTGCTGGAAGTCATGTTCTGGCCACCCTTGTGCTGTGCAGGGCCACCACGCTGTGCTTTGGCATAGGGCAGCACTTTGGGGTTTCACCTGGTGAGAAGTCCACTGCTGCTTGGGCCACTTGCTGTGGAGCTAAGGAGGTATCAGGAACTGGGAAAATAAATCCTGGCTCTGGCAGAGAGGAGTGGGAGGGTGTGTTAGCCTTGGTTGTGGTAGCAAGAGGAGTGCTGAGGAGAGAGGTGGTGAAGAGAAGGGTGATAAGTAGACACAAAGACAGACCCAGATCGCATTTGGGAGCCTGCCAGAGTGCAAACAAATCGTGTGGGAGGTGAATTTGGATTGATATCAAGTGAGGAGAGGCTGTGAGTGGATAAAAACAGGAGAAGGTAATTTGAGAGCATGGATGTGTACTGAGATCAAGAGGAAAAGTTATCTTGATCCTAGTGTTTGGAAAACTGTAGGAGGGAAGATGTGAGGTGAAATGGAAGAGCTGGGTCTGTTTTAGTCCAAACACAGAGAAGCAAAAACATTATCATCATCCTGGAGGATGGAGGAAAGGAAGTCACCACAGCATGTTCTTGAAATGTGGTAGCAGGATGGAGAGGGTGTTAGTGGCAGTGAGGAGGGGCTGTGTGCCTGTTGTCCTGGGGACAGTTGTCACAGTGTCAGAAGCAGGAGAGAAAAAGTCCAGGATTGCTGAGCCCAGAGGGGTGTGGAGCTTGAATGAAAAGCTCACCAGGCAAAGCTGGTGGAGTGCTGGGCTTTCAGGTGCCAGCACTGTGTGTGATCATGTGAAAATACTTGAATGAGACAAGCGTGGTGTTCCACAGAAATATCCTCCTTCAACATACGGGTACGTGGGGAGGTGTTCTGAGAGATGGCAGCTCTATGCAGAAACACCTTGCAGACCTAGCGGACAGTAAGTTCTCCATGGGAACCTTGTGGCCAGGAGGGTCAATGGTATCCTGTGGTGCATCAAGGTATGGCCAGCAGGTCTAGGGGAGGTTCTTCTCTCCCTCTACTCTGCCCAGGTGAGACCACACCTGGAAAACCGTGTCCGGTTTTGGGCTCCCCAGTTCAAGAGGTACAGGAATCTGCTTGAGAGAGTCCAATAGAGAGCTATGAGAATGATGAAGGGACCTGAACATCGCTCTTTTGAAGAGAGACTGACTGCCCTGGGGCTGTTTAGTCTGGAGAGGAGAAGGCTCAGAGGACTTCTGATTAGTATCTATTGATATCAGAGGGGTGGGCTTCAAGAAAAAGGGGCCAGGCTCTTTTCAGTGGTTCCCAGTGTCAGACAAGGGGCAATGGGTATAAGCTGGAACCCAGGGAGGTCCACCTCAACATCTGAAAAAAAAAAAAAATCATTGGTGTGAGGCTGCTGGAGCCCTGGAGCAGGCTGCCCAGAGGGGTTGTGGAGACTCTTTCTCTGGACACCTTCAAAACCCACTTGGATGCGTTCCTGTGTGACCTGCTCTAGGTGACTCTGCTTTGGCAGGGACCTTGGACATGATGATTTCCAGAGGTCCCTTCCAACCCCTAACATTCTGTGATTCTATGATTTTTTTTTTTATTTTCCTATGTGGAGAAGCTAGTAGTGAGGAGAAGAAAGAATGTGGGTCCCAGAGCAAGGACCAGTCTTTGTCATTAAGGTCAACAATCTGAGATGCTCTGCAGATGTTGGAGAGCATTTGATTAATGGCATCAGGTGGTCATGTCACTGAATTTGTTCTCTTCTGCTTGACAGTTGAAAGATGCATGGGTGTTATGCAGTCTGGGACCCAGATGGTTAAGCTGAAGAGTGGTACCAAAGGGCTCGTCCGACTCTTCTACCTGGATGAGCACAGGACCTGCATCCGATGGAGGCCCTCCAGAAAGAGTGAAAAGGCCAAAAGTAAACCTGGAACATTTCTTTTGATTCCCTGGGGGCAGGGAGGGGGTGTTCAGTGGTGGCATGGGGGTTACAGAAGGATTAAACACACAGGGTTTGATACTTGGGGTCAATGTGATGTGGTTGCACAAAGGGTTTCAAGAGGGTGGGAAGGGTTTAACCACCTCCTACAAGTTCAGGATTCTGACAGGGAGGGGAGTGTGAGGTCAGTCAGAGGTCAGCCTTTTCCATAGCTTTGTATGAACTCTGAGCAAACTGAAGAGGGTCTTGGTAACAAACCACACTGAGCTCTTCAATGGAGACATCATAAACTTGGACACAGAACCTACAAGGGCTTAGACTCAAGGTTTCTTCATCTTTACTGTGATCATTTTCTTTAGGCATTGTGGCATCTTGAGGTTATTGCCTAGCATAATTTCTCATGGGAATTGCTCCTGCTGCACTGGTTGGAACTGGAAATTCAGATTAGTGGGGCTTTGGATAAGATAAGGGCTGGAAATTCACAGAACTGTCGTTGTGATGAAAACTAAGGAGCTGGGAAGGCTACAGACAATGACAGTTGACGGTTTGGGGCCAGTTTGTGGTGCCTCAGGGCTGCTGTATGAAACAGCATTGGGTGCCACAGCACTACCCTAGCACAACCATGTAGAAAGCATAGCTGTGGTGGGAGCAGTTCTTCTGGAGCTACACAGTGCTTCACAAGTTAGCTTGACCAGGTTGTTGGTGGAGTCCCCATCCCTGGAGGTATTCAAGAAACCTGTGGCCATGGCACTTGGGGACATGGTTTAAGGCCCATGGTGGTGTTGGGTTGATGGTTGGACTGGATGAGCTTTAGAGGTCCTTTCCAAGCACAAGGATTCTGTGGTTCTCTGTTGGGTGGATGTCCAAGCATGTCCATCCCTGGTTTCCCTTTTTGCCCCCAGTTATCATCGATTCCATTTACAAAGTCACAGAAGGTCGGCAGTCTGAAATCTTCCACCGCCATGCCGAGGGCAACTTTGAGCCCAGCTGCTGCTTTACTATTTACCATGGCAACCACATGGAATCCCTGGATCTGATCACATCCAACCCAGAGGAGGCTCGCACCTGGATCACGGGGCTGAAGTACCTGATGGCTGGAATCAGCGATGAGGACTCCCTCGCCAAGCGACAGAGAACACACGACCAGTATCCTCTGGGGAGCTGAGCTCCAGGCTCTGCCTCAGGATTTCAGGCTTGGTTTTGAGGGACTTCAGCACGGGGAGTTGCCCTTTCACCTCCTGTGGAGTGACCACAAACTTTGCTGTGGATAGCAGTGGAAACTTGAGCAATGGGTTTGACATGGCCACTTACCAATGCAGTGAAACACCAGCTGTGCCTCAGAGACTGGAGGAAACTGCAGTGGAGTCAGGTTGGATGGGGCCTTGAGCATCCTGGTCTAGTGGAAGGTGACTTTTTACAAGGAGTTGTAGTGATAGGACAAGGGACAATGGCTTTGAGCTGGAAGACGGGAGATTTAGACTGGAGATTAGAAAGAAATTCTTTTCAGTGAGGTTGGGGAGACATTGGAACAGGCTGCCCAGGGAGGCTGTGGCTGCCTCCTCCCTGGAGGTGTTCAAGGCCAGGTTGGATGAGGCCTTGAGCAACCTGGGCTGGTGGGAGGTGTCCCTGCCCATGGCAGGGCACTTGGAACTAGATGATCTTTAAGGTCCCTTTCCACCCAAATCATTCTATGAATCTATGAATGAATCTATGATAATCTTGCATTAAAAGATGATTCCTGTCATCTGTTGGCCCTACTGAGCTTTTATTCTTCTGCTGAAAGTTGCAAGGTCCATTAGAAGACACTTATTTCAAGGTGCTACTTGAATACTTTGGGGGACCTTAGAGCTGCCTTAAAACACCTGAAGGAAACCTTAAGGAAGGCTGCAGAGGGAATTTTCATGAGGGTGTCTAGCAACAGGACAAGGGGGAATGGTTTGAAACCAAGGGAGAGCAGGGTTGGACTGGGGCTGAGGAAGAAATTCTTTGGTAGGAGAGTGGTGAGACTCTGGAATAGGCTGCCCAGAGAGGCTGTGGATGCCTCCTCCATGGGGGTGTTGGATGAGGCCTTGAGCAGCTGAGTCTAGTTGAGAGGTGTCCCTGGCCATGGAGTGGAGCTTGGAGTAGATGAGCTCTGAGGTCCCTTCCAACCTAAGCCATTCTATGATTCTGTAATTTGTTAGCCTCTGCACAGGTGAAACCCTAACATTTTGGGAGGGTCCTTCATTAACCTGACTAGCAGCTCCTGGCCATCTTCATGTGTCTTGCTTGGTGTCTGTCAGGTGTCTGTGTGTCAGCCTCCATTGATGGTGAGGAGCACACATATATAAAACTCATTAAAAGTTTGTTGTAGCCTAATAACCACAATGAACTCCTTGTAAAGATTCATGCCCATTGAGTATTTTCTTGAGGTGCTTGCTGTCCCAGCAGGGATGACTGATATGTAAAACATACACAACAATCTTCCTCCTAGGCTGAACCACCCAGACCAAGCTCATCTCAATTAAGGTTGAGACCTGTTTCTTCTGTCAGACAGAAATCTGCAGTGAGCACATGAAAATACTCTTGTTGGAGTACTTCAGGTAGTTTGAATGGATGCTTGGAGACTTTAATTCTGCTGCAAGACAGGCACAGATTTGGGGGACATACTGCATGCTCTGGTGCACACATACTCTGCTTGCTATATTTATCCCCAGCTTTTCTGAGCTGAACCTATCTGCTCTATGTTCTCTGCTGATGAAACATCACTTTGAGTCTTGTTTGTGTTATCAAATGTGGCAGCTGGGAGGCTGCAGACAAAATGAGCCTGTTCCAATTTCAGCTAGTGGGAGGACTTAGAAAAAGCTGCAAAGGGATCTGTGTGCAAAGAGGGGCTGCAAGGTACTGGTTTGGAAGTGGAGGCATTCAGGAAGAATGAAGGGGGGAGTGGAAGAAGATTCATAGAATGGTTTGATTTGGAAGGGCTTTCAAGATCATCCAGTTCCAATCTCCTGCCATGGGCAGGGACACCTCCCACCAGCCCAGGTTGCTCAAGACCTCATCCAACCTGGCCTTGAACACTTCCAGGGAGGGGACATCCACAACCTCCCTGGGCAACCTGTTCCAAGATCCTGAAGAAGTGGAAGAAGATATTGGATCAAGCCCAGCAATATTTGAAGACTTAGAGTATGTTTTGAGAGGAGAAGCTGGTAGCAGAAAGGAGACTGCAGAGGAGCTGGGATTGTGAGCCTAGCTGTAAATAAACCAGCGTGAAGCATTTAAATGAAACTGCAGCAAGGGTGAAAGGGAAAAAAATCTGGTTCAGTGTGAATTCTGCAGAACATCCCAGAAAAAGGTGAGGTTGGATGGGGCCTTGAGCATCCTGGGCTAGTGCAAGGTGTCCCTGCCCATGGCAGGTGGGTTGAAACTGGATGATATTTAAGGGTTCTTCCAACCCAAACCGTTCTCTGAATCTATGTTAGAGACAAGCTATAAGCTATGTGAAGAGCCACCTCTTCAAGTGTCTCAAGTTTGACAGCTTCTAGCTTTCTTTGGTACCATTTTGTCCCTGTGAAGGGAGAAACAACAAATGTCTGAGCTCTATCCGTTGTTTTTCCTGTGCAATTATGATTCTGTGGGGTTGTTGCTGCCTTGCAGAAGGTGTAGCACAAGGTGAGGGCAGAGATATTGGACAGCAAGAAGTTGTCCAGAGATGGAAGAGTTAACAAGCGCATGGACAGTGTGGCAGTCTTGGAGGAGAGAGCATAGAAACCCCAGAGTGGTTAATTTTTTATGAGGTTCTTATGGAAACTGAAGGTGATTGATAACAATGTGCTTGGGCTGGTTCCACAGGAGTCTTCCCTATTTCATCTTCATGCACTGGATTGCTGTTGTCCCTGCTAGAGCTGGCTGTTGAGCTTGGCTCCTTGAGTCGAGCCACAAAACCAGCAGCCCTCAGATAGAACAGTCTTGGTTACACCAGGTAGCAGCAATTGGTACAATAGCAGAAGGTGCAGAGTAGTAAAAATGCTTTGCTATGCCATCAGCCTGGAGACAGCCATGTAGATAGCACCAGATCTTTGCCAGCAAGGACTCCCCACTGTATCCCAGGAACTCTAATGCAGGCTGTGGTAAGCCTTGCCCAGAGGTTTTGGCTTGAAAATGACGTCTTTGTGAAGGTTGGTTTGAGTAATGCTCAATTCTTGACCTCATTCATGTTGATCAAGATGTGCAGGGTGAGTGCCAGGAGGGAGCACAAGGGCCAATGGTGGGAGTTGAGGCATAGGAAATTCCATGGAAACAGGAGGAAAACTTTCTTCCCTGTGAGGGTGACAGAAGACTGGAACAAGCTGCCCAGGGGGTTGTGGAGTCTCCCTCTCTGGAGATATTCAAGACCCCCTGGGTACATTCCTGTGTGATCTGCTCTAGGTGATCCTGCTTTGGCAGGGGGGTTGGACTGGATGATCTCTCGAGGTCCCTTCCAGCCCCTAACATTCTGTGATTCTCCCTGGAAGTTAAAGCCCTGCTAAGGAGGCTTTCACCCACACCCAGAAGAGCCAGGGCAAGGCCTTGTTCCCTTGCGTTCACATCTTGCCACTTGTGTGCCAAACTGCTGTGCTCTACCTTCTCCACGAGGAAATCCTCTTGTACCTTTCCTTGACACACCTGTAGCTGGGTCAAGCAGACCTTTGAGGAGGCTGACAAGAATGGAGATGGGCTGCTGAACATCGAGGAGATCCACCAGCTGATGCACAAACTCAACGTCAACCTGCCCCGCAGGAAGGTCCGACAGATGTTTCAGGTTGGTGGCTCCTAGCACAGTCCCAATTATTGTCTGTTTCTGAGCAGATCCACAGCAGGACCTGCACGTTGAGACTTAAAACTTTTTCCTCTCCAGCATTGTTTTTGGTAAAGAACAACCCCATGGATTAGGATAGGTTGGAGAGCAGTGAAGGGGAAAAAGGATGGAAGGTTGACCATGAGCCAGCAATGTGCTCTTGTGGCCAAGAAGACCAATGCCATTCTGGGGTGGATTAGAAGGGCTGTGGTTGGTAGGTCCAGAGACGTTCTCTTTCCCCTCTACTCTGCCCTGGTGAGGCTACATCTGGAATATTGTGTCCAGTTCTGGGCCCCTCAGTTCAAGAATGACCTCAGGGAACTACTTGAAATCGAGTCCAGTGCAGAGCCACAAAGTGCTGAAGGCAGTGGAACATCTCCCTGTGAGGCCAGGCTGAGGGAGCTGGGGCTTGGAGCAGAGGAGTCTGAGAGGTGCCCTCATTCATGTTGATAAAGATGTGCAGGGTGAGTGCCCAGAGGCTGGAGCCAGACCCTGCAGGGTGATGCCCAATGCCAGCACAAGGGGCAGTGATGGAAGTAGAGGTGTAGGAAGTTCCATGGAAACAGGAGGAACAAACTTTTTCACTGTGAGGGTGACAGAACACTGGAGCAGGCTGCCTAGGGAGGTTGTGGAGTCTCCCTCTCTGGAGATATTCAAAACCTCCCTGGATGTGTTCCTGTGTGACCTGCTCTAGATGCTCCTGCTCTGGCACGGGGGTTGACTGGATGAGGTCTTGAGGTCCCTTCCAGCCCCTAATGTTCTGTGATTCTGTTAGCTTGGGTTGGACAAGAAGACCTTTGAGGGTCCCTTCCAACCCAATGCAATCCATGAATCTCACAGAGTTTTTCCAGGTGTTCTTTTTTTTGTAGAGGAAGCTTCAGGAGAACATTATTTTTCTGAGATAAACCTCAGAGAAGAGAATTTATTAATGTGACTTTTTTTTTTTTTCAGATGCATTGTTGGTTTAATCTCTGAACTGAATTGTTCTCTGCTGGCATTGATGGACAGTGAAGTTACTCTCTTTCTATTGAAACGTTTTTTCATTTCCTTTAGGGAAAATGATTTAGTAGAATCCAGATTTATGAAAGTAATTAGTTCTTTTTAACAATCTCTTCTCACTAAGTCAGAAACCCTTTTGGTTTGTTTTTGCTTCTGTTGTCTGAAAACAGTCACCATTTCCCCCCAGCTCTACTTCTGCTGCAGGAAAGAAAAGATAAAGCCAAGGACAATACTGGGGAGCAAGAGAAAGTTATCCTGACTTCAAAACCAGCAGCAGCCAGAAGCTGGTTTGCTGTGAAACAGGAGAAAGTTGAAGTGTCTTCTATGGTCAAAGGTGCTTTGTTTGGCATAAAATCCACATTGGAGATATCCCTATGGAGTGTTTACTCCCCAAAGACTACAGAAGACTGGAAACTGGTGGGGTTGTGATGCAGAGATGGATTTGAGTTGTACCCACAAATTAGAAACATTATTTAAGGTACATAGTAGAAATAAAATGGTTCAAAGTCCCATTTGGCAGCAGATAGCTGGGCAGTATTTTCTGCTCTGCTTACTTGGCTGTGCTCAGATGACAGTTGCAGTGACACGCAGCTCCCTGAGATCCTGGGGCTGAGGAGAAGCAGGAGAAAAAATTCTGTCTGCAAGTAGGGCACTTTTGTGTAATCAGAGGCCACTTTGGGTTAAAAATAAGCTGGTTTGCTACTTTGTGCTGCAGTTGCTGATGGCCTGTACCTGAGTTAAGATCCTTCCCCAGATTTTAGAGGAATGGTGAAGGTTCAATATAAAAAGGAAAAGGAAATTAAGGTCCAGAATAAAAGGTGTGAGCTGTTCCTGCCCATGGCAGGCGGGTTGGAATCTTTGAGGTCCCTTCCAACCCTCACAATTCTGTGATTCAGTTTGTTTGCTGTTAGTCCTTCAGAGCTCAGTCCTGAAGGGCTGGGAATAGAGTATGGGGCTTGAGGGTCACTGGTGTAAAGGTGAGTTCCTGTTCTAAGACATGCTTCAAAGCTGGGTGTGTTATGTGAAGGGAAAACAAAACTGGGGCCCTGGGAAGCAAAAGCTTTCTTGCATCTGCTGCTAGACTGGCTCCTCTTCTAGAGAAGAAGTGAGCTTGGACACCAACTGGAAGAGCTGTCTTGAGAAGGAAGCAGCAGGATGAGGATGCCCTCCATCTGGAGAAGAACTTGCAAGCCAACAGGTTCAAAGCCAAGAGGTTCAACATTGAAGATCTCTGCACAGGAGGTGTTCTGACCTGAAGAGAAGGAAGCAGCACTTTTAGCAGAACATAGCTTGGAAACAGCAAGGGGGGGTTAAAAGTACAGGGAAACCCCACTGCATGCAGCTGTGAGTGAAGGACAGAGCCCATGGCAGCAACAGCACATTTCTAAGCATTCCTTTCACCTTGTCTCCGTTCTCTGCTCACAGCCTCTAGCTCAGCCAGAGTTGTAGCTTCCCTGAAGTTCATTTTTCGTGGAGACCTAGATAACGTTTGACAGCAGTTCTCCAGAAGAGATTCTTTGTTGGAAAATCCACAGCAATCCTCTTAGGCAGATGTTCACAGGAAAAAGCTTGTAGTGCTGTGCCTTAAATACTCTTTTCTTCTCTTCCTGCCTCTGAGGACAAACAAAGGCTGGGCATCTCTTTTGGTGCAGAGCCTCAGTGCTGTTGCAGACTTGTCCCCTCTGCAGGTGCTGACAGGGGGCTGGGAGGGTTGCAGTTTGCATTAACACACATTTAAGACTGTGATATTGTCCTGAATGCTTTCAAACATCAGCCCCTGTTGATAGGGAAAGCCACAGGGTGAAATGATGATGTTCCTTGCTAGCTTTTAATCCAGGATAACTGCAGGGCATACAGGAGGGTAACGGAGATCAAAATAAAGCCCAAGCTGAGTGTGGTACTCACCCACCACACTGAGCCTCTTTACACAGGGAGGTTGTGGATGCCCCCTCCCTGAAGGTATTCAAGGCCAGGCTGGATGAAGCCTTGAGCAACTTGGTCTAGTGGGAGGTGTCCCTGGGGGTTTGCAATTAGATGATCTTCAAGGTCCCTTCCAACCCAAATGGTTCTATGAGTCTATGAATTCAGAAGTAAAGATGGAACGGCGACTTTCACAGGCAAGCTGTGGCTTTAGTCTGGTAACTGCACCAACAAATCCAACCTCACAGTAGAAGTTTGCAGTTATTTTTGCCTACTAGGATTTGAATCTGAACAGAATCTTGCAGACTAGAGTTTATTAGATTTTGGTGATGTACCTAAATGCTCTTCTGCTTTGTTCCCTGCTTACCTGAGTATCTTTGCCTCTTAGGAAGCAGACACAGATGAGAACCAAGGCACCCTGAATTTTGAAGAATTTTCAGTGTTTTACAAGATGATGTCCCTCCGGCGAGACCTCTACCTGCTGCTCCTAAGCTACAGTGACAAGAAGGATCACCTCACTGTTGAAGAACTTGCTCAGTTTCTAAGGGTGGAACAAAAGGTATGGGATCCTCGTCTGCATCTGAATCCAAACAAGTGGAGGGGGAAGAATTGGATGGCAAAGTTTAGCTTGGGGCAGGGGGTAAAGCACAGAAGTTGTTTCTAGGTCCCCTGAAGCTCTTTTGGACAGAAGGATGCCCAGGTGCCAGCAATGTGACCTTGTGGCCAAGAAGGCCAAAGGCATCCTGGGGTGGATTAGAAGGGCTGTGGTTAGCTCGTCGAGAGAAGTTCTCCTGCCCCTCTGCTCTGCCCTGGAATATAGCATCCAGTTCTGGGCCCCTCAGTTCAAGACGGACCTCAGGCAACTGCTGGAGAGTGTTCACCTCAGAGCCATAAATCTGCTGAAGGCAGTGGAACATCTCCCTGTGAGGCCAGGCTGAGGGAGCTGGCACTTGGAGCTTGGAGTAGAGGAGCCTGAGGGCTGCCCTCATGGCTGGGGATAAAGATGTGCAGGGCTGGAGCCAGGCTCTGCTCAGGGATGGCCAGGGACAGCACAAGGGGCACTGGGGGCAAGTTGGAGCAGAAGAGGTGCCAGGGGAACAGAAGGGAGAACTTTGTCACTGTGAGGGTACTGGAGGCCAGGAGCAGGCTGCCCAGAGAGGTTGTGGAGTCTCCTTCTCTGGAGACATTCCAAAGCCATCTGGATGCATTCCTGTGTGACCACAGGAACAGGCAGACTGATAAGGAATTAAAACAACTGATAATGAAAGGAAGCAGAAGAAACTCAAGAAGCAAAGCTAGGTCAAGATCAGAGGTTTTCTCCCAGTGTGCTTATGAACAAACTTGCTGAACAAAAAGCTCTTTGGCCATTCCTATACTTGTTGCTCTGGTGGAGATCTTTGTGCTCATCCTTAAGGAGTCTGGATTACTACAAAAGTGGTCTGTGGAACCCATGGAGATAACTTCTACACTGGAGAGTGAGGAGCACAGAAGGAATTTTGTGATCTCTGGGACTCTTCTTCGCTTCACCTCGTGTGTCCTTGAAGAGTGTTGTTCCAGACCAACCTTACAAAAATAAACACTACCATAGAATGGGTTTGGTTGTAAAGACCTTTAAGGTCATCCAGTCCTACCATTCTCTAAATCTACCAAGGCTGGTGCTAAACCATGGCCCTCAGCACCACATCTCTGCCTCTATGAAACACCACAAGGGATGGAGATTCAACCTTCTCTCAACCTACTTCAGTGTCCTAGGCATAGATGCTGTGTTTTGCCTGCAGTTGTTGGACATCTCCTGTGCCATGCTGGGTCCTGCCTGCAATTTCTGCCTCTTCTGAGATGCCTCACATAAGACATCAACAGGCTCTGCTGGTTTGTTGCTGAATTTCCCCTTTGGCCACTGTGACAGTTCCCTGGCATGTCAGGCTCCCTGGTTCTGGGCACATGGAGCACCATCACATCACTGATCTTGCTGTGACAGCCTCAACACAGAGATTCCTGCAAGCATTCTGGTCCTGGCAGTTCTGCTAATTACAGCTTCAAAGCACAAAAGGTTTTCAGCTTTTTCTCTTTGTGCTGTTGCCCTAAGGGATTTATTATTATTATTATTATTATAATTATTATTATTATTATTATTATTATTATTATTATTATTATTATTATTATTATTATTATTATTATTATTATTATTATTATTATTATTATTATTTTGACCTCCGTGCTTTTTTGTTTGTTTCCTTTTTAACCACTGCCTTCTACTTGGGTGCCCTTCAGTGGAGCACCCTTGACAGCAGCAAGCAGCAAGGTTGACACTGATGAGAAAGTAAAGAATTGCTCCAGGGAGGACATGTTCCTGGAGATGCTGAAGTGCCCAGGAACTGCTAAAGAACAGTTGTTGTGAGAGGGCACCCAGGGACCTAGATCAAGAAGAAAAACATGTGAAAGAGGCAGAGGAGCTGTCTTTGTGGGTGCACAAGGACATGATGAAACTACTGAAAACAAGTTGAGTGTCAGGCCTGGCATCCTACATCCTTTTCCCACACATGTGGAGGGGGCTGTCCGCTGTAAATGATCTGCCCAACATTATTCCAAACCCAGACCATCACAAGAGTAAAAAGCACAATCACAGAATCACAGAATGTTAGAGGTTGGAAGGGACCTCCAGAGATCATCCAGTCCAACCCCTCTGCCAGAGCAGGATCCCCTAGGGTGGTCTGCACAGGAATGCATCCAGGTGGGTTTGGAAAGGCTCCAGAGAAGGAGACTCCACAACCTCTCTGGGCAGACTGCTCCAGGGCTCTATCACCCTCACTGGAAAGAAGTTTCTCCTCATGTTGAGGTGAAACCTTCTATGTTTAAGCTTGTACCTGTTGTTCTTATGTCTTATTACTGTGCACCACCAAAAAGAGCTTGGCCCTCTTCCCTTGATCCCCACCCCTCAGCTATTGATAGACATTGATCAGATCCCTCTCAGTCTTCTCCAGACTAAACAGCCCCAGGGCCCTCAGTCTTTCTTCACAGGGGAGATGCTCAAGTCCCCTAATGATCTTCATGGCTCTCCGTTGCACTCTCTCCAGCAGGTCTCTGTCTCTCTTGAACTGGGGAGCCCCACTCCAGGTGTGGTCTCAGCAGGACAGAGCAGAGGGGGAGCAGAACCTCCCTAGCCCTGCTGGCCACACTTTCCTTGCTGCACCCCAGGATCCCATTTGCTCTCTTGGCCACAAGGGCACATTGCTGTCCCATGCAGAACTTGCTGCCCACCAGCACTCCAAGGTCTTTCTTCATGGAGCTGCTCTCCATCAGGGCACCTATAATCTCCTGTAGATCAACCTCTTGGTAGCATGGTTTAGAAGCACCTTGCACTTTCTTTGTCTCTTCCCTCTGGTCTTCCTCCTATCCAGCACCAGCAGTGTTTGAACAGATTGACCCTTACATGTTTTCAGGACACAGACATGATCATGATGTCCTGGGGCAAGGCAACTATCTTCCAAAGCTGATAATGGCTCAGATCACCATGCAGCTCTCAAGTGCCTTCAACCAAGCAGCATTTTGGTTTTGCTGTTGTCTGGCTGCTTGGAAATCTGCAGGCAGTCTGTCCAACTCCATCTGCTGCTCTTTTGGCAAGACACTGAAATATTCTGCAACCTGAGGATAGAACAAAAGGGGTCTGGGTTTTATTGTTAACTTGCTAAACTTGCCTTTTTTTTTTTTTTTTTTTTTTTTTTTTTGAGGAGAGCTCCTTGTTGCCTTCACCCCAGAGGTTGTGATTGGATTGTCCCTACCTAGGTGTAGATAAACTCAGCTCATTGCTATTGACATTGCTGTTACCTGGCTTCCAGTGGCAGAAGAGCAGGAAGCAGGCTGGCTTCCTGGAGTCACTGCTGGTCCTGCACTTCTCTTAGCACAAGTGGCTGTGAGGGAGGAACATCCCTGGATGTCCAGTCACACTCAAGTGCTGTCCTTTTGGGAGTGTCCTTTCTTTGGTCCTCCCCAGAAACTGATCTGCTGATAGATGGCAGGTAGCTTCCAGACTCTACTGACCAATGGAGGCTGTCTCATACTTGGCTTTGAGTAGTGAGGCTCAGGTGAAAAAGGCTCTTGACCCTCATCCTCCCTTCTAAAGAGCTGCTTTGGAGTTGATGGTCATTTTGGACCTGGCCTTCCAGTACCTGAAGGGGGCTCCAAGAAAGCTGGGGAGGGACTTTTTACGAGGACTTGTAATGACTGGTTGAGAGGAAATGGTTCTGAACTGGGAGAGGGGAGATTTAGACAGAAGATTGGGAAGAAATTCTTTCCAGTGAGGGTGGGAAGACACTGGAACAGGTTGCCCAGGGAGGCTGTGGTTGCCTCCTCCCTGGAGGTGTTCAAGGCCGGGTTGGATGAGGCCCTGAGCAACATGGGCCAATGGGAGGTGCCCCTGTCCATGCCAGGAGGTTGGAACTGTATGATCTTGAAGGTCTCTTCCAACCAAAACCATTCCATGATTCTGCCCTGGTCTCGGAAGCTCCACAGTGATGCTGCCCTACGTCTGGAGGCACAGCCAGCCTGCAGCTATGGTCTGACTGCTATCTGTCCTTCCCTCCTCCTTTCTGCTCTGTCCATATCACATCAAGTACTTTCATTTCAGTCCCAGCAGACCTTCCTGACTGGTGCTGATGGTTTCATGCAGGCACAAGGCTATGATATGGAACAGCAGAAAGTGCCTTAATTTCATTCCCAGCAGAGAGCTTTATGAATCTTGTGCTGCTGGTTTCATGCAGGCACAAGGCTGCTTTGGTGTTACAGCCCCAAAATGCTTAGTTTGGGTTTTCTGAGGGTGAGGTTTCCCCTTTGCTTGTTTATCACCTGCTACCTTACCATGGATCAATTACTTTGCAGTGGAGCTTTCATCTGTCCTGAGAAAAAGGACAGCCCAGTGGTGCCTGCAGCAGCATTCTCTCTGTTTCAGGGTAGTGCTGCACATTTGATGATGTGCCCTGTGCTGCTCCCAAGTGACAAGCGGTGCTTGCAGTCAATCAGCAACACCTACTTGAGCTGAGCTAACCAATGTTTTTGTCTACTGAACTGGGCTTTTTCCTGTCATCCTGGGTAATTCCTGCAGGTGGTCCCTGCTTGTTGGCTTGGCTTGGAGGTAGAATTGACATGTTTGGAGAAGGAGAGGGGCTGAGCCAGGCTTTCCCTGTGCCAGAGGATGAGCAGAGGGAAGGGAGAAGGGGGGAGAAGCTGGCAAAGATCTCAGCTTGAGTCACCATGAGTCGAACCACTCACTTGCCTTCTGTTGCTGTACTTCTTGTGCTGTCATGTCTCATTTTTCCCCTCCTCAGGTGATTTTTCATACTTAGGCTGTAGCATTTTAGCTGTTAGGAGATATGGTCAGTCAGAGCACCCACATTTCTTAGGAGGAACTCAGCACTGGACAGGATCAGGCCCATAGAGAAGACCAGATCAAGAGAGTCAACCTACTTCTGCTGAATGCTGATGCTGGGAATAGTGAGCTACAGGAAATCATGGAAAGCAGAAATGCATCATAGCCTGCAGAGCAGAGAGAATGGAATTGCTCTTGCCATCTGAAAGAGGAGTCCATTAGCAAGAGAAGAGTTCACAGAGCCACCATTTTTGGACTGAAACAATAAATATTGTGATGAACCTCACTCCTGCCTTTGCCTGAAGCAGTCCTGATGCCAGCAGAGATGCCATGCTGGCCAAGAGAGGGGACTGCATGTTCCTTATATTCCTTTGTTTCCAGGCTGCTCCACATCAGGCCATTTGAGCTGCCTTTGGCAGAGGATGCAGAGTACAGGCAGTAAACTCAACAGTGGTACAAATGAGCTGGCAAAGGCTTTGGTGTCATTGTCACCCTGTGATATGATCAGTGTAGGAAATGAAGTACACCCAGCTGGAGATCTCACCGTGGTTTTCTATGACTTAAGGACCTGAGGGTGAGAGAAGATGAGTGACAGAAGCTACTTCTTCAGTTTTACAGGAATCACAGAATCACAGCCTGCTTTGAGTTGGAAGAGGCCTTAAAGATCATCCAGTTCCACTCCCCCTGCCATGGGCAGGGACACCTCCCTCTAGACCAGGTTGCTCAAAGCCTCATCCAACCTGGCTTTCAACACCAACAGGCTTTAAGTCTCAACATCTTCTCTGGGCAACCTGTTCCAGTGCCTCAGCACACTCATGGAGAAGAATTTCTTCCTCATGTCTAATCTAAATTCAGCTTCTTCCAGTCTGAAGCCATCACCCCCCCCATCCTATCACTCTATGCCTTGGTCAAAAGTCCCTTCTCAGCTCTCCTGGAGCCCCTTCAGGTACTGGAAGGCTGCTCTAAGGTCTCCCTGGAGCCTTCTCTTCCCCAGGCTGGACAACCCCAACTCTCAGCCTGGCCTCCCTGTCATGATGCTCTGGCCCCACTAATGAGTTAGAACTTGAGCTATGGGCTGGTTGAAGCTGATGTCAGAGCTGATATTTGTACCAGCAGCACTGCGGCTTTTCATTTCAGAATCTAATTATTTATCTCATAGCCTGTAGATTACAGCAAAGTCTCTTGGAAGTAATGAAATCACAGAAGTGGAAAATGCATGAAAATGAAATCTGGCCCTGCTGAAGCTTTTTGCACGTTTCAGTGGATTATATTAAAGAATATAACTTCAGATTCCTCCTCTCAGCAGTGGTGCCCAGCATTAAGTGTGCTTAACAGCTAATTTTCATCTCTAGACTAAAGTTACCTGGCTTTGAAGTGATCACTCCTGTTTTTCTCCTCACAGGTAAGAGCTGTGAGGCTTGTGCAGCACTGACAAAAATCAAGTCATAGAATCATAGAATGGTTTGGGTTAGAAGGGACCTTTAAAGGTCATCCAATCCAACCCCCCTGCAGTGAGCAGAGACATCTTCAACTAGATCAGGTTGCTCAGAGCCCTGTTCAACCTCACCTGGAATGTTTCCAGGGATGGGACAGTTTCTCCTCTGGGCAACCTGTGCTAGTGTCTCACCACCCCCATTGTAAAAGATTTCACAGAATGTTAGGGGCTGGAAGAGACCTGAAAAGCTCATCCAGTCCAACCCCCAGCCAGAGCAGGAGCACCTAGAGCAGGTCACACAGGAACACATCCAGCCCTGGATGCTCCCAGGAGGGATCATGCTTCCCCATGAGGGTGGTGAGACCCTGGAACAGGGAGGTGGTAGAAGCTTCATCCCTGGAGGTTTTTAAGGCCAGGCTGGATGTGACTCTGAGCAACCTGCTGTAGTGTGAGGTGTCCTGTCCATGGCAGGGGGGTTGGAACTGGATGATCTTTGAGGTGCCATCCAACCCTGACAATTCTATGATTCTGTGAACTCCATACAATCTTCAATCCTTTTTCAGTCATGTTGCTGCTGCCTGTCCTGCTGAACTCATAAGGTTCTCCAACTGGACCCGGAGGCCTAAAGAAGTTTTTCTTGTGAGCTGGTATTAAAAATAAGGGCACCAAGACTCCTTTTGTTTTCTTGCAGATGAACAACGTGACACCAGAATACTGTCTTGACATCATACAGACGTTTGAAGTATCAGAAGAAAACAAGAAGCAAAATGTTCTTGGGATTGAAGGTAAAAGTTTGGACTTCAGAATTAGGTTTGCTAATACATTCCAGTGAGATAGAGAAGGTCTGGTTTTGTGGAGCTTCTAGTGTTTAACTAAAATGGTGAGTTGCATAGAAGATCAACACCTTCTGCTTTCTAGACCAGAAGTACCTCTGATCTCTAGAGGTCCCTTCTGATCCCTAACATTCTATGATTCTATTAGTGGAGGGCTTTGGTCTGAGCTGCAGAAGGCAATCTGAGCACAACCTGTCTTGGTCTGTGCACTGGGTTTGGGGTAGAGAGGTCCTTCAGAGTTTCAGAAAACTCTTTCAGCTGTGTTTTAGGAAGAAACTCTTTCCAGTGAGGGTGGGGAGACACTGGAACAGGTTGCCCAGGGAGGCTGTGGATGCCTCCTCCCTGGAGGTGTTCAGGGCCAGGCTGGATGAGGCCAACCTGGGCTGTTGGGAGGCTGTTGATTGGGTTTGGGTTTTGATTTTCTTCAGCAGTCATAAATGTGTCTTTCTAGATGATATTTCCTTTTCTAGCTCAAAGCTGCTTGAATATTGGCTGGGGACAAGGGGTTTATCTTGGGGATGGATTCTCAAAGGTGTTATAACTTCAACAGGCTTCAAAAAGCAAAGGCTGTGGGTGTGTGCCAGCAGTGGGCTGAGTGTGGGCAGCCTCCTTGGCACACAGAGAGCCAGGCAAGCCACAGACAGCAGTTTAATAGGATGAAAACGTGGGACACAGGGAAATTGATCCCTGCTGGGTGACTCAGTGGGTTTTGGAGACATGAGTTAGCACTGCCAAGCACAAAGAGAAGAACCCAAACGTTAGAGCTGGAGTCATTTGCTGTACCCTTGGCAAAACTGCTTCTCTCCCTCCAAAGGGTTCACCAACTTCATGCGCAGCCCTGCTTGCGACGTCTTTAACCCCCTGCACTGTGAGGTGCACCAGGATATGGACCAGCCCCTCTGTAACTACTTCATTGCTTCATCTCACAACACCTACCTGACAGGAGACCAGCTGCTGTCCCAGTCCAGAGTGGAGATGTACGCCCGGGTGCTGCAGGACGGCTGCCGATGCATCGAAGGTACAGCCCCAGTGTGACTTGCAGCTTGCCAGAGCTATCTCTGACCTGCTACACCTTGGGGATTTTATACAGGAGGAAAAAATACCTCAGTTTAATATAAGGGGAAAAAAACCTTTTTAGATTGCAGATTTTTCATTTGATACAAGACTGTCTGACCTTACCTGGTAGGTCATAACAGATTCAGAGAATGGTTTGGGTTGGAAGGGACCTTAGAGATCATCCAGTTCCAACCCTCCTGCCGTGGGCAGGGACACTTCCCACCAGCCCAGGTTGCTCAAGGCCTCATCCCACCTGGCCTTGAACACTCCAGGGAGAGGGCATCCATAGCCTCCCTGGGCAACCTGTTCCAGTGTCTCCCCACCCTCACTAAAAAGAATTTCTTCCTAATCTCCAGTCTGAATCTACTAATAGCTTGAATGACACTTGTGGACAAAGAGGAAGTGGCCTTCAGTTGTGCCAGGGGAGGTTCAGATTGGATATTAGGCAAAATCTCTTCCCAGAAAGATTTGTCAGGCACTGGAACAGGCTGCCCAGGGAGGTGGTGGAGGGATTTAAAAGACCTGTGGTTGTGATGCTGAGGGACACAGGATAGTTGCAGTGGCTTAGCAGTAGTGGTGGGGTTGTGAACTCTAGGTGAGTGGTTGGGCTGCTCCCAAGGGCTGAGCTGCTCCCAAGGGTCTCTTCCAACCTCGAAAGCTCTCTGGTTCTGTGACATGGTTGAGTAGAGCACACGAGGTCTGCCCACAATCAAGATCAGTAGAAATGTACAAGTCCTTGGGCATCTCTTAATGTAGAGCTTTTTTTTTTTTTTTGTCTCCATAGTGGATTGCTGGGATGGTCCAGATGGAGAGCCAGTGGTGCACCATGGCTACACTCTTACTTCTAAGATACTCTTCCGTGACGTGGCAGAGACCATCAACAAATATGCCTTCATCAAAAATGAGTGAGTGGAGAGTCACTTTTGAAGCTCCAGCTGTCTGGTTTGGACAGTTAACCCTGTGTCAAAATCACCAGTCAGCACCAGCTGATTCTCTTAAACACTGAGAAATTACAGAGGTGCTTTTGTTCCCCTGTTTATTGCCTGTGTCATGTTTGTTGTTCAGCTGCAAGAGCTCTTCCCATCAATCAAGTTAGAAAGGTCAAGCTAAGTTAGGAAGACCTTTTGTGCTTTGTGAACTCAGTAATACTTTGAGCAGACTGAGACTGTTGAATATCTACAGTTTATTTTGTTGGGTTTTGGTGTTATTTTTTTGTTTCCCCCACTCACATCCACAGGGAAGTTCTCCTTAAAAATTAATACTGTAAAAGTCTCTTACCTAAGGAAAAGATTTAGTTTCAGTAGGAAAATGGGAAAGCTGATTCAAACATGAGGAAATGCTGAGATGTGGAGTGATATTTGGATTCTTTTTCATTTGCCATGGTCCTATATAATAATAAATTATGAAAATCATGGAGTAGAACCAAATTGACACAACAGCCTCAACTGATGAGTGGGTATATGGAATTCTGAGTAGTTTAGAGAATAAAGGGAAAAATCATCCTTCTCTTTATTAAAATAAGTGATTCAAAAGTGAGGGTGTGGAAACCAAAACAGTACAACAACAATAAAACTCCCCAAAAAACCCAAACAAACAAAAAAAAACCCCAACAGAACAAAAAACCTGACCCAAGTTTTGATGTTATTGGTTTGGAGTAGGAGGTGCTGATTTCCAAACTGAAGGAGAGGGCTCTCTATGTGGTGTCTAGTTGGCACCTGGGCTTCCTTGCCTATAGTGTTCTGGGGTTGCCAGGAGTTTAGAGAGCAGTGGGGCAAACTGGTGGAAGAAATAGGCTGAATGAATAGGTTGATATGAAGAAATAGGTTGAATGAGGAAAACAGGCTGTTTCATGAAAAAAAATAGATGGTTAAATACAGAAACACTCTCTGTAGCTCAGTAAAGTTTCTGGTGCTTGGGAGAGTATTCTGGAGATCATGAATCAACTGCAAGGAACTACCTGAGGCGTTCTGACACAGCAGGGATTGGGGAGTTCAGCTGCAAGGGACTCCCTGAGGCATTCTGACAGGGCTTGGGGGATTCATGTGCAAAGTCCTCCTCAAGGAGAGTTTGTTTCCACCCCTGAAGATACAAAAGCAAACTCTTTGAACCGGTGTGTGTGTGGGAAGCTGTGAGGTCTTCTCTCTCAAGATAGAGTGGTGTCAATCTCTGGGGTTTTGTTTCTAGGTTTCCTGTGATACTGTCTATTGAAAACCATTGCAGTATCCAGCAGCAAAAGAAGATTGCTCAGTACTTGAAGGAAATATTTGGTGACAAACTGGACTTGTCATCTGTAGTCACTGGAGATTCCAAGCAGCTTCCCAGCCCTCAAAATTTGAAAGGGAAAATCCTAGTGAAGGTAACTTGCTATTTGGATGTTCAAAATGTGACCAAAACCATCTTGTGACATTTATTGTAGGCTTTGGGTTGGCTTTGGAGAACTGGTTCAGCAATACAGGTGCAGGGGGTTAGAACTCTGAGCTTTGCAGGGACACTTAACAAAGTTTACCTTGGACTCGGCCAGTGTCCCAGAGCACTTCTGCAAGTGTTTCAACAGGGGGGTGATACCAACAGCAGTGGAGAGAAAATTCTTATTATTAACCACAGAATCATAGAATTATTTCAGTTGGGAAAGCTTTCTAAGATCATCCAGTCCAACCTTCAACCCAACCCCACCATGACCATCAAACCATGTCCCCAAGTGCCATGGCTATGTGTTTCTTAAGCACCTCCAGGGATGGGGACTCCACCACCTCTCTGGGCAATCCCTGACTAATCCCTGACCACTCTTGCAGGACAGAATTTTTTCCTCATCTCCAACCTAACCCTCCCCTGGCACAGTTTCAGGCCATTTTCTGTCACCTGACACTAGGAGGGTCTTATCCAAGAGTCTGAAAGTCTGAGGGGGGTGCTTGCTTTTAAACCATCGCACCAGGAGAGCAGAGAACTGATAAAATGCAGGGTTATGAACAGCAGGAGCTGTGACCCAGTTAGCTGAACCTGGGTTTTTTCTCTTTTGGGGGATTTTGTCCAATCTGTCATTAGTGGATATTGTTCTGTTTGGTTCATATCATAGAATCACAGAATGGGTTGGATTGGGTTGGAAGGGACCTTAAAATCATCCAGTTCCAGCCCCCTACCTTGGGCAAGGACACCTCACACCATCCCAGGTTGCTCCAGGCCTCATCCAGCCTGGCCTTGAACCCCTCCAGGGAAGAGGCAGCCACAGCCTTCCTGGGCAACCTATTCCAATGTCTCCCCACCCTCACTGGAAAGGATTTGTTCCTCATCTACAGTCTGAATCTGTCCTCTTCAAATTTCAGTCCTACTATCCCTCTAGTACCTAAACACCATCCTACAATCCCTTCTTGGCCAAAGTATTTTGGAGTAATATCAAAGCATCTGAGAATTTCTTGGCTTCTCTTGCATTTCCCCTCACCCTGCTATGAGCAGTAGCTCATGAAATGAAACTGTTTCCATGGTTCATCAGCCATGGTTCTGATAGAGGAGCCCTTCAGAAGGTGGCTGGAAGAAGCAGTGAGGGAGGAGGCCCCAGAGCACTGGAGTTAGTCTTGTGTGCAAGATTCATTGTTTGCTCCTCTTGGTACAAAGTGAGTTGCTCTGAGAGGAATTTCAAAGACCAAGATGAGTATAATGAGAGAGAAATACAAGAGAAGCCTTTGAGAGGTGGTTAATAAAGTTGGGGTTGTTAGATTGATGAACTTTGACACATGGGGGCAATTACTTTGCTGTGAGCTCTTCAGACACTACTTGCTCTGCCTTTGGCCTCTGTATCAAGCTGGCTACAAGGAGTCACAGTTTGGGTTTGCTGTTAGCTGGAATGCATTTCAATGCATGTTACAAAACTGACTCTGAGCCGGGCAGCCTTGGAGTGCTCATCTGTGACCTTGGGTTTCACTGAATGGATGTTGTCTAACTGCTAGTCAAAGAGCTGTGCCAGCATGGAGTGTTGGGGCTTCAGGGAGCCACCAAAATCCTGTGTAATGTCAGCCCTGCAGCCAACCCCAGCAAACCTGCCCTGAAATGCTCTGCCAAGGCATGGAAGGCAAGAGAGCCTTGGTTCTGGGCTCTTCCTACATGACCTCTGGAGCTGCTCTTCTAGCACATTTCCATTTGTGCCTTTAGTTTGACATAGAGCTGTTGGAGTGAGTCCAGAGGAGGGCCACGAGGATGATCCCAAGGGCTGGAGCAGCTCTGCTATGAGGCCAGGCTGAGGGAGCTGGGAGTGTTCAGCCTGGAGAAGAGAAGGCTCCAGAGGGACCTTAAAGCTGCCTGCCAGTGCCTGAAGGGATCCTGCAGGAAGGCTGCAGAGGAACTTTTCTGAGGGTGTCTAGAGACAGGACAAAGGGGAACGGTTTGAAGCTGAGGCAGAGCAGGGTTAGACTGGAGCTGAGGAAGAAGTTCTTCAGTATGAGGGTGGTGAAACTCTGGAACAGGCTCCCCAGGGAGGTTGTGGATGCCTCCTCCCAGGGGGTGTTGAAGGCCAGGTTGGAAGAGGCCTTGAGCAGCTGAGTCTAGTTGAGAGGAGTCCCTGCCCATGGCAGGGAGATTGGAGTAGGTGAGCTCTGAGGTCCCTTCTATCCTGAGCCATTCTGTGATTCTGTGTACATGAGAAATAGTTGAGGAATGGTCTGGTATAGTCTTTGCATAACACTGAGCAATGTGAATTTGTTGTGAATGGCTTTGCCTCATTGTAGGGTAAGAAGCTGCCATACAGCCTGGGAGCAGATGCTGAGGAGGGAGAAGTTTCAGATGAGGACAGCGCTGATGAGATTGAAGATGACTGCAAATTAAAGCCCTGCTATGTATGTGCCCTGCACAGCTCCCAGAGCTCTTACATCTCCACATCTCTTACCTGCATGCTCCATCCTCCTACTTACAGTGGTTAGCAGATGAGAGTTTTTAACTTTGATTCCTAAGTCAGGCCCATAAAATACAGGAGCTGTGTAATTCCCCCTTTGGATATGGAATGGCACCACTCAGAAATGCACTTTGGCTTTTAAACCATAGCCAGAACAGATTTGAGCATTAGACTGAAAGCACTGATGCCAGCACTGGACTCTTCAGTCCAAATGTGTAGCCCTCATTCTGAGGTGTAAACCATTTTTACCTTCAATCCTTCTGTTCTTTTTTAGCCCCTGAAGATTGCTTTCTGTTGCCTTTATTTCTTAACTCCTCGTTAATTTCGATTTTATTACCATTATATTGCTCCTGGTTTTATTACCATTTTATTGCTTAAACAAAGGCAAACGTTTTTTTGCTACAGGGACAAAGGAATGCTTGGTGCCCACTTTTCCATAGGATCCATTTCTATTTTAAACCCCTTATGTAAGAGACTGGTTTGTGTCTGTATAATCCATTGACTGCTGTTAACAGTAGCTGCTTCCTCTTTCTTACCATGAGGAGCAGGAACCTAACGAAGCTTAGGTTGTCTGATGTTCTTGAGGAAGTGTGCAAGTGCATTAGCTGAGAATCCCTGCCAGGAGCTCAGGTTTGTGACAGGTTTGAAGCAAATTACTAACACCAGGCTCTGGGGTGATCTACACGGTCACCTGTGCTGATCTACCTGGTGGCTTGTGCTCTGGTTAGACACTGCAAGTTGTCAGGAGGACTAAAGTTAACAAGGAAAAATGAAATGGCAGTAAAAGCCACCAAGAGAAAAGGCAAAATCAGGCAGGGTTAGGGAAGGAGCTTTTTCTTGCACAGAGAAAGGAAATGTTGGGAGTACTGTGTGGCCTGAGGTGTGTAATGCTCCATCAGGCTGGCCCAGAAGCAACGGACATGATCATGGAATCATTTTGGTGGGAAAAGTCCTGAAAGATCATCCAGTCCAACCATCAACCTAAGGCCACTGTGGGCAGCATCTGCTTCAAGTGGATTTCTTGATGTCTTTCAGAGTAATGGTGCAACTCAGCACCAGGTGGAATCTTTCATAAGAACAAAACTGGAATCTCTGATCAAAGAATCCCAAATCAGGGACAAAGAAGACCCTGACAGCTTCACTGTGAGAGCTCTGCTGAAGGCTACCCATGAGGGGTTAAATGTTAACCTGAAGCAGGTATGTGGATTTTCCCCCTTGCATGCTCTGCTGGGTCTTACAGCACAGTATGTGTTGCACATTTTGCAGATGAGAAACCTGATAACTTGTGAACAGCTCCTGAGAGTGTTTTAGCCAACTTGGAAGTGTTTCAGGAAAACATCTAAGGAGGGAACTTGAATAGCCAGGCATGAGGAGTACATTGTTTGTGTGTTCTAGTCTGGTTTGTTCCTTGTTCAAACTTGGAAGTGACTGATTCAGTAAGTACCAATATTGCAAGCATGTGTCAAGCAGTTTGGGTTGTGTCTAGCTGGGGAAAGATCCTTCTTCTGTTGCCTTCTGGTCCTATCAAGACTGGCTGTGGCAACTGGAAGCATTGCCTGTAATGGTGATGGCTCTTTTGTTGAGCCCTAAAACACAGGATTGTGTTTTTACTGCCCTAAAAAGGTTGTTTTGTTTTTCTTTTCATGACTGTGTTGTCAAGCTGCTGTAGATCTAGACAATGTGTTTCTTTTCCTTTTTGACATCAAACTATATTTGTAACACAAGGAAATGAATCAGAATTTTGAGGATGTCAGTAAAGAGTGCCTTGGATCCATGGTCACCTCAACCAGTGCAAACCTCAGCTATATTAAATACAGAGGCAGAGGTTCTCTGGGGGATGTACCAGTCTTGAAGGTCAAGCACATGTAGCTCTGCTCTCTGCACATCTTCCCCTTCTCTAGAGGTTACTAAGAACTACAGAAACCCTTTCTCCAAGGCTGGATCTAGGAAGACTTTTGCCTGAAGCCAGGCTTGACTACAGAAAGCAGACTCAGCTTGTGCTGATGCTTGAGACATCAGGGGCAAGCATAGGGGTGTGTTGTGGTGGGAAGAATGCAAAAGATGAAGCCATCTGACATGACAGACAGGGTTTATTTCAGGCTGTGGATGTGCAGAGTGAGAACAGTCAGCTTGCCAGCTCCCCCTGGCCTTCAGGAGGTTTGCAAAGTAGCATTTCAGAGAGGTAGTAACTCTGATCAGATATTCACAGATTGCATTGGCTTGGAAGGGAGCCTTAAAGGTCTTCTTGTCCAAACCCATGCAGTCAGCAGGGACATCTCCAACTAGAGCAGGCTGTCCAGGGCCCAAGTCTGATCTCGAATCTCTCCAGGTATAAGGCTTCAACCACCTCCCTGGGCAACCTGTTCCAGTGTCTCACCACCCTCATTGTGAAGAACTTCTTCCTGATGTCCAACCTAAATCTGCCCTGCTCCAGTTTCAAACCATTGCCCCTCACCCTATGACCACAGGCCCATCTGAACAGTCCCTCCTCAGCCTTCCTGCAGGTCCCCTTCAGATATTGAAATGCTGCTAAGTTCCCCTTGGGGCCTTCTCTTCTCCAAGCTGAACAACCCCAACTCTTTCAGCCCATCCTCACAGGAGAGGTTCTCCAGCCCTCTGATCATCTTGGTGGCCTCCTCTGACTTTGCTCCACCAGGTCTATTTTTCTCTTGTGTTGGGGTTCCCAGAGCAGGACACAGTACTCCAAGTGAAGTCTCCCCAGAGCAGAGTGGTATGAATCATATCAGTATTGTTTTGTGTTAGAATAATTCCATTTGGCATGTTGTCTGGCAGCTGGAAAATGCTTGGCCCCTAGATAGCTTTTGAGGGCATAGGGAGATTTGTTTCAAGAATGCAAATTTCCGTAAGGTGTTGGCTGTGATGCCTGAGATTAGCCAGGAAATGTCCCTGGCATGGCCAGGATACTGCAAACACTCCAGTCCTGCAAGTGCCTCCTTCAAACATCTGCCAGGTAACAGTAGTAAGTGAGAAACTGTCTGATGCCTGGTTTTAAGTTACTAAGGGACCTTCAGAGATCTCTTCCCCTGCTGCCACAGGCCTGTGTGCAGACTGATTGTATCTGACTGTTGCTTTCAAGGGCCTTAAAGTAAAGCAGAGTTGAACAATTAGTAATAATAAGTTAAAAACCACTGGAAGATGAACTTCTAGCAGCTGTTGACCTAGGTGGGAGAAAATTAAATGGTTAAAGGTTGTTATGGTTTGGTAATTGTGTAGCTCATCAGTTAGCTTTGGTGTTACAAAGCCCTTCTTTAGGAGTTACTGTGGAATTGATGTACCAGGAAAGGATCTGTTGGAAATTTTCCTACTTTTTTGCTGGTCAACTCTCATTTAAAATAAAAGCAAAGCATCTACAATGTCACTTTCTGTTCTAATCTTCAGTAATTCTCAAGCTGGGCTTGGGAGAGTGAGGGGGGAAGGCAATGTGTGCAGTGCTGGCAGGCAGGCCTGATGCTAGATGGGGTTTGCTGTTGGATCTGCACTCCTCTCTGGAAGGAAAAACAGTACTTTGTCTGCTAAGGCTTCCTCCTACCTTTTACAGAGACTTTCAGCCTGAGCTGGGAACAAATCTCTGAGCTTAGATAGAGAGGTTATTGACCTTCTGAAGACACCTTCTTGTACTCTTCTCTTTACAGTAGCCAAGAAGTGAATTCCAGCTCAGTGCTGAAGTGCTGAAGGAATATTCTTCAGCACCTTTAGGTCTTTCTTTTGCTCTTTGGGAGAAGAAGAAATGTGCTTTCCTGACAGAATAAGCTAGATGCTGCCAGAAGTTTTCAGAGTGATGCCCAGGGGCATGGCTGTATGTGAACTTCTGACCTCAGGCTGCCTCTGAAAAGTCCAAGTTTCTCTGTTAGGAGATTTTAGTTTCCCTCTTTGCCTTTGTGGCTGTTTCCCAGCACACTTTGAAGTGTTGTTGTGTTTTGTTGTTGCTTGCCCCTGTTTGTTAGACTGGGTTTTTTTTCTATGTGGCTGGTTGTCTCCAGTGCTGATATTAATATTTTTCCTTGCTGTTAGAGGATTGCTGAGCTGTCAAGCATAGAAAGTAGATAAAGACGTAAGGGAAGTCCTGTAATGAGATTTTGGATTTCAGTTTGTGTTTACAGCTCAGTCTGTTGTGTTTAGACTTTTATTAGATATAACTTAGACTTTTATTAGACTTATACATTTATTAGACTTAACTTATTTAGCCTTAACTCACTTTTATTCTCACTGAACATTCTCAGGGTGACATACAAGAGCTTTTCTTAGACTGAAATTGTGTCTCATAGAGACTTTCAAGACTCCTTCAAGATACTCCTGCAGGTATCTAGTTACACTTTTTGTTGCACTTTCTCTGCACAGAACCTGGACTTGAAAGAAGGTGGCAAAAAGTCTCACAGTCGATCCTTAATGGGCAACTTTGGTAAGCACAAAGTAAGTACCATGAGAGATCCAACCTTTTGTTCCAGGGACACTGAGGGTGGTTTTTGCTTTGAAACAAACCTGGGGTGTATGGGGGGCAGTGGGGAAAGACTGCATGGTTAAACTTGGTGTATCTATTGCTCCTCAGAAGAATCTTAGCTGCTAGGAGTATTCATAGAGTTATAGAATGGTTTGGGTTGGAAGGGACCTTGAAGATCATCCAGTTCCAACTCCCTTGCCATGGACAAGGACAGCTTCCACTAGGCTGCTCAAGGCCTAAGGCCTTCAAGGATTCTCAGGTATGGAGAACCTTGTAAAGATGCTCAGACAAACACAGATCATCTTCACTGGTGGTGTGGGGTGGCTGGTTTCTGACCAAACAGCAAATCAGCAGAGCAGTGTAGATCTGTGCCTTGATGTGCTCTTGTTTTCCCCCCAGCTGGCAGAGTTGGTTTCAATTAGGGTCCAGTTTTACCCTGTTTGGTCCACTGGGCAGTGCCATGCAGAGCACTGTTTCTGTCCCTTCCTTTAAGTGACTGCTCTGAGCACTGGGCTCCTGCTATGCAAAGCTTTGTTCTTTCCTAACCTCTCCATGGGTTTGCTTGCAGCAAATGTTTGTGTGGCTTCTAGGGCAAACTGGCTGCTTTGCTGGCTCTTCACCAAGGCAGCTCTACTGAATATTCCAGTGGGTGTGAGTGTCCATTTTCCAGCTGCACGGAGAGCAGCCACCAAAAGGGACACTGCATCCATGTTTCCTCCCATTCCCAGATCCCCACAAATGTGTTCCTATCATCTGCCTCCTCTGTTCCCACACTCCCACGGTGCCTCGAGGCTTGGATTTATTCAACATGCAGGCTCAGCATGAGCTGATGGAAGTGAAAGCTTCCTTCCTCCCAGGGTCAATTAGCAGATGCCAAATCAATCAGCAGAGGTTGGTCATGATGCGGGCAGGCAGCAAATCTGTGCCACCAGCGGCTTCCTCTGCCCCCAGCCTGCTGGATGCCTGTGTTCCTCTTCAACTCTATCCCTGGTGAAAGCTGCAGCCAAGCAGGGAGCACAGAGGAACTGATCAGCTGAGCAGTGGTTTAGGAAAACCAGCAATTAAGAAATATTTCATCAGCCACCAGCTCCTCTGCCCTGAAGCCAGCCAGGAGCTGTCATAAATTCTCTAGACAGACCACAGCAGGGCTCACCTTGATTAGCAGCTTACAGCAGTTTAAAATGATCCTATTGCTGTCATACCCTTTACTTCCTCAATATGAATTGAGATCTGCAAGCACCTGCTCTGCATGGGACTGCACACTTCACACTGGTGGCAAAATAAATGCTGTGGGATGGGATGTCACAGAGAAAAGTCAGCCCCTGAAAAGTGCTGGCTACACTGAGGGCTGGGAAATGTCTCAATAACTTAATTACTTCAGCTAGTTATCCTAATGAATACAGCAGGTTAGAAAGCCCATCTCACACAATTCCAGCATGGTGGGGGGTTGGAAGAGACCTCTGGAGATCATCCAGTCCAACCCCTCTGCTAAAGCGGGGCACCCACAGCAGCTTGGCCCAGGGTCACAAGGTGCCGGCAGGTTTCCAACCTCTACCGTTCTATGGTTCTATAAATTTCTAGACCCAGCCCATAAACTGATTAATTGCTTGATTGGCTCTGCTGGATTCTTTCCCAACAGAAAGCTGTGAAGGCAGCAGCCAAATACCAGAGTGCATCAGATGAGGAAGAAAGCCAGCAAAACTCCTCTGGGAAGGAGGTGGGGCAGCTGCACAGGTAAGCTGTGAATCACCACAGGTTTCCAGCTCAGTTAAAGCTGGAGTCATGTTTGTTGCTACCAATATTTATGTAATTTCCTCAGGGAGGCCTTGTTTTTAAGAGCAGGTCATTGATGAGTCTGCTGTTGGGGGATAGCTTGCTGTGAGTGCTGCAGCCTGATATTCTGATTGTAGATTTTCCTAGGCTGCAAAGAGCAATTACCCTCAGACTGCAAAGCAGTGTGGCAGTAATTATCTGCTGATGAGAAGATGCCAGTGTGCCTGCTGCACACTGCAAAGTGTGCTCAAAGAAAAGAGTTTAGGCTAAATAAGGGCACCTCACAGCCCAGCCAACTTTATTACATCTGAGAAGGTAAAGGAAAAGCAATCAAAAAGGTGCCATGGAGAATGGGTTTGGGGCTGCTGAAATGCTCCACTTGCAGACACAGCTCCAAGCTCTCTGCTCTTGTGGGGAAGGAGCCAGGGTGCAGCTATTTCATTAAGTCTGAAATGAAAGCTTTGTGTTGTCTGACTACAGAGGTACAAGGGCAAGAGTCACCTGTTTCCTTATTTCCTTATAGCTGAAAAGGACAGAAAGGGGGAGGGGGGGGTGGTGTTCAAATATACCATGAACATTTCTGCAGCATGCCTGACCTGTGGGATATCTCAAACAGCAGCAGGCTGACACGGAGAAGGAAAACAGTGAAGCTGTGCCGAGCTCTGTCTGACCTGGTGGTCTACACCAACTCTGTGGCAGCCCAGGATATAGTAGATGATGGTAAGGCTGGCATGGCATGAGAGGATGGCATGAGAGTCACATCTGCCCTTTTCTCTGTCTGTGTTCCCAAGATTTCCCTTGTTTACCCAAGATACTTTCAAAGCAGAGTAATTAGTGACCTGCTCTTCTCTCTTAATTGCTGAGAGTCACCAGTGGAGTCTTGCATCTGGGAAAGAATAACCCCATGGACTAGTATAAGTTGGGGGCTGATGTGTTGGAAGGCAGTCCTGGGTAAAAGGACCTGGGAGTGCTGGTGGACAAACAGGATAACCATGAGCCAGCAATGAGTCCTTGTGGCCAAGAAGGCCAGTGGTCACCTGGGGTGCATCAAGAAGAGTGTGGCCAGCAGGTCAAGGGAGGTTCTTTACCCGCTACTAAGGCACAGCTGGAGTGCTGGCTCCAGTTCTGGGTTCCCCAGTTCAAGAGGGACAGTGACTTGCTGGAGAGGGTACAGCAAAAGGCTACAGAGATGCTGAGGGGACTGCAACTTCTCTGTGAGGAGGAAAGGCTGAGAGAATTGGGAATAGCTAGTCTGGAGGAGAGCAGCCTGAGGGGGATCTCATCAATGCTGATCAATACTTCAAGGGTAGGTGGCAGGAGATTGGGACCAGGCTTTGTTCAGTGGTGCCCAGGGACAGGACAAGGGGCAATGGGCACAAACTGAACATCAGAAGTTCCATCTAAGCATGAAGAGGAACTTCTTTAATTTAAGGGTGCTGGAGCTCTGGCAAAGGCTGCCCAGAGAGGTTGTGGAGTCATTCCAAACCCACCTGGTCATGGTCCTCTGTGACCTTCTCTAGGTGACCCTGCCTTGGCAGGGTGGTTGGACCTGATGGTCTCTAGAGGCCCCTTCCAACTCCTACCACTCTGTGACTCTGTGAACTAGAAAAGATCTCTGGATTGTTCAGAATCTTCAGAAACTTATGTGAGAGAGAAAAGGGTTGTGTGCTGCTGTTGATGTGTTACAATGACAGGAGCAAGATCAGAGCCCTGCTGGGCCCTGTGTTCCCCTGGCTGTGAGTAAGGTAAAGGTGATCATGGTGCCATTAGTAGATGTCTCTGGAGAGTCTTCATAGCAGCCATGCCTGGAGAACTGCAGGGGAAAAGGTCCTGGCAGTTAGCTTGAGCTCTTGCTTGCTTTGAGTCTGGAAACTTGAGGGCAGGACAAAAGACCCTCCTGGGAGGGGAAGCTGGTGCCCTTCAGTTCTGCAGTGCGCATGATTTGTGTGTGACAGGGCAGCCTGACAGGGCAACTCTGGGCTAAACCTCATGTACTCCTTGTTTAATAGCAGTGTAACTGAGCAGTGGGTCCAGGGACTGCTCTCCAACTCTCTTGTTGGTTCCACACCACACACAGGATCGACAGGGAATGTGCTGTCATTCAGTGAAAGCAGAGCCCACCAAGCAGTGCAGCAGAAGGCTGAGCAGTTCATGCTCTACAACCAGAAGCAGCTCACAAGGGTCTATCCATCAGCCTACAGGATTGACTCCAGCAATTTCAATCCTTTGCCTTACTGGAATGTTGGTTGCCAGTTAGGTGAGTGTTCCATGACAAACTCCTCGTCAGCTCTTGTGCCTGTCTTGAGTAAATATTGATCAGTGACTCCTGGGTTTTCTCTTTCCACCACAGTGGCACTCAACTACCAGTCTGAAGGACGTGTGATGCAATTAAATGAAGCAAAATTTAGGGTAAATGGCAACTGTGGTTACGTCCTCAAACCTCAGCAGATGTGCAAAGGTAATGTCCCACTGTGCATTTAGTGCTGTGTCAGGCCTTCAGAATGTGGCTTCATGGTGAAGTTGTGAAGATACAAGAAAGCAGGAACACATACAATCTGTCAGATTTCCATACATCTAAATCTTAGGTTGTAAATAAAACAAGTTATGGATCCATAGAATGCTTTGGGTTGGAAGGGATCTTCAAGATCATCCAGTTCCAACCCCCTGCCATGGGCAGGGACACCTCCCACCAGCCCAGCTTGCTCAAGGCCTCATCCAGCCTGGCCTTGATCACTTCCAGGGAGGAGGCATCCACAGCCTCCCTGGGCAACCTGTTCCAATGTCTCCCCACCCTCACTGTGAAGAATTTCTTCCTCATCTCCAGTCTCAATCTCCCCTCTTCCAGCTCAGAACCATTTCCTCCCATCCAATCACTCCCAGCCCTTGTCAAAAGTGCCTTCCCAGCTCTCTTATAGGTCCCCTTCAGGTGCTGGAAGACTACTCTAAAGTCTCCCTGGAGCCTTCTCTTCTCCAGGCTGAACAGCCCCAACTCTCTCAGCCTGCCCCCAATTATCTCTAAGTAAGAGAGCTGTTACTCTCCAAGTAACTTACAGATTAGTAAGAGAGCTAAGTTACTCTCTAGGTTACTAAGTTATTCACTTCTGACTGCATTTGGGCTCTGTGTATGCATTTTGGGGGACCACATTTATTCTGTATATCTTTTTCCTTACACTTCTCGTTCTTTGCCATCTTTTAGGCACATTCAACCCCTACTCTTCTGATCCACTTCCTGCCAGTCCTAAAAAGCAGCTGATTCTTAAGATCATCAGTGGACAGCAGCTACCAAAGCCTCCAGACTCAATGTTAGGAGACAGGGGAGAGGTGAGCTACTCTGATACCAACAGGCACTTCTGTGAGAGGTGCTGGGGTGACCTGGCAGTATATGACTCAAATAAACTTTCTGCTTAGTTAAACACACCAAGAAATATCAGACATTGTTGAGCTTTTGGTCACTAAATGTTCCCACACATGATGTTCATTGGTTGGACTTGGTGATCCTGAGGGTCTTTTCCAACCTGAATGTTTCTGTGATTTGATTCTGTGTTTAAGAACTGGTTTGGTTTGTATTTTGGAGGTGGCTTCACTAGATTTTTAAATAGCTCCTGAGACTATAAGGTCTACATCAACTGATACTTCATGAACCATAGAATGGCTCAGGTTGGAAGGTGCCTTAGAGATCATCTACTCCAATCTCCCTGCCATGGGTTGCCTCTCAACAAGACTCAGCTGCTCAAGGCCTCATCCAACCTGGCCTTGAACACCCTCCAGGGAGGAAGCATCCAAAATCTCCCTGGGCAACCTGTTCCAGGGTCTCACCCTGTACTGAAGAACCTCTTCTTCAGCTCCAGTCTAACCCTGCTCTGCCTTAGCTTCAAACCATTCCCCCTTGTCCTGTCCTGCACACCCTCATGAGGAGTCCCTCTGCAGCCTTCCTGTAGAATGCCTTCAGCTACTGGAAGGCAGCTCTAAAGTCTTCTCTTTTCCATTTCCCATGGTTGTGCTCTTGAAAACTGATATGAGTGAAGGTTTTGGTGAATTTAAATTAACCCTCTGTGTGAATTTTCTTTAGAATTGACCTCCTTGGCTTACTTTTAAAATACTTTGTTTTTCAAACACAGATAATCGATCCCTTTGTTGAGGTGGAGATTATTGGGTTGCCTGTTGACTGCTGTAAAGATCAGACCAGGGTGGTTGATGACAATGGTAAGACAACCTAGCTGGCTTCCTCCTCTCACAGAAAAACCTAAGTCATTAGAAGTGATTCAGTATCTGTCATTACTTTCTACACTGCAAAGCTGCTCTTTTGATGAAATCAAATGATTTTAACAAATTAAATTTTGCTTTCTGGACAATTTCTGGTGTGGGGAGACAGGCTAGAGGTGAAGGACAAGAACTGCTCACTACCATAGCTTTCTCCTGGGTTGTTCTAAAAATCTCCTTTATGCAGAAGTTCCTCATTTATATAGATGTATTAAAATATGGGTAGAATTTCACATGCAAGGAAAATAAATCATGCCCTAGGCAGTTTCACTGCCACCTCAGCCTTTGTGGAAGGAGATGAGTAATAGAGTGGAACAGCTTGTTGCAGCAGGAGAGGTGGCCACCAGCTCTCATAGCTCCAAAACCATGGAGAAAAAAGGTAATTCCTGTTTGGTTTGGACTGTCTTTAGCCTACCATAGTTCTGCAAAACAACAAACCCCCTTGGTGTCCCTGCCAGAACCCTTTATTTTGTAAAAGCAGTGCAAGAGATAATGGGGATGGAGAGTGCCTAGATCTAGATGAGCAACAGGGAAGGAGATTCCATTTGTCTGCTTGGTCTGCTTGGTTCTTGTGCCTCTTGCTAAGCTATGCATGATGAAAATCAAGGCTAGTGCTTGCTCTGGACTTCTTTCCCAAACTTGCTGTTGTGTTTGCTTTGCAGGGTTTAATCCTGTTTGGGAGGAAACACTGACTTTCACCATCCACATGCCTGAGATCGCTTTGGTGCGGTTCCTTGTCTGGGACCACGATCCCATCGGGAGAGACTTTGTGGGACAAAGGACTCTGGCCTTCAGCAGCCTGGTCCCTGGTTAGTCCTGCTTCTTTTCCTCAACTTAGAAACCTAGTTGAAGTGCAAACACCTGGGAACTTAAAGATGAGAGTATCAGCATAAGATAGATGCTTATACCTCTTACAGAATCACAGAATGGTAGGGGTTGTATGGGTCCTCTGGAGATCATTGAGTCCAACCCTCCTGACCAAGGCAGGGTCACCTAGAGAAGGTCTCACAGGAACACATCCAGGCAAGTTTTGAATGTCCCTAGAGAGGGAGACTCCACCACCTCTCTGTGCAGCCTGTGACAGGGCTCCAGCACTCTTAAATTAAAGAAGTTCCTCCGCATGTTTAGATAGAAATTCTGAGGTTCAGTTTGTGTCCATTTCCCTTTGTCCTGTCACTGGGCACCACTGAACAAATCCCCATCCTCCTGCCACCCACCCTTTAAGTATTGATCAGCATTGGTGAGATCCCCTCTCAGGCTGCTCTTTTCCACACTCCCCAGCCCCAGTTCTCTCAGCCTTTCATAGAATCATAGAATCAAGAAGGCTGGAAGAGACCTCAAAGATCATCGAGTCCAACCTGTCACCCTACACCTCATGACTATCTAAACCATGGCACCAAGTGCCATGTCCAATCCCCTCTTGAACACCTCCAGGGATGGTGACTCCACCACCTCCCTAGGCAGCCCATTCCAATGGCCAACCACTCTCTCTGTGAAGAACTTTCTCCTCACCTCCAGCCTAAACCTCCCCTGGCACAGCTTGAGACTGTGTCCTCTTGTTCTGGTGCTGGTTGCCTGGGAGAAGAGACCAACCCCCTCCTGGCTACAACCTCCCTTCAGGTAGTTGTAGACAGCAATGAGGTCTCCCCTGAGCCTCCTCTTCTCCAGGCTAAACAGTCCCAGCTCCCTCAGCCTCTCCTCATAGGGCTTGTGCTCAAGGCCTCTCACCAGCCTCGTTGCCCTTCTCTGGACATGCTCCAGCAATTCAACATCTTTCCTAAACTGAGGGACCCAGAACTGGACACAGGACTCAAGGTGTGGCCTAACCAGTGCTGTGTACAGGGGTACAATGACCTCCCTGCTCCTGCTGGCCACACTATGCCTGATGCAGGCCAGGATGCCATTGGCTTTCTTGGCCACCTGGGCACACTGCTCACAAGAGAGATGTTTCAGTCCCCTCAGCATTCTTGTAGCCCTTTGCTGTACCTTCTCCAGCAAGTCCTTGTCCTTCTTGAACTGGAGAGCCCAGAACTGGAGCCAGCACTCCAGCTGTGGCCTTTCTAGGGGGTGAAGAACCTCCCTTGACCTGCTGGCCACACTTCTTGATGCACTCCAGGATTTCGTTGACATTCTTGGCCACAAGGGCACATTGCTGGCTCGAGGTCAAAGAGAGTCAGACTTCAGGTATCAACTTGGGCAATCCTTCTGCCCTCTTAGGGTGGCACAGTCACCACTGCTTGAAGGAGTTTGGGTGCCTGTGCCTTTGGAAGTGATTGCTGGTGTCTTATTTAGAACTTTGTACTGGGTGGGGCTTGGAAACCATGGGTTTTACCCAAGGTATAAGGTGCTTGCTGTGTATATTTCCCTTTTGTAGGCATTTCAGTGCACAGCATGCAAAGTGTTGGTCATTTGTGGTGCTCTGGTTTTGTTTCCCTAGGCTATCGCCACGTGTATTTAGAAGGGCTGACAGAAGCATCCATATTTGTTCATATCACCATTAATGAGATCTATGGAAAGGTAGGTGTGCCTGGAAATGGACCTCTTCTGCCACCTTCTTCTTCTTGTTTGAATTCTTCTGGTAAAAATGGATTTTAAGATCCCACAGAACCCCACAGCGTTTATCTTCTTTGTAAATGGATCACACAGCTTAGGCTGGTGGCATTTTGTACCCTGGATGGGCAGCACCTGGCTCTCTCTGGCACTGCTAAGGGGTTAGGTTTGGACAAATTACTCATCAATGGAGAAGTACAAGTCAGGGGCTCTGTTCTCAACTTGATGTCTTCATTTTTATACAAATGTGAAGAGGTTGGGGTGAGTCCAGAGGAGGGCCCCAAGGGCTGGAGCACCTCTGCTATGAGGACAGGCTGAGGCAGCTGGGTGTGTTCAGCCTGGAGAAGAGAAGACTCCAGGGAGACCTTACAGCTGCCTTCCAATACCTGCAGAATCCTCCAGGAAGGCTTCAGAGGGACTTTCATGGGGGTGTCTAGAGACAGGATGAGGGGGAATGGGGTGAAGCTGAGGGAAAGCAGAGTTAGACTGGAGCTGAGGAAGAAGTTGTTTAGTATAAGGGTGGTGAAACACTGGAACAGGTTGCCTAGGGAGGTTTTGGATGCCTCCTCCCTGGGGGTGTGCAAGGCCAGGTTGGATGAGGCCTTGAGAGGCTGAGTCTAGTTGAGAGGCAACCCTACCCATGGCAGGGAGATCGGAGCAGATGAGCTCTAAGGTCCCTTCAAATCTAATCCATTCTATGATACACTGCTGAGCATCAAGGAAGCAAAATGCAGATCCTTACTGCTGGTGTTTTCTCTGAGGAGCACTGAGCTGGGATACCCACTGAGAGCACAGCCATGTTCAGTAAAACACTGGGCTGTCTCCAGCTGAGCTGCAGCAGTAACAGCATAGGCATGCTGCTGTCAGAGTGCTTAGGAAGCAGAAGGATGTAGCTCAGTGTGTGTTTAGGAGATCCTTGCAGGAGATCAAGAAGGAGAGCATCACAGACTGGTAGTCTTAGCATGCTGGTACTTAGAAATGTTCTTGCTGTTAGCACCTAACAATTATCCTGTCTAGATAGAGAAAGACATTTCATAGACTCACAGAATGGTTTGGGTTGGAAGGAACTTGCAAGATCATCTAGTTCCAACTCCCTTACCATGGGCAGGGGCACCTTCCATTAGGGCACTGTGTTCAACTAATTCTACTTTAAGAGTAAACCCTGAGAACTGTTAGTGCATCCCAACAAGGTCTCAGACAAGCAGTGAATTTAAGCAGTGAAATCTCTCAGGTTATAGTGCAGAATTTTGCTGGTCTGCAAAATTTCTGGTTGTCAAATGTTTAAACAATGAAAACAAACCCAGAGTGCTCTTTCTCTGAACTTCAGCTGCCTTCAGGAACAGTTTGCAAGAGCTTTTTGAGGGCTGGAGCTCCTCTCCTATGAGGACAGATTGAGAGAGTTGGGCTGTTCAGTCTGGAGAAGAGAAGGTTCCAAGAAGACCTTATTGTATCTGAAGGGGGCTACCAGAAATCTGGGAAGGGACTTTTTTGGGTGTCAGGGAGTGATAGGACTGGGGTACATGGAGCAATACTAGAAAGGGGTAGATTTAGATTGGATTTAAGGAAGAAATTCTTCCCCATGAGGGTGGTGAGAGACTGGCACAGGTTCCCCAGTGAAGTGGTGGAAGCCTCATCCCTGGAGGTGTTTAAGGCCAGGCTGGATGTGGCTGTGAGCAACCTGCTGTAGTGTGAGGTGTCCCTGCCCATGGCAGGGGGGTTGGAACCCCCTGACAATCCTATGATTCTATGATTTTCTATACATTTTTGTATATCTACACATATCTTATATCCAATAATATCTCTGTTTGGAGCTTGTGCATTGCAGATAAGTAGCACAAAGAAATTCAGGCCATACTCAAGAGAATGCTGAACTAAAGTAGCACTTTGTAGAGATAAAAATAAAGGAAAAACAAAGACAGAAACAATCCCCAAGCACTTTCATGAAGGGTATAGGTTAAAAAGCACAGTTTGCCCTCAGCCTTTCTCCCTCTGCAGAGGATGTCATGTCACATACATGAGGCCCCAGTGCTGTGAGAACCCGAGGAAAGCTCAGTGGAACAGAGAGCGAAAACAACACAGAGGAAGCCCAGAGGCTGAGATTTGCTCTAGTTCAGATCCTCATTTAACTCCACTGTGTTTATCCTCACTGATCCCTTTAGATACCTGCATGATCCTGTGATGACTCTATAAATCCCTTGGATGTCTGCCTGGCTCTTGGCATCTTGTCTCAGCACAGGCATTCAGTGCACTTGTCTGCCCCAGCAATGTTCCTCCTGCCAGGGAGGACAGCAGCAAGGCAGTGGAGGGAACAGCAGTGGCCATTCTGTGCTACAAAGAGAAGCTTTTAGTGTTTAAGGTGGATTTTATTGTGCCTAAACCAGTGTAAAAGCAACAGCAGTGGTGAGCAGCTTGGAATGCATCTGAGATACTTCTGTACACCTATGGTACCTGGGTGAAATCACAGCCAGTTTTGGTGAGAGTCTGCTGGGGAACTTCTTTGGCCCTTGGCTCATGGGCTTCTGAAAGAGGAAATACACTCAAGAGAACCAGCAGAATAGGGAAAACAAAAGATGTGTGTGGGGGCAGACAACCCACTGAGACTTGATCTCTGCACCACTCAGTCTGTTCATCTAATGCCTGCCTTAATGATAAGCTGTGTGGTTGTTTGTAGCAGTAACTGAGTGCTGAATGCATGTAGGCACTCATTCTTCAGCTTGGAGAAGAGGAGGTGGACTCCATCAGCATGCACTTTGCCCTTGCTGGGCACTGGTCTCCCTTAGAGCAGCCTTCCAGTACCTGAAGGGGGCTCCAGGAGAGCTGGGGAGGGACTTTTGACAAGGGCTTGTAGGAAAAGGGAGAATGGCTTTGAGCTGGAAGAGGGGAGATTGAAACTGGACATTAGGAAGAAGTTCTTTCCAGTGAGGGTGGGGAGGCACTGGAACAGGTTGCCCAGGGAGGCTGTGGATGTCCTCTCCCTGGAGGTGTTCAAGGCCAGGTTGGATGAGACGTTGAGCAACCTGGGCTGGTGGGAGGTGTCCCTGTCCATGGCAGAGGGTTGGCACTAGATGATCTTTAAGTTCCCTTCCAGCCCAAAGCAGTCTGGGATGCTATGATCCAGTGATCCTTATCAGTGAGGATATCTGGGCAAGTTTGAGAGGGGCTGACATTAGACTGAAAAATAGCTTTAAATCCTTTGCTGTAAGGGGTTATGGTTGCAGCTGCCTTGCTATTGCCTTCTTTCCTTGCATCACAGCCTTAAGAACATTAGCCAAATGTATTTGCACTTTTTTTTCCTTTCAGTGGAGCCCTTTAATCCTCAATCCCAGTTACACAATCTTGCACTTTCTAGGAGCCACAAAGGTAGACTCCATCAGCATGTACTTTGCCCTTGCTGGGCACTGAGCTTTATCCAGTGGTTCCAAAACGCATGACCTGCAACTCCCAAACTCTGCGTCATTCTTCATCCAGCCTCTGGACGTTTGAATATTGCTTTGGTGAAGCTCATGCCTAAACCTCCCAAGTTCATGTGTAGCCTGTGGCTGCCATACACTTCTCACAGCCTTTTCACCTCTGATTAGGAGACTCTGAGCAAACTGCTCTGCTACTTGTGCCAGGCTGCCACCCTAATGAGGAGAAATCTGGTAACTGTGGCAGGCAACCACCCTAATGAGGAGAAATACAGGCATGCATGAATTGGTGGAGACCTGTGTTGATATTCCTTGCTCAGAGTAGCTGTGAAGTGCTTGGTGTGAATTTTTGCTTTGCCACATCTTTAACTTTGTCTTCATCATTCATGAATAAGAGCAGCTTTTTTTGGTTACACTCCTTATCTAATGTTCTGAACTCACTCAAACCCTTGGGTATTCCTTCTCCTTTCAGAACAAGCAGCTGATAGGACTGAGAGGGCTGTTTAACAAGCCCCCTAAGGCCAGCTCTGCTGAGAGCAGCGGGCACTACATCCGGAAGCGCTCTCTGGGCGAGAGGATTCTCCGGCGCACGGCCAGCGCGCCGGCAAAGGGCAGGAAGAAAAGTAAGATGGGCTTCCTGGAAGCTGCTGAGATCAAAGACAGTGCATCTGAGCCAGCAGACCTGAAAGACTTGAAGGATGGAGTTGTCAGGAGGACAAGCCGGAGCTTGCAAGCACGCCCTGCTTCTATGCCCGTCGATAAATATCTCCTTGTGGAGCTGCCGTGCCCAGGAGATGAACCTGCCCAAGCTGCCAAAGGAAAAGAAAATGCATCTGGTAAGGTGCTTCCAAAATCAATTTTGAGGTTGTAAGTTGAAATAGTCAACTCAAAGCCAGACTGGGCAGTGAGGGTGGTGAGACACTGGAACAGATTGCCCAGGCAGGCTGTGGATGCCTCCTCCCTGGAGGTGTTCAAGCTCAGGTTGGATGAGCCCTTGAGCAGCCTGGGCTAGGGGAAAGTGTTCCTGCCCATGGCAGAGGGTTGGAACTGGATGATCTTGGGTCCCTTCCAGCCCAAACCGTTCTGTGATAGTCTGTTAAAAGGCTTACTTCTGCAGTCCCTGTGCAAGTAGTTTGTTCAACTCAGATGAAGAGTTACTGGGCAGATTTACCTATGATTGAAATATTTTAACAGCTCCTTCAACTCTTTGGTAAGTGACCTCCTGGAAAACTGGCTGTTCTCCAAACTGGGCAAGGATTTCTGGAAGTGCCCTTCAAAAGAAACTTGCCAGTTTCTTTTCAATTACACTTCATCAGTTTCTAGTTGGCTTCTTATCCCTTTACTCATGGAAACAGCTGCTGGCATGCTGGGATTTCTCTCCCCATTTTCAAGGAGGAAGAACCCCATGCAGCCATATGTGTTTGTTTTTATTTTTTTTTTTAAATAGTGGGTGCAAAAACTAATGGATAGTGTCAAACAGGTGTAAAAAGGGTTAAAATAGGTCAGAGTTTGCATCCCACAGTCTTGAACTGGGGTTGTTCAACCTGGAGAAATGGAGACTGAGGGAAGACCTCCTGACTCTCTACAGCTCCCCAAAAGGAGGTTGGAGACAGGTGGGAGTTGGTCTCTTCTCCCAAGGAACAAGTGATAGGGTAAAAGGAAATGGCCTCAAGTTGCACCAAGGGAGGTTCAGGTTGGATATCAGAAAAAACTTCTTCGCTGAAAGGGTTCTCAAACACTGGAGCAGCCTGCCCAGGAGGTGGTTTAAACCTCGTTCCTAGAGGTGTTTAAAAGTTGTGTAGATTTGGTGCTGAGTGACCACAGCACCAGCCTTAGTAGAGTTGAAGAATGGTTGGACTTTATGATCCTTGTAGGTCTTTTCCAACCAAAATGATGGTATGGTTCTACAGGAATAGTCCTGGCTTTGAAAGGCTCCCGGGAGGGCAGCAAGCTCAGTGTGTTTGACTGAGCTGATAACTGTTTTGCTGGAGTATTTCACAGAATCACAGAAACATTCAGGGTGGAACAGACCCTCAGGATCACTAAGTCCAACATGCCTCGTTTCACAGTATGATGGTTTTTAACAGAGCTGTTTTGTTCTGTCTTTATTGCCATGCTTCTTTGTAGTACAAATCTGACTAGGAACACAGCTGAAGGTAATGCCACCTGCAAGCCCTGCTCTGGTACCTCATCAACATTATTTGCAACCAATATTACATCACCTGCTTGATGTAATAGACATCCAAAGGAAGTTTCAACGAAGTGCCTGCAGTTGTATTTTTCCATTTTTTCATGTCCCATGGATGATTTGTACTAAACCTGCACAACCCCATAATTAAGTTCTGTCACAACTGTACCTAATTTTGCGTTCTCCATTTGTCTGTCTGAGGACAAAATAGGTGTTCAGACACAGAACCCAATCTTGTGTGTGACTAACATGTTTCTCATTTCATTTAGCCAACATTGAGGACGCTGCAAATGGGCAAGAAACAAACCTGAAAGACTGTGGTTCAACAAATACTCTGAGTTTGGCATCTCAGTTGATGAAGAATGACCAAAAGGAGACCTCAGTTGATTCTTTAGTACCGCCTCTGCAAGAGCAACCTGAACATTTAGTTTTTCCAAGTGTGGCTGAAATTAATCACCTTGTAGACTGCCAGGAAAATGATTTCCCTGATGGAACTGTGCCCCTCGTGCAGGGCTCTGATGTTGACATTTCCACAGAAGCACCGTGTGACAAAAACTGTGCAGACCATGAGCAGGATGATGGCACAGAAGGGCCTAAGGGGGAGCAAATAACTCTTGCAAGGGCTTCCCACTCTAAAAATGTAGAGGTGGAAAACCACAGATGTGACATGATGAAGGTCAGCCCTGCAGAACCTCCTGCTTCAACAGATGCTTCCCCTGCCATTTACTCTGCTGTTGCTGCCTTGCACTCCACCTCAGCCGTGCAGGACAGCGACATTTCTCGCCTGATAGATGAGGTGTCCTTAGCCACCGAGAGCCAGATGGACAGTGCCGTCTCGGCCCTGATCAGACAGCTGGATGTCACTGATGACCAAACCAACCTTACCAAGGTCTCAAGCCTCCATGGCTCCAGCAGTCAGACCTTCAGCATGCTGGCTACACAGCCACGTGTGCCTACTGCTGATCTCCACAGTCCCTGCAAGCACAACTTTCTCACTGCTCAATCCACCAAGTCCCCTTTGTTCTCCACTCCAGATCCCACCGCACTCTCCAGCCCTGAGACTGCCGAGTATTCCACGTACACAATTATCCATGAGGCCACTCTGACACCAGCTTCTGAGTATAAGACCCACAGTGAAGCAGCTTGCAAGAAAAAGTTAAGTAGCATAGAAAATAACCTGGCCAGTTCTCCTTGTCCTTCACCCCTCTCTTTGCTCAATGCGAATCCCAGAAGAAACCATGGAACAAAGCCTGGAACGAGCTGGGAAGCCCCTGAGTCTGCCACTTCTTTTACTTCTAACAACCTCATCTTTGAGGAGACTCTCGCTGACCCTCTCACTGGTGAGACTTCAGAGAGCAGCAGCCTTGTAGAGGTAGATGGAGATTCTCAAGATGATCTGGTCACTGCCTGTGAGTACAAAAGGGAAGACATGAGCCAGTTGGCTTCCCCTTTGAAACTGAGGCAAAGGCAGCATGCTGGACATGGTGGTGGCAGGTCCTCTGGGAACAGCACAGCTGTTGAGCTCTGTTCTGCTGCCCTGGGCTGCTCAGATCACTTCAGGACTGCAGGCCCTCAGCTCCCTTTCCCCATATGTGCAAATCTTGGATTCTTGTATCACCACCATGCAGAGAAGCAGACAAAGGTAACCTGTGCCGCTGAGAGCCCCCAGCTCAGCACACGCTCCCCACTGCTCCACAGTGCTTTGGCTTTCCCACCTCACTCAGCCATCAAGCAGACCAGTCCTTGCAAATCCAAGAGTCTTGGGGACTTGACATCCGAGGACATTTCCTGCAACTTTGAAAGTAAGTATCAGTACATAAGCAGGAGCTTTGTCTCCTCGGGCATGAGGGACAAGAAGCTTGCTGCTATGAAAAACTTGAGGCCGCACTCCACAGACGCTCTGACAGAGCAGCTGAGGAAGCTGGTGTCCCTCGACCAGGAGGACATCCAGCAAACCCTCTGCTCCAGGCAGGTTGATGAAGACTGCCCAAAAGCACTGGTCAGAAAACTCTCCTCCAGGAGCCAGAGCAGAGTGCGGAACATCGCCAGCCGTGCCAAGGAGAGGCAGGAGGCTGCCAGCAAGCAAAAACCTTCCCACTCGAGTAGCCTCACAGGGGTTGTCCTTCGCAACAAGCCCTCAGCATCTCCTCACATTATCAACAGGCACTCCACAGGCTCCTACATAGCCAGGTACCTGAATGGCTTCCCTGGGGAGGACCTGGAGGGCCGTGGAATGCCGGAGGGCTCCTGCGCCACCTTCCACTCCGGCTATGACGACCGCTTGTACTCCCATCACCCTGTCCTGCAGCTGGAGCATAGCACTGAGGACCAGCCTGAAATCTATTTCCTGCTGAGACTGTAGATTGTATAAATGTACATTTTCAAAGTTTACAAAATTGAAGTGAAGGATTTTTAGCAAGAGACCCCCTTTGGAGGGGTTAAGTTATTTAGAAATGCAATTTCGTGCTCCTGGTTCGGACCTGTGTAAATACAACCCACGCTCCACCCTCATCTGTGCAGTGGTTTGGGTTAGAAATCACCCCCAAGGGAAGTCACCTGGGGACTGTTTGCATGCAGTGAGCGTTGGTAGCATCGTTTTGTATTTGCCATGCTGTGCTCAGGAGCCTAACACTGCAGTAACTGCTAGAGTATTGTCTTCTCCTGCTATTCGGAAGGATGTTTTTAGTGCTTGCTTTTGGCCCTTGGTGAGAATTCTCCTGAGCCTCCTGCTTTCTGTTACTGTTAGTGTCCTTGGGGGTCCTTGGACAGCCCCAGAATGAGCCCCATCCTTAGCATCACTCTGCCTTGGACTCCATTGTTCATTTCAGACATGATTCAGATTGCAGAGCTCGGGGTCAATCCAGACCTGTCAGTCCCCTGTAGGTTTGTCCTTCTGCCCACTCTGTGAAGTTGTTTTCCTTTCTGGTGGCCGTGTTTGAACGCTCAGAGTGGGATGTTGGAGTCCTTCTGCATTTATGGCTGGAAAACACTGGATTGCTGCATTTCTTTGGTTCTGTCTTTTTGCTCTTGGCTGTGTGTGTAGCTTTGGTACAGCAGAGCTGTGCATTTGTAATTTCCTTGCTGAATTGGTGCCAGTCAGTGGGACCTGGCAAGCTGATGTGGTAGAGCAACTATTTTGACTGTCTTGTCTTTTTCTATGAAGGCTGAAAGTGAATTGGGTGAGCAAACCTCAACCACTGAAGCTTCCCTGGAGGGAACAACAGAGCTTTATTTTGGTTTGAAGATATTCTTTGCCTGACTATAATTTTTTTCTGAGCTGTACAAGATGTACCTTTTACCTCTTTCTTTTGTAATGCAGAGTATTATTATTCTTGAAAACGTTATTAAAATAGATTTCTAAGCACTTGGTTACATTTTTAATGAAGCTTTAGCAAACACAGTCCTGCTGAAACAGTAGTTAGTGATTGCAGGCAGCTGGTTTGTGGATCATCTTGAAGGTCTTTTCCAACCTTGGCCTCTTCTCCCAAGTAGTTGCTAATGACAAGGCAAAAGGAAATGGCCTCGAGCTGCACCAGGGCAGGTTTAGGTTGGATATTAGGAAGAATTTCTTTACAGAAAGTGTGGTCAGGGATTGGAACAGGCTGCCCAAGGAGGTGGTGGAGTCTCACCATCCCTGGAGGTGTTAAAAAATGAGTAGATGTGGCACTTCAGGACATGGTCTGGTGGTCATGGAGGTGTTGGGTAGAAGGTTGGACTTGATGATCTTAGAGGGCTTTTCCCACCTTAATGAGTCTGAGTCTAAATTGTAAAGGAATAAAACATTTGAAAACAAAAAAGTGAAAAGCTACAGAGAGCAAAGCCAGAACTGAAGCTTCAGCAGTGGAGATTTAGACTCAAGATCAGGAAGAAATTCTTTCCACTGAGAGTGGGGAGACACTGGACCAGGTTGCCCAGGGAGGCTGTGGATGCCTCCTCCCTGGAGGTGTTCAAGGCCTTGAGCAGCCTGGGCTGGTGGGAGGTGTCCCTGCCCATGGTAGGGGGTTTGGAACTGGATGATCTTTAAGGTCCCTTCCAACCCAACCCATTCCGTGAATCCATGAATTTCCCCCCAAAATATGTTGGGTTGGGTTTGTTCCTGCCCTGATGCTCTTTTGGGTTTGTTTGATAAGGTTTTAATACTGCAGCTATCTGCAGCAGGGGAAACCATGCTCAGGACCCTCAGTCCGTGTGTCTGAGGCAGTGTGGCAGAGTGATTACACTGATAGCAGATCTGCTTAGGTGTGCAGGAGGAATAAATTGAATTTCTAGCAGAGATTATCTTTCAAAGTCTGTGTTGATTGAGACAGAAATAAATGAAAAGTGGCAGTGCCAGTGCTGGCCTAGTTGAGCCTGGAACTTGGGGGTGCATGGGGGAGTAAAAAGCCTTGGAAGCTGCAATGTGTCCTTTAGGAGGTGAACTGGGTGTCTGTGGGCCAAAGAGGAGCCTGTGCAGTCCAGGCAGAGCTTGCTGCTGAATGACCTTCTCTTTGCTGTCTGTTAGCAAATGCTCTCATGTCAGATGGATTTCAGCTTTGAGGCCCTCACTCCAACAGGGACATTGAAGTCCTGGAGCAGGTCCAGAGAATGGAGCTGGTGAAGAGTCTGGTGAACAGGGCTGGTGAGGAGCAGGTGGGGGAACTGGGGTTCATCAGTCTGGAGAAGAGGCTGAGGGGAGACCTCATTGCTCTCTATAGCTCCATGAACGGAGGTTGGAGTGAGGTGGGTGTTGGTCTCTTCTCCCTAGGATCAGGTGATAGAACAAGAGGAAATGGTCTGAAATTGCACCAGGGAAGGTTTAATTTGGAGATGAGAAAAAATTCTTTGTGCAAGAGTGGTCAGGGATTGGCACAGGCTGCCCAGGGAGGTGGTGGAGTCCCCATCCCTGGAGGTGTTCAAGAAACCTGTGGCCCTGGCACCTGGGGACAGGGTTTGGTGGCCATGGTGGGGGTGGGTTGATGGTTGGACCCAGTCTTTGAGGGCTGTTCCAAGCCAAACAATTCTATGATTCTGTTTGTGTGAGCAGGGGTCAGGGAAGGGAGAGAGCTGTAGCTGTGGCAGTGGCTTTATTAATCCTCTTTAAGGAAGAATTAGGTTTTTATTGTCCAACTCCTTTGCAACAGAGCCTTGTCTTTAGGTGTGACCTGACTCAGTCACTGCTGTAGCACTAGTAGAATTTCTGGGGTCCAGATCCAGCCTGAGGAGCAAGTTCAGCTTGAACTGTTCTCCTGAAGGAGAACTTACAGTGATTCAAAGCCTGCCTTGGCTGCTTTGTGGTGTGTAGGTGGAAGGTTTGAGGAGGAAAGCCTCCACCTTGGACAAAACATTCATGGAGCTCTGTGTTGTGTTCCTGTTATGGGCAGAGCCAGAGATGCAGCACTGCAGAAGACCTGCTTGGCAGCTGTCCCCCTGAAGCTCTGTTGGTCCTGATTCCTGGCATTTGTTGGATGGTTAATTTGAGCACATCTGGATACAGCCTGGAGTTTGTCTGTAAGGTCAGACAGTATTTATGTGATACCATTTTAAGGAGTAATAGTCTCTGGGAAGCCTGAAGGGTAGCAGATGTCTCGAAGCAGCTGATTAATTCCTGCTTGGCTTTCAGAACCTCCTTTGACTTCCAGGTTTTTCAAGTGGGTTCTTTTCATTTAGTACTCCAGGTCTTAAACATTCAGAGTCAAAGACTTCTTTCAGTGAAAGATTTGTTAGGCTAAGGTGATCCTTGTAAGTGCAGGGGAGAAGTTCTGCTGGGAAGGAAAGGAATGGATTGAAGCTTGAGGAGGGCAGATTGAGACTGGAGATTAGGAAGAAATTCTTTCCAATGAGAGTGGGGTGACACTGGAACAGGTTGCCCAGGGAGGTTGTGGATGTCCCCTCCCTGGAGGTGTTCAAGGCCAGGCTGGATGAGGCCTTGAGCAACCTGGGCTGGTGGGAGGTGTCCCTGTCCTTGGCAGGGAGTTGGAACTGGATAATCTTGAAGGTCCCTTCCAAGCAGACCATTCTCTGATTCTACTCACCCAGAATCAGTCCATGGCCATCACTAGAGATGGAAGTTTGATTTGAAAGGTGTGTCAGGGCTCTGGGACTTTTCCATGCCTGATCTTCAAACAGAGGTACTGAGTAAGGAAGATGGTAATGAAGCCCCTTGTATTTAGCCTGTCTTGGGATTCAGATGTTAAATATTTAAAATCCTTGCCTTGCTTTCTTAAGGCTGTGGGCCTTCCTGTTGTTCTGAATTAATTTAAGTAATTAATAATTAATAGTAGCCATCTTGACCTGCACTCTCACTTTTCCCCTATAGCTTGAGTATGAACCAGGCTCTGCAGAATATTTGCATAAAATCAGGCTTTGGCATGAATCACTGCATGCCTAATGCTGGAAGGGAGCCACTGGGATTTGCTCATCCAAGAGAGACAGAGAACTGCTGGAGAGAGTCCAGGGGAGGCTGCAAAGCTGCTGAGGGGCCTGGAGCAGCTCTGTGAGGAGCAAAGGCTGAGAGCCCTGGGGCTGAGAGCCTGCAGAAGAGCAGCCCCAGAGGGCAGCTGAGCAATGCTCAGCAAGAGGCTGGGGCCAGACTCTTTCCCAGTGAAAGGACAAAGGGCAATGGGCACAAACTGGAACCCAGGATGAGAAAGTTGTTTGGTGTGAGGGTGCTGGAGGGCTGGAGCAGGCTGCCCAGAGAGGTTGTGGAGTCTCCTTGTGTGGAGAGCTTCTGAACCTCTCTTGGGCATTGTGCTGCTGGGCAAGCTGCTGGGGGTGCCCTGCTTTAGCAGGGGGTTGGACTGGATGATCTCCAGAGGTCCCTTCCAACCTCCACCATGCTGTGCTTCTGATTTGATTTGTGTAGTTGTTGGGTGAAAGTTCAGCCAAGTTGGATGCCTGATCAATAGGCTGAAAGGTCTTCTCCAACCAGAATGCTTCTATGGTTGTATATCGTCCTCTGGAGGAGACTCTTCTGTCTCTGGCTGCACATGCAGGCTGCAGGAGGTGACTGGATTCCGTTGGCTCTTTGGTTCTGCACCACCCCACCCCCCCCCAAAGTGCACAGTGCTGGAGGGCACTCCTGAAGCAGGAGCAGAGAGAACCTGTTGTTGTGTTTTCTCACAGGTGTAATGCTGCCAGGAAGGGTCTGCTGCTCTCCAGAGATCTGTCCTCTACTAGAAAGGTTGAGGTGAACACAGGGAAGCTGCTGATGGAATAAAATAACCAAATCTGAGAGCAGTTTGGGATAAGGCTGCCAGCACCCCTCGAGGGGCAAAGGGGCAGAGATCCAAGTGTCTCAGGAGCAGGTAAGCAAAGTCAGAGAGCTGAGAGTTGGAGCTGCTGCACCAATCCACCCCATGCCTGAGCTGTGGGAACACTGGAGCCAGGAGATCTTCAGTGCAGGGAGATCCTTCCTCACACTACAGTGTCAGATACAGTTGGGAGGGATTCATGTTTCTGGGTTTTCCTGAAGCTAGTGTGGCCTTTAACGAGATAAGCCAAGATTTAGTCATTAATGTGGTTTGTAATTCCAAAGCTAAGTCCTCAGCAGTCCCCTTTGCTCCTGGGCTCCATGCTCAGCCTGTGCCAAGCCCAGCCCTGAGCCAGGAATGCTGCTAGACTTGGCAGCAGGGGTGAAGGGAGAAGGCCTGGTGCACACATGTCCAGTCACTTGTCTCTTTTATTTCCTCCCTAGACTTGCTGCCTACATTCTTCTTAATGAACCCCAGGAGACCAATTGGCTTCCTGGCCACATTGTGCCCCATGTCCCATTTCTGCTGAGAAATGCTCTTAGCTAAACTGCAGTGGATCCTTCCATTCCCACAGGACTGCTTCAGACCTTGATGAAGCAGGACCTGTTTGGAGATGTTTGGTGTCAGGTTTGGAGGATCTGGTAAAATCAGATCATCTCTGGTGTCAAAATTTGTCTCCTTTCTGCTATTCCACACCATAGAGGGAAAGTTGTAGGAAGATCTTTTGTGATACCTTTGTTGTGGAACAGGCTACAGAGCTAAACCCAACCCAACAGTTATTGAACAACTTCTGTTTGGAAAAATAATGCAGCAAGCTGTTTCCCAGCCAGCTTTACTCTTTGGCCAGCAAACATCCTGCTGGAGAAGACCACATCTGAAGAGGTCCTGTGGTTCCTGTGGGTGCTTCATCACAGCTCCTACATCTCCAGGACAACTGAGAGCAAGCTCTTGTAGGGCACCAGGGGTGTCTCCCTGAAAGGTTTTTGGGGTTTGGGTTTCCTTTTGGGTTGTTTGGGTTGGGGTTTTTTGTGGGTTGGATTTTTTTGGGGTGATGGTGGTTTGTTGGGGAGGTTGTGTTTTGGTTTTGGTTATTTTTAGTCTGGTTTAATTTGGTTATTTTTGTTCTTTGCCCTTTTGAGAATGAAAGTTCATCTCTGTTGGAGGAAGCTGCAGGGTGGCTTTAGCTTTCCATGGCATCTCTTTTACCTTCTATTTCATCAGCCTAATTAACAGATCACAGCCTCTGGGTCTGCTTTTGACAGAAGGGTTTAGTGGAGCTTGGAAACTGGTCCCTCAGCTTCTGTCACTTCTTGCCCCTCAGAGAGGTGTGAATTGCCAGGGATTTTCCCTCTGCAGCAGCACAGGATGAGCTGTCCTGTGTCTGGGCATGCCTGGGGCAGTGCTGGTGATCACAGGGAGGACCTTGCTGCCAGGCTGTTGGTGTGAGCAGGGTTGGCAGCAGTACCTGGGCAGGATTCTAGCTAAGGGTGGCAGGGGAGGTGTGAGAGCTGCCAGCCTGTGCTTTGAGGAGCCAAAGGAAGGAAATGATGCTTCTTCAAACCTAGTGAGACTGGCACATGCATGGGAGTCTATCCACAGCCTGGGCTGCAACAGAGACCTGTGGAATGCCAGCTCAGGCCAGGGCAAGGTGTGGAGTGTCCAGCATCACCTCAGCAAGGGAGAGATGGAGTCAGCCCTCAGGAGCAGGGGAAGCGGAGCCACGCTCCACTGGGCTGTCACACCAGGAGCTCCTCAGCCTTTTCACTCTGGCTGGGAGCATTTAAGGTAACACTCCAGCACTTTTTCAACCCTTTTTTTTTGTAGTTATGGAGCCCAGGAGCTTTGTAAAGCAAAGCAGAAACTCTCTAGGTGCAGTTGGAAACTAGCTCAGCCATTCCTGCCTCTTTTGGCTCCTTGTCAAATCTTGTTACTTTCTGAAAGGGGAAAAAAATTAATCAGGGTGCCACATGCAGAATGCTGGGCCTTGGATGAAAATTCAATGGGATGCACATGAATGAATCTGCATCCGAAAGCAAACTGCCTGTCAAGTCCCCTCTCCCACAGCCACTGCTCTGAATGCAAAAGGTGTGTGCCAGTGAAACCAGCAGCTTAGTCTCAGGCACCCACTGCTGACTAAAGCAAGGACAGAAAGAGCTGCACCTGGAGAAGGCAGGAGCTGGGGAGGTGCAAGAAGATGGTGGGAAATGGCCTGTAAGTAAATTTGACACTAAATTGAGTGGGAGTGTTGATTTGCTTGAGGGTAGGAAGGCTCTGCAGAGGGATCTGGCCAGGCTGGATCAATGGGCTAAGGCCCAGGGGATGAGATTCAACAAGGCCAAGTGCTGAGTTCTGCACTTGGGCCACAACAACAACCCCATGAATGCTCCAGGCTGGGGACAGAGTGGCTGGAAACTGCCCAGCAGATAGGGACCTGGGGTCGTTGGTTGGCAGCAGCTGAAGACGAGCCAGCTGTGGCTGGTGCCATTTCAGTCCTGCTGGGGACAGTCAGACCTCCTTTCCAGGCTGGACAGCTGGCCAAAGCTGGAGGAAGCAGCTGTAGAAAGCTGTTGCCCTAAAAGGTAAAAATCAGTGATGGTTTGGGGTATATTGACACATCTTTGGTGCAGTGCCCTTTCTGTCAGCTGGGATGCAGAAAGTGGCAAACAGTTCTTGCTGGACCCTTTCACCCAGCCCTTCTGCAGAGTCTTCTCCTGAAGGGTCAAGCACAGCTTCTTCTCCTGTTTCTTCTTGTCCCCTGCTGAGTTCTGTTTTCCTTCCTGCCCACAGAACCCAGCCCAAAGCAGCATGTGCCCAGAAGCCCTTTGGTTCTGAAGAGCCCTGGCTTTCCTGCTCTTCCGGACAGAAAGGAACTTTCAGGTGGGTGTTGAGCAGAGCAGCTTGGTCTCTGCCTTTCCCTAATAGGTGACACAGCAGAAACTCCCTCCCCTGCCCCAGTAGCAGGGCCCTGGGCTCACCAGCTGCAGGTTTGGATGAAAGCTTGAGGGAAGACATGAAAGTCAGCTGCACTGGTGCTATTGGCTGCACTGGTGCTGTCAGCTTGCATAAGCCAGGGTCTGTGGTGTTCAGCATCTTCTTCCTTCACTAGGTGCTGTGAGATACTGTGGTGCCTTCCATAACACACCCCATTGCCTCCTGGAACCAGGCATGAGGAGGGTAGAGGGGAGATGTAGACTGGAGACTAGGAAGAAATTCTTGACAGTGAGGGTGGGGAGACACTGGAACAGGTTGCTCAGGGAGGCTGTGAATGCCTCCCCCCTGGAGGTGTTCAAGACCAGGCTGGATGAGGCCTTGAGCAACCTGGGCTGGGGGAAGGTGTCCCTGCCCATGGCAGGGAGTTGGAACTGGATGGTGTTGAAGGTCCCTTCCAACCCAACCCACTCTATGATTCTATGACCCCAGGGGACTGATCCTGCTCTGGTTCAGTATGAACAGTTTGAAAGTGGTTTCTTAAAGCACTGAAACCAATGGAGGTGCCTTTGGGAACTTTAGTGTCAGCCACCACCTCCAGTCAGGGGAGAGATGGTTTGGGGAAAGGCAGTGCCATCATTTAAGGTCTATGTTTAGTTTAAGGTCAATGTCATCATGATGATGGTTTCCCCAAGAGAGAAAAAAGATGAGGCCAGGTTGGATGACGCCTTGAGCAGCCTGGGCTAGGAGAAGGTGTCCTTACTCATGGCAGGGGGTTGGAACTGGATGATCTTTAAGGTACCTTCCAACCAAAGCTGTCTGTGATTCTATCATTAGAATAGCACCAATGTGTTGGTTGGTTTCAATACTTGCATGGCTTATCAGACATTGATTCTAGATGTCAAACTTGGCAGTGGGCTGCCAAAGGTGCCCTTTGCTGCTCTGCTATCTCCTTCATTGAACTTGGAAACAACTGTTAACAGCAAATTAGTTAACAGCACTAATTAGACTAGAAAAAAAAATAATGCAGAGAGGATTAATAGAGGGCAGGAAGTGGCTGAGCAGGGGAACTGCTTGAGACAAAGTAAATCTGCCCAGACAAGCAGCCCACTAACACACTTCCCAGCAGCACTGGCAGTGAGGGGGATGAGACTGGAAATTAATGGCTTTAATGGGCTTCTGGAGGACTGGCTCTCAGCTGGCAGGGGAAATTAGCAGCCTGAGTTTCTGCAGGCTTTTTGTGGTTCAAAGGAGATGCTGATAGAGAGTGAAGAGACAACTCTGCTCCTCACATTGCTGGGAGGAAGGCAGCCTGGTTTGCTCCAGAGATGCCTTCTCTTCCCTTAATGAACTCTGAGAGCCGTACATCCTCCTGCCAGGTCCTGCTGCAGATGAGCTCAGCACCAGCCAAGCTTCAAGCCCATTGCATGCAAGGTCTTGCTCTGAAGCCTTTCTTTGCCTTTCTGCTCCTCCTTCACCCCAGTCTAGCTCTGCATTGTGGGAGCTGAGCTGAAACTCTTCCCCTTGCTACCTGGAGCTGCCAGGTTGCTTAGGGTCTCCTTGTCCTCCTCATGTGTCTGTGCAGCCCCAGCCTTGTTTTGTCCCATGATTTGTCACAACAAACTGCAGGGAGGTGCTGTCCCATGATTTGTCACAACAAACTGCAGGGAGATGCTGAAAAGCAGCCAAAGAGCTGATGAAACCTGTACCCAACCTACAGCCAGGAGCGAGGCCATGCCAGAGGATCACCCCACACAAGGGTTCTTTTCTGCTTGGAAATATTCAGAGCAGTTTGGGAGTTCAGATGTGTGCTCAGCCCCTGAGCTGTTTTCCACCAACCTGCAGTTGTGTGACCTTGGCTCACTAATACCTTGCCATCTGGAAGCTGGTGGGAGCAAATCCCATGTGCATTATATAACCTGAAGGGGCTTATCCAAGGAGAAGGGGACAGGGGATCCTAAGCCCTTTAGATGAGGGATAATGAATTACTGGGAATTTGTTCCCATCAGCTCTTGCTGCATTTCAAAATGCATTTCCAGGTGCAGCCTTTCAAGGTGAGGCTGTTTGTTTGAGGGGACCCTTGGCTGGGAGCTGTCATTGGGAGGGGTGCCAGCAGGCTGTTGTCCTGAGGGTGGTTGTTGCTGTGGTTGGATGCTGTGGTGATGAGCTTGGAGGGTATGCCTGGGTCAGCAGGGAGAGCTCTTCCTTCCAGCTACTACAAGGAGGGAAATAAATGATTTGCCGGAGTAAACAGAAAAAGTTATAGGTTAAGGTCTAAGCTCTCCTGTTACTGTTCATGAAACCTGGTCTAGAACCCCAAAAATTCACAGATTCACAGATTGCACAGGGTTGGAAAGGACCATTAAAGTCATCTTGTCCAAACCCCCTGGACTCAGTAGGGACACCTCCAATTAGAGCAGGATGCGCAGGGCCACATCCAGTGTGATCTTGAATGTCTCCAGGGATGGGGCCTCTGGGCAGCCTGTTCCAGTGTCTCACCTCCCTCATTGTGCAGAACTTCCTCCTGATGTCCAACCTAAATCTCCCATGCTCCAGTTTCAAACCATTGCCCCTCCTCCTGTCACCACAGGCCCTTCTGAACACTCCCTCCCCAGCCTGCCTGCAGGTCCTCTTCAGGTACTGGAAGGCTGCTATAAGGTCTCCCTGGAGCCTTCTCCTCTCCAGACTGAATAGCCCCAACTCTTTCAGCCTGTCCTCACAGGAGAGCTTCTCCAGCCCCTCCTCACATTCTCACTCCTCTCTCCAGCTGCAACTGCTCTTGCTCAGACTTTTCCCCCTCAGAGCCATTCCCACTGTCACTGGTGGGCTCATCCTTGGCCAGCTGTGGGTCCATCTTGAAGCCAGCTGATATTGGCTCCATCAGACATGGGGAAAGCTTCTGTCACCTTCTCAGCAACCACCTCTGTGCCTCTCTGCTACCAAAACCTTGCCACACAAACCCCATGCAGCCACCTTAAAATGCACAGGTGCATAAATCACATCCTGCATCCCAACAGTGCCTCAAGGAGAGGATCTGGCTGTTACTGGAGGCCTGCAGAGCCTCTGCCATGGCATGGGCAGGAACACAGATGTGCTGTGCTGTGCCACCACACCTCACACTTCAGCTGCTCCAGCTACTGAGCCCCAGGTCCCAGCACAGCCAAAGGAATGTTTTCTGGGATAATAGTTTTGGGTGTCTGACTTGTAATGATTTTCTTTCATCATTATTCCAATTTTAGAGTCCAAGGCACAGCATAAAGACACAACCCCCCCGATCTTGGTGGCTTAATAAATCTATTTGCCATCCATCATGGTGGTGGAGCAGCATCCCTGAGGTGGTTGGGCTGCAGGGTGACTGTAACCCCCTTGGGGAGTGAAGCTGGAGGATTTAGCAGCAGTAAGAGCAATCCAGAAGTAGATTAAAAATAGATGAGCTAACATTACCCTCTGGGTCACCAAGCCTTGTGTGCCAGCCTGGAACAGGAGACCCTGTCAGTCATTAGCCCCCAAGATCAATCAGGAGGCCTCATGACACAGTGGCCCTGGCAAGGAGGAAAGGGATGGTGCTTCTCACCTGCTGCTGCTGCTGCCTTAAATGCCAGCCAGGCAAAGAGGGCTGGGAAATTGTTTCCAGATGATGGCATGTGGCTGGTTTGAGGGGAGCTGGTGTCACAAAAGCCTCCTCTCTCTGTAGCTGGCATGCAGACAGTCATCAGGCACAGGACAAAGGCCAAAGAAAGAGACTTTTAAGACAATTTTCCTCCATTTCATGGAATGATTAAGGTGGGAAAAGACCTCTAAGATCATCAAGTCCAACCTTTCACCCAACCCCTCCATGGTCACTAGACCATGTCCTGAAGTGCCACATCTGTTCATGTTTTGAACACCTCCAGGGCTGGTTAATCCACCACTCCCTGGGCAGCCTGTCCCAGTGCCTCACCAAGCAGGGCTGTTCATGCTGTCAGTGCCATTTGTGAGGTGATGACATGAACCTTCTGGCTGCCCTTGTTCTTTCCCCAAGGAGACACTTGCCTCTGCAGCAGGTGGCTGTTGGCCAAAGCTGTTCTTCCACAGGCACTGCTCTGCAGTTGTGTTGGCAAGGACAAGATTGTTACATGGTCTGTGCCAATTCTTAGCTCCTGCAAGGAGTCCCAGAAGTGATGTCCAAAGATTCACTGAAGCTGTGTAGGGAGAGCACTGCTTTAGTGGGAATTCTCTGGGATCATATTTAATTCACCTGAGCTCATTTTCAAAGTGTCTGGAGCCATCCTACCAAATCCTGCAGTGACACAAACTCTTCCTACCCTGCTGCTTGCTGCACAAGGCAGCATTCACAGATTGGCAGATTGCATTGGGTTGGAAGAGACCATCAAAGGGCATCTTGTCCAACTCCCCTGCACTCAGCAGGGACATCCCCAATGAGAGCAGGCTGCCCAGGGCTACATCCAGTCTGATCCTGAATGTCTCCAGGGATGAGGCCTCATCCACATCTCCAGGCAGCCTGTTCCAGTGTCTCCCCACCCTCACTGTGCAGAACTTCCTCCTGATGTCCAACCTAACTCTGCCCTGCTCCAGTTCCAAACCATTGCCCCTTGTCCTATCCCTACAGCCCCTTCTGAACGCTCCCTCCCCAGCCTTCCTGAAGGTCCCCTTCAAATATTGATATTGAAACATTCTAGGGTGTGGTCACCAGTCCTCATTAGCTGCAGGAGGACCTTGGAGCCGCAATGTTCACAATCAGTAGCTCACAGTAAAGGAGCTGCAGTAAGAGTGATCCAAGAAATCAGTTCATGTAATCACTTTACACATTTAAGACAGCAGTGGTGGAAGAGTGGTCAGGCATTGGGACAGGCTGCCCAGGGAGGTGGTGGAGTCCCCATCCCTGGAGGTATCCAAGAAACCTGTGGCCATGGCACTTGGGGGGAAATGGTTTTAATGGTCATGGTGATGTTAGGTTGAAGGTTGGACTGGATGATCTTGGAGGCCTTTTCCAACCCAAACCATTCAATGCTAAGTATTAATTAATGAAGAGAGAAGAGAACGTGCAACACTTGCCACTGAATGTTGATTGTCTGTTTGAATCTCCCATCACACACACTTCAAAGTCAGTTCCATTAACCTGTGCTGCTAATTTAATTAGCATTCATTTAGAAGAAAACATCCCTTGACATTTCATAGCCTTTAAACTTGCTTGTTCAGAAATGGCTACCAGGGAAAAAAATAAAATCAAATCCACTGAGGGAGTGTCTGAAAAATTCAGAAGATTTTGCAATGTGACTGTTAATTCCTCAGCTCCTCACATGGAACTTCAAGGATGGGACTTGAAGCTTGAGGAGGGCAGATTGAGACTGGAGATGAGGAAGAACTTGTTCACAGCGAGGGTGGGGAGAGACTGGCACAGGTTGCCCAGGGAGGTTGTGGATGCCTCCTCCCTGGAGGTGCTCAAGGCCAGGCTGGATGAGGCCTTGAGCAACCTGTGCTGGTGAGAGGTGTCCCTGTCCGTGGCAGGGGATTGGAACTGGATGATCTTCAAGATCCTTTCCAACCCAACCCATTCTCTGAATCTATAAACTTGACAAACCTCATTTTGCATTACTAATTTTTTTTTGGCGGGACAAAGCAGCCTGGCACATACTGGAATCCATTAGCAGCAGCTCCAGTTTCTCTGGAGAGCAAAAGTGAGTGGCTTTGTGCTTCACTTGGGTGTTCAGGATGTTCTGGCAGGTGGTGATGCCTCTAATTGTTCAGCTAGCACCTGGAATAATTTGACTTTAGATGTGGTTGGTGATTTTTGGGGCCTTTTGATTAGAAAACTGCATGGGGGCTCAGCTACAAGAAGTGAGCTCACTCACATCCCAGGAACTTCATGGCACCAAACTAATCCAGCAGAGAGGCCATCAGCCACATCTAGCCCCAGAGGGGCTGTGTCCTTACACACACTGAACTCAGCCCAGAGCTGCTCACTTCATGGAGTTTGCTTTGCATTTCAGAGTCAAGCGAACTTATTCAAAGGCTATTTTTGAGGGATTATCTGCCTATAAAAATCTTCTTGGCCCTTTTGTCCCAGCCTCAGGGTTTATCTGCCTGCCTTTTTTACTTGCAGGCTGGTCTTAAAGCATTAAAGCCATTACTAAAGCTAACATTGCTCTTGGTGAGGTTTAAAGAGAACCTATTTCAGCTGGCTATAAATGAAAGAAAAACCCTGAAACCTTTTCCTGAGCCAAGGATTTGTGTGTCTTGCAGCAGCTGGCTGAAGAGGGGAGTTGCTGTGTGTAAGGTCTCAGAAATGACCACTTGACCTTTTAGGTTTTGGGTGAGCGTTTTACAAACCCATCTGCCTCCACCGGCAGAGGAAAGCCAAATGACTCTGCTTCTCCACTGCTGCCACTTCTCAGTTACATCACAGAGTCATAGAATTGTTTCAGTTGGAAAAGACCTCCAAGATCATGGACTCCAACCTTCAACCTTACATTGCCATGGCCATTAAACTATGTCCCAAAGTGCCTTGAACACCTGCAGGGATGGGGAGTCCACAACCTCCCTGGACAGCCTCTTCCAATCCCTGACCACTCTTGCAGCAAAGAAATTTTTCCTCATTTCCAACCTAACCCTCTCCTGGCACAATTTCAGGCCATTCCCTCTCTTTCTATCACCTGATCCTAGGGAGAACAGACCAACCCCCACCTCACTCAAACCTCCTTTCATAGTGAATATTTCCTTGTTGTATATTTGACTCGATGATATTTGAGGTCTCTTCCAGCCTTCTTGATTCTATGAAAAAGTAGAGAGCAGAGTAGCACTGTCTAGTTAAAAGAAGATTTATATTTGTTTGATAGAAGTATATTCCCATCTAGTTCCCTCCCCAGATCTTCTGCAGGATCTTTCTGTCCCTCAAGCTGAGATTTAGAACTGGAAACCAGAGAAGGCTGCAGGAGCAAACACTGGAGTGCTGGGGACACTTCTGGGCTCCTCACTTCAAGAGAGACAGAGAACTCTCAATAAAATCTCAGATCTCAAGATCTCTTGCCAGCAGGTACCTACCATTGTAACAACTCGGACAAAGGGTGTTAAACATGCAGTACGTTCCCAGACTGAGTCTCTCTACAAGCATGCTGGTGTTCAGGCTTCTAGCTGCAGTGAGTGTTCGAGCCTGGCACTTGGTGTGAGGGTGAAGGAGACACCTGTGTCAGGTGTGACCAGGTGAATTTTCTCATAAATTTGGTAGCTGAGCTGAAGGATGAAGTGGCTGAGCTGAAAGCGGAGGTAGCAAGGCTCAGGACCATACGAGAATGTGAAAGGGAGTTGGATATGTGGGAACAGGCTTTGAAACCCTCTCCAGTTGAGGGGAGCAGTGGAGGATGGATACAGGTCCCTGTCAGGGGAAGCAAAGGGAATGCACCCCGACCCTTCTCCCCTCCCCCGCTGCCCTTGAGCAATAACTATGAGACTCTGCAGTCTGAGGGCAATGGGGATGAGAGTATTGTAGAGGAACCAATAAAGGAGATGCCAAAGACGAAGCAGCCCCCCCAAACCTTAGGGACCAGTGCTACAAAGAAAAAGAGAAAGGCTATAGTTATTGGAGACTCTCTCTTGAGGGGATCAGAGGGACCCATATGTCATCCCGACCTATCCCATAGGGAGGTGTGCTGCCTACCTGGGGCCCGGGTGAGGGACATCACCCAAAGGTTACCTAAACTAATCCAGCCCTCTGACTATTACCCATTGCTGGTAATCCAGGCTAGAAGTGAAGAAATTGAAAAGAGCAGCACCAGGAAGATTAAAAAGTAATTTAAGGCCCTTGGGAAATCAATTGACGGGGCAGGAGCTCAAGTGGTGTTCTGCTCAGTTCCCTCAGCAGCAGTGGTGTACACTGAGAGGAACAGGAAAACCCACACCATCAACAGCTGGCTTAGGAGATGGTGCCAGCAGTGGAATTTTGGCTTCTTTGATCACGGGGCAACTCTTACTGCACCCGACCTGCTGGACCAAGATGGGTTGAATTTATCTAGAAAGGGTAAGAGGGTGCTGGCACTGGGGTTGGCAGGACTCATTGGGAGGGCTTTAAACTAGGTCTGAAGGGGGTGGGTGTGGAAACCAGTCTCCCTGGAGAGGAGGGAGGACCACACAAACTGGTGAAAGCAGCAGCCCAGCTGAAGTGCATGTACACCAATGCATGCAGTATGGGCAACAAACAAGATGAACTGGAACTCTTGGTTCACCAGGAAGACTATGATGTAGTTGCCATCACAGAAACATGGTGGGACGATTCTCACAATTGGAGTACTGCACTGGGGGGTTATAAGCTCTTTAGGAGAGACAGGCAAGGGAGAAGAGGAGGAGGGGTGGCCCTGTATATTAGGGAATCCTTTGATGCCTCAGAACTTGCAGAAGAAAGGGTTGAATGCTTGTGGGTTAAAATCAGAGGGAGGCCGCACAAAACTGACATCCTGGTTGGAGTCTGTTATAGACGAGGAGGCCGATGAGATATTCTATAAGCAGCTGGAAGCTGTCTCAAGATCATCAGACCTTGTCCTTGTGGGGGACTTTAACCTACCAGACATCTGCTGGGAACTTAATTCAGCAGAGAGGAGACAGTCCAGAAGGTTCCTAGAGTGCATGGATGACAACTTCCTGATGCAGCTCTTAGGTGAACCTACCAGGGGCAAGGCTCTGCTTGATCTGCTGTTCTCAAATAGAGAAGGGCTGGTGGGAGATGTGATGGTCGGAGGCTGTCTAGGGTGCAGCGACCATGAGATAGTGGAGTTTTCAATATGCAGGGAAATAGGGAGGAGCAGTAACAGAACCCTCACTTTGGACTTTCGGAGGGCAAACTTCAGGTTGTTCAGGCAACTTATTCAGAAAGTTCCCTGGGTAACAGCCCTTAAGAACAAAGGGGTCCAGGATGGTTGGACCTACTTCAAACAGGAGCTCCTAAAGGCACAGGAACTGGCAGTTCCCACATGCCGTAAGACGAGCCGGCGGGGAAGACGACCGGCCTGGATGAGCAAGGAGCTCCTGAAGGATTTAAGGGAAAAAAAGAGGGTTTATTGCCTTTGGAAAGGGGGGGAGGCAACTAGTGATATGTTTAAGGATGTTGCTAGATCATGTAGAAGAAAAATTAGAGAGGCAAAAGCACAGTTAGAAATTAAACTGGCCGCTTCTGTGAAAGACAACAAAAAGCATTTTTATAAATATATTAATGCTAAAAAGAGGGGCAAGAGGAGCCTCCACTCTTTACTGGACGTGGAGGGTAACATTGTAACTAAGGATGAGGAGAAGGCTGAGATTCTAAATACCTTCTTTGCCTCCATTTTGAACAGTAAGGCAGGAGGACTTCAGGATAACTGGCCTCCTGAGCTGGTTGATGGGGTCAAGGAGCAGTGTTGTACTCCTGAAATCCATGTGGAATTAGTTCGAGACTTGTTGAGTCACTTGGATATTCACAAGTCCATGGGACCTGATGGGATTCATCCTAGGGTGCTGAAAGAGCTGGCAGATGAGCTGGCCAAGCCTCTCTCCATCATTTTCCACCAGTCCTGGCTCACTGGAGAGGTCCCAGAAGACTGGAAACTGGCCAATGTGACACCCATCCACAAGAAGGGACGGACAGAAGAACCTGGGAACTACAGGCCTGTCAGCCTGACCTCAGTGCCAGGAAAAATCATGGAGCAGATTGTCTTGGGGGCAATCACTGCACACCTGAAGGATGGCCAAGGAATCAGGCCCAGCCAACATGGATTTAGGAAGGGCAGGTCCTGCCTCACCAACCTGATCTCCTTCTATGATCAGGTGACCAGCCTGGTAGATGTGGGAAAGGCTGTGGATGTAGTCTACCTGGACTTCAGCAAGGCCTTTGACACTGTCCCCCACAGCAAACTCCTGGCCAAGCTGTCAGCCCATGGCTTGGACAGAAGCACTGTGCTGGGTTAGGAACTGGCTGGAGGGCCGAGCCCAGAGAGTGGTGGTGAATGGTGCCACATCCAGCTGGCAGCCTGTCACTAGTGGTGTCCCCCAGGGATCAGTGCTGGGCCCCATCCTGTTCAATATCTTTATTGATGATCTGGATGAGGGGATTGAGTCCATCATCAGTAAATTTGCAGATGACACCAAGCTGGGAGCAGGTGTTGATCTGTTAGAAGGTAGAAGGGCTCTGCAGAGGGACCTTGCCAGGCTGGACAGATGGGCAGAGTCCAACAGGATGGCATTCAACAAATCCAAGTGCCAGGTGCTGCACTTCGGCCACAACAACCCCATGCAGAGCTACAGGCTGGGGTCAGAGTGGCTGGAGAGCAGCCAGGTGGAAAGGGACCTGGGGGTACTGGTTGACAGCAGCTGAACATGAGCCAGCAGTGTGCCCAGGTGGCCAAGAGAGCCAATGGCATCCTGGCCTGCATCAGGCATAGTTTGGCCAGCAGGAGCAGGGAGGTCATTGTACCCCTGTACACAGCACTGGTTAGGCCACACCTGGAGTACTGTGTCCAGTTCTGGGCCCCTCAGTTTAGGAAAGATGTTGAATTGCTGGAGCATGTCCAGAGAAGGGCAACGAGGCTGGGGAGAGGCCTTGAGCACAAGCCCTATGAGGAGAGGCTGAGGGAGCTGGGACTGTTTAGCCTGGAGAAGAGGAGGCTCAGGGGAGACCTCATTGCTGTCTACAACTACCTGAAGGGAGGTTGTAGCCAGGAGGGGGTTGGTCTCTTCTCCCAGGCAAGCAGCACCAGAACAAGAGGACACAGTCTCAAGCTGCGCCAGGGGAGGTTTAGGCTGGAGGTGAGGAGAAAGTTCTTCCCAGAGAGAGTGGTTGGCCATTGGAATGTGCTGCCCAGGGAGGTGGTGGAGTCACCATCCCTGGAGGTGTTCAAGAGGGGATTGGACATGGCACTTGGTGCCATGGTTTAGATAGTCATGAGGTTTAGGGTGACAGGTTGGACTCGATGATCTTTGAGGTCTCTTCCAGCCTTCTTGATTCTATGATTCTATGATTCTATGAACTGCTGGAGAGAGTCCAGGGGAGGCTGCAAAGCTGCTGAGGGGCCTGGAGCAGCTCTGTGAGGAGCAAAGGCTGAGAGCCCTGGAGCTGAGAGCCTGCAGAAGAGCAGCCCCAGAGGGAAGCTGAGCAATGCTCAGCAAGAGCTAAAGGCTGGGGGGCAAGAGGCTGGGGCCAGGCTCTGCTCAGTGGTGCCCAGGGACAGGCCAAGGGGCACAAAGTGGACCCCAGGAGGTTGCATGTGAGGAGGAGGAGAAAGTTTTTTGGTGTGAGGATGCTGGAGGCCTGGAGCAGGCTGGCCAGAGAGGTTGTGGAGTGTCCTTGTGTGGAGAGCTTCCAACCCCCCCTGGGCATTGTGCTGCTGGGCAAGCTGCTGGGGATGCCCTGCTGGAGCAGGGGCTTGGACTGGGTGAGATCCAGAGGTCCCTTCAACCCCCCATCATGTTGGGATTGTGTGAGGGGCTGCCAGAGCAGCCTGGCCAGGGAAAGGAAGCCCCCATGGGTTGTTGCAGGCTGGGCTGAAGCTCAGAGAGCAGAACATGAGATCTCAGCACAGGGAGTGTCTCAAGCTTTGTCTGAAGCTAATTAGTTATCTTAATAAGCCTTCTCTCACCAAAAGGTTGGAAGCAGCAAAGTGCCAGCACTGTGCCCCACACCTGTGATAATGTTTGCTCTGAATGTGCTCCTAGAGAAGCACATCTACATGGATTAAACCCAGCAAAAATCACACCAATTTTGGGCAAACCTTACTTGTGACATCCTTTGTGATCTTGGGGGCACCACCAAACCTGCTGATCCTTTCAGCAAGGACAGCTGAGTTCTCTCCTTTGTTCTTTGTTCCATAACAACAAGGGAGAGGAGTTCAGTGCTGTAACAGAAGTGGAGGTCATAGAAACATTTCCCAGGGCAGGGCTGTTGCAGAGAGATCTTTTAGCTGCTGATGAAATTAGGATTTTTTTTTTCTCACATGGTGATTATTTTAAAACATTTTTTGTAGCCTGAGAGAAAAAGATTTCATGCTAAACTCCAGGACAAAAATTTATCCTCTGTTTAATCCATTTCTTTCATTACAGAGACAAGTAATTAGTAGCCTTAATAATTCAGATCTAATTTTTGTTTTCCCCAGACACTGCAGTCTGAGCTGCTGTGTGCTGGCCAGGCTACCCAGCATGCAGGAAAGGGTTGCCATCTGCTGGCAACCACCCACTCCAGCCTGGAGCCTGAGTGCACAAGCTGGAGCAGGAGGGATTATGGCTAGCGAGACCTGGCTCCTGAAGCCCTGGAGAAGCTGGAGGACTTCCAGTCTAACCTGAGCAGTAATGAAATTTGTGTACCATGGACAATGTGAGGTGAGAAGATGTAGGTGATTGTGTGGCTACGGATTAGGAAATATCCTGAAGCTGTTGCAGTAGCCAGGTTTAACTGGTCCTGCTCTGGCAGGGGGCTTGGACTCAATGATCTCTGGAGGTCCCTTCCAAACCCTAACATCCTGTGAGCCTGTGGTGCAAACAAAAGCATTGGGGCCTATCAGATGAGGGAACCACCTAGCACCAAAATTCTTTTTCCATTTGGTATCTTTTGAGGAGAGAGACTAAATGGAGCTTGCAATTCTGGGCTAGGTCTTTCCTGTCACCAGTTACAGCCATGTCTAAGCATGTGGAAAAAAGTTGCATTACAAGCCGCAGAGAGACAAACAGAAGCATTGGGGCCTATCACATGAAGGGAACCTCCTAGCATCAAATTTATTTTGCCATTTGGTCTCTTTTGAGGAGAGAGTCTAAATGGAGCTTGCAATTCTGAGCTAGCTCTTTCCTGTCACCAGGTACTGCCATGTCTAATCTTGTGGAAAAAAGTTGCTTTACAATCTGCACAGAGACAAAGAAAAGCTTTTGGATCCATCACATGAAGGGAACCGCCTAGTACTAAATTTCTTTTGCCATTTGGTCTCTTTTGAGCTGTGAGTCTAATTGGAGCTTGCAATTCTGGCCTAGCTCTTTCCTGTCACCAGTTACAGCCATCTCTAAGCATGTGGAAAAAAGCTGCTTTGCAAGACGCACAGAGAGAAAAGAAATTATTGGGGGCTAACACATGAAGGGAACCTCCTAGCACGAAATTTCTTTTCCCATTTGGTCTCTTTTGAGGAGAGAGTCTAAATGGAGCATTGAATCCTGGGCTAGCTCTTTCCTGTCACCAGTTACAGCCATGTCTAAGCATGTGAAATAAAGTTGCTTTACAAGCTGCACAGAGACAAACAAAAGTATTGGGGGCTAAACCATGAAGGGAACCTCCTAGCACCAAATTCTTTTTCCATTTCATCTCTGTTCAGGAGAGAGACTAAATGGAGCTTGCAGTTCTAGGGTAGCTCTTTTCCGTCACCAGTTATAGCCATGTCTAAGAATGTGGAAAAAAGTTGCTTTGCAAGCCGCACAGAGACAAAGAAAAGCATTGGGGGCTAACACATGAAGGGAACCTCCTAGCACCAAATTTCTTTTGCCATTTGGTGTATTTTGAGGAGAGAGACTAAATGGAGCTTGCAATTCTGAGCTAGCTCTTTCCTGTCACCAGGTACTTCCATGTCTAATCTTGTGGAAAAAAGTTGCTTTCAAGACGCACAGAGAGCAATGAAAAGCTTTTGGATCTATCACATGAAGGGAACCTCCTAGTACTAAATTTCTTTTTCCATTTGGTGTATTTTGAGGAGAGAGTCTAAATGGAGCTTGCAATTCTGGCCTAGCTCTTTCCTGTCACCAGTTACAGCCATGTCTAAGCAGGTGGAAAAAAGTTGCTTTACAAGCCGCACAGAGCCAAAGAAAAGCATTGGGGGCTAGCACATGAAGGGAACCTCCTAGCACCAAATTTCTTTGTCCATTTGGTGTGTTTTGAGGAGAGAGTCTAAATGGAGCTTGCAATTCTGAGCTAGCTCTTTCCTGTCACCAGTTACAGCCATCTCTAAGCATGTGGAATAAAGGTGCTTTAAAAGCCGCACAGAGACAACCCAAAACTTTCGGGGCTAGCACATGAAGGGAACCTCCTAGCACCAAATTTCTTTTTCCATTTGGTCTTTTATGAGGACAGAGTCTAAATGGAGCTTTCAATTCTAGGCTAGCTGTTTCTTGTCACCAGTTAGGCCATCTCTAAGCATGTGGAATAAAGTTACTTTACAAGCCGCACAGAGACAAACCAAAGCTTTCGGAGCTAGCACATGAAGGGAACCTCCTAGCACCAAATTTCTTTTGCCATTTGGTGTATTTTGAGGAGAGAGACTAAATGCAGCTTGCAATTCTGGCCTAGCTTTTTCCTGTCACCAGTTACAGCCATCTCTAAGCATGTGGAAATACTTTCCTTTACAAGCCGCACGGAGACAAAGAAAAGCATTGGGGGCCAAAACAAAAAGGGAACCTCCTAGCAAAAAATTTCTTTTTCCATTTGGTATATTTTGAGGAGAGAGACTAAATGGAGCTTGCAATTCTGGCCTAGCTCTTTCCTGTCACCAGTTACAGCCATGTCAAAGCATGTTGAAAAAAGCTGCTTTGCAAGACGCACAGAGAGAAAAGAAAGTATTGGGGGCTAACACATGAAGGGAACCTCCTAGCACCAAATTTCTTTTGCCATTTGGTGTATTTTGAGGAGAGAGACTAAATGGAGCTTGCAATTCTGGGCTAGCTCTTTCCTGTCACCAGTTACAGCCATGTCTAAGCATGTGGAAAAAAGTTGCATTACATCCCGCAGAGAGACAAACAGAAGCATTGGGGCCTATCACATGAAGGGAACCTCCTAGCACCAAATTTCTTTTGCCATTTAGTGTATTTTGAGGAGAGAGTCTAAATGGAGCTTGCAGTTCTGGCCTAGCTCTTTCCTGTCACCAGGTACAGCCATCTCTAAGCATGTGCAAAAAAGTTGCTTTACAAGCCGCTCAGAGACAAACAAAAACATGGGGGGATAGCACATGAAGGGAACCTCCTAGCATGAAATTTCTTTTTCCATTTGGCCTCTTTTGAGGAGAGAGTCTAAATGGAGGTTGCAATTCTGGATTAGCACTTTCCTGTTATTGTTACAGCCATCGCTAAGCATGTGCAAAAAAGTTCCTTTACAAGCCGCACAGAGAAAAAGAAAAGCATTGGGGGCAACACATGAAGGGAACCTCCTAGCACCAAATTTCTTTTTCCATTTGGTCTCTTTTGAGCTGTGAGTCTAATTGGAGCTTGCAATTCCTAGTTAGCTCTTTCCTGTCACCAGTTACAGCCATGTCTAAGGATGTTGAAAAAAGCTGCTTTGAAAGACGCACAGAAAGAAAAGAAAGTATTGGGGGCTAACACATGAAGGGAATCTCCTAGCACCAAATTTCTTTTGCCATTTCGTCTCTATTCAGGAGAGAGTCTAAATGGAGCTTGCAGTTCTAGGGTAGGTCTTTTCTGTCACCAGTTATAGCCATGTCTAAGCATGTGGAAAAAAGTTGCTTTGCAAGATGCACAGAGAGAAAAAATTGTATTGGGGGCTAACACATGAAGGGAACCTCCGAGCACCAAATTTCTTTTTCCATTTGGTCTCCTTTGAGGAGAGAGACTAAATGGAGCTTGCAATTCTGGCCTAGCTCTTTCCTGTCACCACTTACAGCCATGTCTAAGCAGGTGGAAAAAGTTGCATTACAAGCCGCACAGCGACAAAGAAAAACATTGGGGGCTAACACATGAAGGGAACCTCCTAGCATGAAATTTCTTTTTCCATTTGGTCTCTTTTGAGGAGTGTGTCTAATTGGAGCTTGCAATTCTGGGGTAGCTCTTTCCTGTCACCAGGTACAGCCATCTCTAAGCATATGCAAAAATGTTGCTTTACAAGCCGCTCAGAGACAAACAAAAACATGGGGGGCTAGCACATGAAGGGAACCTCCTAGCATGAAATTTCTTTTTCCATTTGGTCTCTTTTGAGGAGAGAATCTAAATGGAGCTTTGAATCCTGGGCTAGCTCTTTCCTGTCACCAGTTACAGCCATCTCTAAGCATGTGGAAAAAGGTGCTTTAAAAGCCGCACAGAGACAACCCAAAACTTTCGGGGCTAGCACATGAAGGGAACCTCCTAGCACCAAATTTCTTTTTCCATTTGGTCTTTTATGAGGACAGAGTCTAAATGGAGCTTTCAATTCTAGGCTAGCTGTTTCTTGTCACCAGTTAGGCCATCTCTAAGCATGTGGAATAAAGTTGCTTTACAAGCCGCACAGAGACAAACCAAAGCTTTCGGAGCTAGCACATGAAGGGAACCTCCTAGCACCAAATTTCTTTGTCCATTTGGCCTCTTTTGAGGAGAGAGTCTAAATGGAGGTTGCAATTCTGGATTAGCACTTTCCTGTTATTGTTACAGCCATCGCTAAGCATGTGCAAAAAAGTTCCTTTACAAGCCGCACAGAGAAAAAGAAAAGCATTGGGGGCAACACATGAAGGGAACCTCCTAGCACCAAATTTCTTTCTCCATTTGGTCTCTTTTGAGCTGTGAGTCTAATTGGAGCTTGCAATTCCTAGTTAGCTCTTTCCTGTCACCAGTTACAGCCATGTCTAAGGATGTTGAAAAAAGCTGCTTTGAAAGACGCACAGAGAGAAAAGAAAGTATTGGGGGCTAACACATGAAGGGAATCTCCTAGCACCAAATTTCTTTCGCCATTTCGTCTCTATTCAGGAGAGAGTCTAAATGGAGCTTGCAGTTCTAGGGTAGGTCTTTTCTGTCACCAGTTATAGCCATGTCTAAGCATGTGGAAAAAAGTTGCTTTGCAAGACGCACAGAGAGAAAAAATTGTATTGGGGGCTAACACATGAAGGGAACCTCCGAGCACCAAATTTCTTTTTCCATTTGGTCTCCTTTGAGGAGAGAGACTAAATGGAGCTTGCAATTCTGGCCTAGCTCTTTCCTGTCACCACTTACAGCCATGTCTAAGCAGGTGGAAAAAGTTGCATTACAAGCCGCACAGCGACAAAGAAAAACATTGGGGGCTAACACATGAAGGGAACCTCCTAGCACCAAATTTCTTTTGCCATTTGGTGTATTTTGAGGAGAGAGACTAAATGGAGCTTGCAATTCTGGCCTAGCTCTTTCCTGTCACCAGTTACAGCCATGTCTAAGCAGGTGGAAAAAAGTTGCTTTACAAGCTGCACAGAGACAAACAAATCATGGGGGCTAGCACATGAAGGGAACCTCCTAGCACCAAATTTCTTTTGCCATTTGTTGTATTTTGAGGAGAGAGACTAAATGGAGCTTGCAATTCTGAGCTAGCTCTTTCCTGTCACCAGTTACAGCCATGTCTAAGCAGGTGGAAAAAAGTTGCTTTACAAGCCGCACAGAAACAAACAAAAGCATTGGGGGCTAACACATGAAGGGAACCTCCTAGCATGAAATTTCTTTTTCCATTTGGTCTCTTTTGAGGAGTGTGTCTAATTGGAGCTTGCAATTCTGGGGTAGCTCTTTCCTGTCACCAGGTACAGCCATCTCTAAGCATATGCAAAAATGTTGCTTTACAAGCCGCTCAGAGACAAACAAAAACATGGGGGGCTAGCACATGAAGGGAACCTCCTAGCATGAAATTTCTTTTTCCATTTGGTCTCTTTTGAGGAGAGAATCTAAATGGAGCTTTGAATCCTGGGCTAGCTCTTTCCTGTCACCAGTTACAGCCATCTCTAAGCATGTGGAAAAAGGTGCTTTAAAAGCCGCACAGAGACAAACCAAAGCTTTCGGGGCTAGCACATGAAGGGAACCTCCTAGCACCAAATTTCTTTTGCCATTTGGTGTATTTTGAGGAGAGAGACTAAATGGAGCTTGCAATTCTGGCCTAGCTTTTTCCTGTCACCACTTACAGCCATGTCTAAGCAGGTGGAAAAAGGTTACTTTACAAGCCGCACAGCCCCAAACTCCCAGCTTATTGTGTGGACAGAGCTCCAGGGCTCAGCCCAGTGATGCAGCAGAGCATCCCCCTTGCACCAGAGGAGGTTTAGGTTGGACATTAGAAGAAACTTCTTCACTGAAAGGCTTCTCAAAGACTGACCCAGGCTGCCCAGGGGGGTGGTTGAATCCCCATCCCTGGAGGGGTTTATAAGACTCAGAGCTGTGGTGCTGAGGGCCATGGGTTAGCCCCAGCCTTGGTAGGGCTAAAGGATAGTTGGACTTGATCTTCAAGGTCTTTTCCAACCCAAAGGATCCTGAGACTCTCTGATCCTCCCAGTTCCCAGCGAGTGAGTCTTGAGTTGCAGATTCTGTCACCAGAGGGTACTGCAGCACAAGAGGAGGAGCTGCTGCTCTTCACACCACCTTGTCTTTGAGGACTTGGTGTTTCCATCTCCTGCTGGTGAGGCTGGCTCTGTTCCTACAAAGAAGAGACTTTCCTTGAGAGATTTATATCTGCTTGGATAAAACTTGGTCACATTTTAGTGGCTTTTCAAGGATTGCAAAGTCTCCTCTTCCCCCCCCCTTTTTTTTTTTTTTAATGAGGTGATTTGTCCTGGTAGTTTTTTAAATGCCTTTTTTCCCCAGCCCAGAGGGTTCATTTAAAAAGGATAATGAAAGCCATAGAAGAGGAACAAAGATCCACCTTATGTTCTCCCATGTTCCCTTCTCTTGGAAAAAGAGAAGTCATCTCACAGAGCTATAGAATCCAGGGAGATCTGTGCCAGAGTCACCTGGAAAAGCGGGAAGGAAATGCCTCATTGCCTGCACACTGCAGTGGAACTCTGAACCTCTGTCAGACCTTGCACTGAACTCATGTTCAGGAGTGAAAAGTTTGCAGAGCTCTCTGTTGCTCATCTAACTGTTCTTGCCTCCCAGCTGGGTCTCAGCTGATACATTTTGGTGCATCTCTGCTGACTTTGATATGTCTTTGCCTTATCAGAAGATGTTTTTTTCAGGGCGAGAATCCTGATCTGTACAGAGCAGAGCAAGTTGTCTGTGGGTACTTGTGCTGGGGAAGGTGCAGTTTAGGGGGGAAGTGACTTTAGGGTTCAAATTCCAGGCTGACTTACACTCAGTTGTGTTGTAGGGGGGTGCAAAAGAAAACATTCTAAAGAAATCCTTCATTTTGTTCTGCAGGAGCCATGGAAGTCATCTTGCTCCATCCTTATCCAGTGGTTGTGGTTAATTAGAGTGATCAGGTCAAGAAATCATTTCAGTCTTGGATCACCACAGCACTGTGAAAGTCTTTCACTGTTTCCTTTCTTCTTCAGCCAGGTTGTGTTCTGCCATTGTACTCCATGCTGGCATGATCTAATCTCCTTTCAGAGGCCACACTAATGTCACATAAAAATGTTTTCAGCCTGTGCATGACTTTGCTCAGCACATGAGCTGAAGCCACACAAGCCAGGGTTTGTTTGTGGGTGCAGGATCTTCAGCCTATTAAGTTGTTTTCAGGCAAGGAATTCAGGGCTGAAGCAAGAGCTGGAGCACACATCCCAGCTGAGCAGATCAGTCATTGTTGGTCAGGAGTTAGGGCAACCAGAAGTGTCATTTCGTATCCAGCTGCTTCCATCTCCTTGTCTTGATACAGCCAGGGCTGCATCCTGGTAAAACCCAAGTGCCTAAGAATCAGATCCCCAGGAACTGGGCTGCTCTAGGTACCCCTTGGTGGAGCATCCCAAGTTACTCCTGGGCCTCCTGCACTGCTGCCTCCCCTCCTCATCCACCCTCTGAAGAAGTCTTTTCCTGCCCATGTGTATCTGAACTGGCTGTGTATTTATTGGTGCCTAATGTCCAGTCTAAGCCTACCCAGTGACAGCTTGAAGCCATTCCCTCTTGTTCTATCACTAATTAGCTGTGAGAAGAGACCAGCAGCAGCCTCTCTACAATGTCCTTTCAGGAAGTTGTAGACAGCTCCTTCAGTCTCTCTTCATCAGATTTATTCTCCAGGCCCTTCACAGCTTCCTTGCCCTCCTCTGCCCTGGCTCCAGCACCTCCACATCTCTCTTGGACTGAGGTGCCCAAACCTGGACACAACACTTGAGGTGTGGCCTCCCCAGAGCTGAGTCTCCAGGGGACAATCCCCTCCCTGCTCCTGCTGGACACAGCATTGCTGATCCCAGCCAGGATGCCTTTGGCTTTCTTGGCCACCTGGGCACACTGCTGGCTCCTCTTCAGCTGCTTGTCCCTCAGCACCCCCAGGTCCCTTTCTGCCAGCAGCTTTCCAGCCACACTGCCCCAAGCCTGGAGCAGTGCTTGGGGTTCTTGTGATCCAAGTGCAAGACCTGGCACTTGGCCTTGTTGGAGCTGGCCATGGATTCAATCTATCCAAGTTCCTCTGTAGAGCCTCCCTACCCTGGTGCAGATCAGCACTGCCACCTGACTTGGTATTCTCTGCAAACTAACTGCTGACACATTCAGTGAACATGAGCCAGCAGTGTGCCCAGGTGGCCAGGGGAGCCAATGGCAGCCTGTCCTGGATCAGGAATAGTGTGGCCAGGAGGACAAGGGAGGTTATTCTGCCTCTGTGCTCAGCACTGGTCAGGCCACACCTTGAGTCCTGCGTCCAGCTCTGGGCTCCTCAGTTCAAGAGAGATGTTGAAGTACTGGAACATGTCCAGAGGAGGATGATGAAGCTGGTGAGGGGCGTGGAGCACAGCCCTGTGAGGAGAGGCTGAGGGAGCTGGGACTGTTTAGCCTGCTGAAGAGGAGGCTCAGGGGAGACCTCATTGCTGGCTACAACTACCTGAAGGGAGGTTGTAGCCAGGAGGGGGTTGGTCTCTTCTCCCAGGCAATCGGCAGCAGAACAAGAGGACACAGTCTCAAGCTGCACCAGGGAAGGTATAGGCTGGATAGCAGGAGGAAGTTCTTCACAGAGAGAGAGATTTGCCATTGGAATGTGCTGCCCAGGAAGGTGGTGGAGTCACCATCCCTGGAGATGTTCAAGAAAAGCCTGGGTGAGGCACTTAGTGCCATGGTCTGGTTGATTGGATAGGGCTGGGTGATAGGTTGGACTGGATGATCTTGGAGATCTCTTCCAACCTGGCTGATTCTATGATTCATCAAGGTCATCTTCCATCCCTTCAGCAAAGCTTTGGCACAACAACAGTCTGGGAGCTTGGTGAGGGTTCTCACCACTGCCCATGGCCAGCAGCATGTGTGGCTGTTTCTGGGGACTAGCAGGAGTTGGTGAATGATGGCACTCACAGCCTTCAGCCAGCCAACAAACCCAACGGCAGCCCCTGCTTTTTTGCTTGCCTGGATGACTGGGGGGTTGGGTTGGGGTTTTTTTGGGTGGGCTGTGGGTTTTATTTATCTGGTGGGGTTTTTTTTTTTAGTTTGGTTGATATGGGTTGGGGGTTTGTTTTTTTTTTTTCTCCTTTGGCAAAGCCCTCAGGGATCTGAAGAAGAGAATTTACTATTTTCTAGAACCTCCATGCTGGTTTTCCTCTCAAAATTGCTTTCTCCTCTGGAAGGACTCACAGCCCTGCTGGCTTACTCAGTTCCTCCTCCTAAATTTGGCTCTAATTCACTGAAAGTACAAAGCCATTTAAAACATTTAAAGTGCATTCTTAGCTTGGAGCAGTTAATGGCACTGAAGTCAAGGAGGTTGCTCCAAAGCTGCTTTAAGTGAGACAAATCTCTTTGAGTACCTCAAGGCTCTGAGGGCTAAAAAAGAGATCTCATTCCTGACCACAGTTCACCAGCTGAGTCCCATTTAGTCATCTGTGCAGCATTTCATCATCCCAACACAAACACACATGAAAAAACCCATACAAAAATTACAATGCAATCCAAAACACAAAAACCAGGGACTTGTTTTTCTTGAGTATTGTTCTTCAGCAGGACAAAAGTAACAGCTTTTGGCCAGGGATCATTCTCTGGAGGTTTCTTTCAGGCATCGTGTGCTCTCTCTGTGTTTTCTCTTTTGAAACTGTCCCCCTGCTTTATTTTGTGTTTTTCTTTTGATTGTTGGACTCAGATCTATTGCGGAATTTCTGTTTGCAGTTCATCCCCTTGCTCCAAACAGAAGGGTTGTTTAAAATAATGTCTATATTGTAACAGCTTCTTTGCTTTATATCCTTAACCTCATGCTTTCCACTGCCAGGAGGATACTTACTATGCTGGCAGCTAAACTGGGGAGGGGCGAGGGGGATAGTTAGCAAACTTGTTGTGAACAAGCAATGAGTCTCTGCCCTTGCTTAAGGCAAGCAGGCCTGGAAAGAGCCCAATCTGTGAAGGTCAGCTTGTCTTGTTAGGAATGGCTGGTTCCTGGTAGGAATTATTTCCATTAGATCAGATGTATAGATATAATTAGCCGAACCACAGCAGAGAGGGTGGTGAGGGGAACAGCTCAGCAGCCAGGGAGGGGATTGTAGCAGAGAGGAGTTTTTGGTGCCTGCATTGCAGAGAACAGAATCAGAGCCACAAAAACGCTGAAGGGAGTGGAACATTTTCCTCACGAGGACAGACTGAGGGAGCTGAGGGCTCTTTGAGCTTGGAGCAGAGGAGACTCAGGGCTGACCTCATTCATGTAGATAAAGATGTGCAGGATGAGTGCCCAGAGGCTGGAGCCAGGCTCTGCTGGGTGACGCGCAATGACAGCACAAGGGGCAGTGGTGGAAGTTGAGGCACAGGAAGTTCCAGTGAAAAAGGAGGAAGAATTTTTTCACTGTGACAGAAGACTGGAACAGGCTGCCCAGGGGAGTTGTGGAGTTTCCCTCTCTGGAGATATTCCAAACCCACCTGGATGTGTTCCTGTGTGACCTGCTCTAGGTGCTCCTGCTCTGGCAGGGGGTTGGACTGGATGAGCTCTTGAGGTCCCTTCCAGTCCCTAACATTCTGTGATTCTGTAATTTTTCTCTTTACAACTGATTAAAGAAAGTCTGCTTCATAGCAAAGCTAAACAAAGGAGGTGAAGCCTGCCTTTTGTTCTGGTGTTTGACAGCAATGCCACAGGCTGCAGAGGGCAGGGCAGGAGCCAATGTCACCCAGCCCTCAGGCTGATTTCAGGAGCACACCCCTTCTGGATGAGCAGGGATGAAATCCCCCTCCTGACCTGGTGCCTGGGAAAGGCAAGAGTGTTAAAGGTGAAGTGTTGTCAAGAATGCAGAGGACTGGGGAAACCCAGCAGTGAAGTCCTACAAGGAGGGGCTGAGAGCCCTGGGGCTGACAGCCTGAAGAAGAGCTCAGCCTCAGAGGGGATCTAAGCAATGATCAGCAAAAGCTAAAGGCTGGGGGGAAGAGGCTGGGGCCAGGCTCTGCTCAGTGCTGCCCAGGGACAGGCCAAGGGGCACAAAGTGGACCCCAGGAGGTTCCATGTGAGGAGGAGGAGAAAGTTGTTTGGTGTGAGGGTGCTGGAGGGCTGGAGCAGGCTGGCCAGAGAGGTTGTGGAGTGTCCTTGTGTGGAGAGCTTCCAACCCCCCCTGGGCATTGTGCTGCTGGGCAAGCTGCTGTGGGTGCCCTGCTAGAGCAGGGACTTCGACTAGGTGAGCTCCAGAGGTCCCTTCCAACCCCTACCATGCCAGAATTCTGGGATATGCAGTACCAGAAAACCTCAGTACTTGGAGAAGTGGCTGTGTCAGGTACTCCTTTAGCATAGCCACTTGATTCAGCTGCTCTCAACAAACCAGTGGCAGGCCCTTGACTGGTTTCCCTGGGCAAATCCACATGATCCTTTGAGGGGACTCCTTGAGCCTTTATTGTGAAGTACAAATTTATGAGGAATGTTACCACCTGGTTGCTGTTAGTTGTCAGACAGGGGATTCAGTTTCCAAAAAATCCTTTAAACCCTGTGCTCCTACTAGAGGAAGTGGGAATTTGATCCTTCAGGTAGCAGAGCCTTACTGGCATGGATCTGGTGTTAGTGGGAATCTGATCCTTCAGGTAACACAGCCTTACTGGTATGGATCTGGTGTCAGTGGGAGTTAGCTCAATGATTCTGTTGGATCAGCAGAAGTGGATAAAATGCCTGAAAGGACCTGTTTTGAAGCATCTCATGGTACAAACAGAAACACAAGAATCCAAGAGAGAGCAAGCACAAACTGGCTGAGGAACAGGTCAATTGAGATGTTGAGTAAAGCGCTGATGAGATCCTCTTTAGGTGACATGATTTGGCTTCAGTTATTTTCCTGTCATCATCATCTTGGAATCGAGACCAACCAGACCCAAAACTGGGGACTGTTTATAAGTATGCAATGAACCCAATCTATACAAAGCTGATTTCAGCACTGATGGAAGCCAACTGTCTCCAGGAAAGTTTTGCCAGAGTTGAGTGCTGCTCAATCACCCCCTTGCATGTCAGGATGGTTTCTAAGAGACTGCTCACAGCAATACAAATAATTGTATTCAAACCATTCCACTGTCTTTCATTGTTTTGGTCAGTCCAGATGAACGTTCTCTGCAGAAGGCTACAAGTCATGTGTAGCCTGGGGCCCACCATTTCCATTCTTGTATCTAAGACAAGAAAAAAATATATTCCTGGAACAATAACCAGACATTTTAATTGCCTTTGCTGAGGGTGTTTTGAAGGCTGTCTCTCCCAGCTGGTTTGGTGCTGCAGCACTGGATGTCTGTAGCCTTCTGCTCTGCCTCTGCAGTCATGGGGTAGGCAGGGAATTGAGAAGGGATCTCTGGAAAGCAGCTCTTGTGTTGACCAACAAGACTGGGATTGCATTTTTGTTACAACCAGTTCTAGTCCTTTAAAATTGAATAGAATCATAGAATGGTCTGGGCCAGAAGGGACCTCCAAAGCTCATCCAGTCTGACCTCCCCTCTGTACTCAGCAGGGACATCTCTAACTAGATCAGGCTGCCCAGAGCCCTCTCCAGCCTCACCGTGAATATCTCCAGGGAAGGAGCCTCAACCACCTCCCTGGGCAACCTGTTCCAGTGTTCCACCACCTTCATAGTAAAGCACTTGTTCCTAACATCCAATCTAAATCTGTTCTTCTCCAGCTTAAAGCCATTGCCCCTTGCAAACAGACTCTCCCCCTCCTTTCTTGTAGGCCCCCTTCAGGTACTGGAAGGCTGCTATTAGGTCTCCCTGGAGCCTCCTCTTGAGTTCAGAAGGTGCTGGAGAGCCAGCTAGATCATGTTGGCATGACAAGCCAGGATTTTTTTTCCACCTGGTGCTCTAACTTTGGGTTCATTCCTTTTCTTCAGGATGATTGAGGCAGATGTGATCTTGACAGCCACTGGACAAGTGGAAGCATTTCTGAAGAAAGGTGCTAACTGACATTTATTTTCCCCTGGAAAGTATTGAGTCTTTAACCAACAAGCTCCTAGGAAGAGGATGATCTCTTGGAGAAGATCTGCTGAGCACCGCCTTGTCTTCTGAGAGCCCACAACCAGCTGCTCTAACAAAACACCCAGTCTGGATCCTTGAAAAACTTCCTGGGCACCTGCTGTGGAATGGCTTTGGAACAGCCCTTTGTGTCCTTTTCCAGTTCAGAAACACACAGGCAGGAGGAATCCCAGTTTCCTTCATCCAGGCACAGCTCTGACATGGGATTGTGTGTAGGCTACAGAAAATGTCCTGCCTGAGCAAACTCATTTGGTTAGGCGCTTCTTGCTAACATAAAGCTGGAAGTGGGGAGGTTCAGGCTGGACATGAGGAAGAAGTTCTTCACCATGAGAGTGGTGAGAGCCTGGAATGGGTTGTCCAGGGAGGTGGTTGAGGCCCCATCCCTGGAGGTGTTTAAGGCCAGGCTGGATGAGGCTCTGGCCAGCCTGATGTAGTGTGAGGTGTCCCTGCCCATGGCAGGGGGGTTGGAACTAGATGATCCTTGTGGTCCCTTCCAACCCTGACTGATTCTAGATTCTATGATTCACCTGGGAGCTCCTCTTGGTGCTCTGTACAGGACTTCACTTCCCCATAACCTTTGAGTTGGTATCTTCTGCTTACTGGTCAAAAACTGTGGCCAGGATCACCCCAAGGAATCTCCTTTTTGCGTGCTACAAGCTGGAGTGCAGCATGTCCTGCTGGCTCTGATCTGGCACTCCCCTCCCTGTTTTCTCTTCTGAATGACAGACAGTTTGCAATTCTTCATCCTATTTAGGACAAAACCATTCTCAGATTATTTTAGGAATGCTCCTCCTTTGAGTTTTGTTACACAGGAAGAATGACAACCCATGACTGCACACCCTAACTGCACAGCCCTGTGGAGGGCAAGATGCCTGCAGAAGCTTAGCAAGTAACTAATACCTACAGAAATTCATCTACAGGTGTTACTGAATAGGACTTGCTTGGGGGTTTTGATAGGAGAGGGATGAAAGATGTGACAGACCAAGAATGAACTGGATCTCTGGCATGCCTTGGGCATTTTGATGTGCACAAATATTCCATGGGCTCATCACGTGGGGTTTTGTGGTTGTAAAGAGACCACAAAGCAGTTTTCATCCTTGTTCCTCTCCCTCTTCAAAAAAATAAAATCACAGAAATCGCAGAATGGTAGGAGTTGGAAGTGACCTCTGGAGATCATCCAATCCAAACCCCCTGACCAAGGCAGGGTCACTTAGAGAAGGCCACACAGGAACATGACCAGGTGGGTTTGGAGATGGAGACTCCACCACCTCTCTGGGAAATCTGTGCCAGGGCTCTGTCACCCTTCAATTAAAGAAGTTCCTGCTCACATTTAGATGGAACTTCTGATGCTCCAGTTTGTGCCCATTGCCCCTTGTCCTGTCACTGGCACTACTGAACAAAGCCTGGTCCCATCCTCCTGACCCCCACCCTTTAAGTATTGCTCAGCATCTATGAGATCCCTCTCAGGCTGCTCTTTTCCAGGCTAAACAGCCTCAATTCCCTCAGCCTTTCCTTCTCACAGAGATGTTCCAGCCCCCTCAGCACCTTTGTAGCCCATGCTTTCTCTGTCTGGAAGAGAAGTGCAGTTGCAGGAATAGAAAGAGGTAACCTTGACCTTGTGCCTTTTTAGACAATTGAGTGGCTATGGCCAAACCTGGCATCAGAGAGCAAGGCAGCTACAGCACATTCCACGACTCCCCTATTTAAAGCATCCCAAGGCTCCCAGGAACAGCTGCAGAGGCAAACCTTAAAACCTGCCAACATAAAGTAGCAGAGGGGGGAATGGCAGAACCAGGTAAGATGCAGAGCTCTGTGTGTGTAACCTTGTGTTCTTCAAATGCTTAACTTTGAGCAGTGCAAGGAGGAATCAGAGAATTGTCAGGGTTGGAAGGGACCTCAAGGATCATCCAGTTCCAAGCCCCCTGCCATGGGGGGGCATGGAAATGCTCAGCTCTTTGTGTTCCTGCACTTTGTGTTTGACTTTGCAGCAGAAATTGTCCTGTGTTCTAAAAGCTCCTTCTGCTACCAGCAAGGAGTTGAAAGCAGCTGTGGGTTCCTCTTGCATTTCTGAACCCTGCCACTTCTCTTTGCTGCAGCTCTGTCACTGCATTTTTAAGTTGAGTTCACATCATTGTGTCAGCTGAGTGATGTTTAACAGAGTTTTAGCTCCCCTGCCAGTGGAGCTGAAACTGAGTGTGAGGCTGGCTGCATGCAGAGTCAGTTGGATTTTAACCTCATGAACCCCAAGTGGCATTTTAGGTTCATTTTATGTTTGCTTTACTCTAGAGGTGTGGAGGGGGAAATGGCTGCAAGTTTAAATCTGGTGTTAGCTGTCTGCAGGCACTCAGGTAGTACTTTGCCTGGTGAAAGTACCTTCTGAATACAACTTTGTAGCTAGATTAAGTTTTTAAAGACTTTTCTCTCTCTTTTAGCACCATTACCAATTTTAAAGATTTTTCTCTCCCATTTTTAGCACCACAACCAATTTTAAAGGCTTTCCTCTCCCTTTTTGTAGCACCATTACCAATTTTAAAGACTTTCCTCTCCCTTTTTGTAGCCCCATAAACAATTTTAAAGACTTTCCTCTCCCTTTTCTAACACCACAACCAGTGTTTGAAGCCTTTGCTCTCCCTTGTTTAGCACCATTACCCCTGGTGCCTAAGAAGGACAGCAGAATTCTACTGAACTCAGACACAGCAGAGTATTTAATGCTGTGTGTTGCTTTTAATTTCCATTGATATCCAGAGGAATTTTGCTGGAATTCCACCAGGAATTAGTGCTTAACCATATAGTGCATTGGTAGGGTGTGCATTGTTCTTTTGTGTTTCATTTGCTAGCAAATGGCATCATCACAAAAGCTCTATCAGGGCCAGGCTTAAACTGAGTTTTGGAGCACCACAGCCTCACCTGGCAGCACATAGGGAACATGGAAAATCTTGTTTGTGGGGGCTGGCACCTGGCAGCCATGCAGGAGATGGGGTCCTCTGGGCATGGCCACACAGTCCTTGCTGGTGGCTTGGGGGGTGTGGGGTGCATGTGTAGATAGAAAGTACTAAGAGAAGCTGCATTAAATTCTGAGGTGTTTTGGAGTAGGGAAGATAAAGGGTTTGAGCTCAACAGGCTGAGGCAGGGCAGCTTTCCCTTCTGAACCTGCCAAGCCTCTGCCTGCTTTGTTCAGCTGGTATCTTGGGGTGCCCTTGTCAGTGCAGTTGGGCCCTGGCATTCCAGGTGGAAGGCAGCTCAGTGAGACCATTTTTCTCCTGGTAGCTGGCAGGAGTTTTGACCAACTGTAGATGGCAAAACCAAACCAATTTACTGCTCTGGATAAAAGGTAAGCCCTGGGTAAAAAAAAAAAAGAAAGGCAGGCAGTGATCAGATGAGGTTTGTCAGTGTGTTTAGGCTGTATTTAGCCTGGAAGCCTGTGCTGCTGGATCCTGCAGTTGAAGGATCCTTGGCTTCACCAGGGCTCTTGGGCATCCCATATTAGGCAACTCCCAGGGCTCTGACCTGCTGAAGTGCAGAGCTCAGGACCTGATGGTCACACACAGAGCAACCCTGCTTTAGCACAGCAAAAGTGTTGGGTACCTGCTAGCTCTGACAAGCCTCCCACTGTTTATTTGGAGACAAATTTATGATTGAAGCTAAGAAAAATGGGGGAAAAAAATCCCACAGAAAAACCCAAAGCCTTTAGCACAAACGGCAGGTAAAGAGAAATGATCCCCAGCAGAAGTAGCTTTGCCTTACAGAGTGTCCCAGGAATAAAAGCTCTTAAATAAAACAGTTTCAGGACTCCCCTGTGGCAAAAGGACACCAAACTTCAGAGTAGGGCTGTTTGAGGTTACCTTTTTGCTGTGTGGTTGCTTCTCTGTTTAATATTTTGATGGCAGCAGGTGGATTTTCTCTCTGTCTGCTCTCTCTCCCTGCCAGCAGATGCCCCATGCAATGGCACAGTGAGGCATGGTTGTTTTTTGCAGAGCTTTAAGAGACCTTAAATTATTGAGAGTCTCTCCCAGGTCTGTCTGCCTGGTCAAAACCCTGTGAGGTGTTGTGGATATCTTTGCATCGTTTATTAATCCCTTCAGGAACCTGGAAATCTTTTCAGTGCAGAAAGATGTGCTTTGAAATGCTGTAATGTATCAGCAAGCAATCTGGTCTCAGAGGTTGATAGGCAGCTTTTTGGTGAGCTTCTGCTCTTTGCAGGGACCTGGTAAAGGATCTTGGAAATTCTGATGCTCTACAGAAAGATATTTAGCTAAAGCTCTGGTCCTGCTTGCTGCATGCTCCTTCAGGAACCATCTTCTGTGTTGGACTGCATGTAGTTTTTTTAGCTTGTCCTAGTGCCAGTGGGCAGCACAGGCCTGAGGAGACTTTTAGAATCATGGAATTGTTTCAGTTGGAAAAGCCCTCTCATATCATTGAGTCCAACTCTCAACCAAACACCACCATGGCCACTAAACCGTGTCCCCAAGAGCCATGGCCACAGGTTTCTTGAACACCTCCAGGGATGGAGACTCCACCACCTCCCTGGGCATCCTGTTCCAATCCCTGTCCCCTCTTGCAGCAAAGAAATTGTTCCTTCTGTGCAACCTAACCCTCCCCTGGCAAAATTTCAGGCCATTTCCTCTCGTTCTATCACCTGAGCCGAAGGTGAAGAGACCAACACCAACCTCCTTTCAGGGAGTTGTAGAGAGCAATGAGGTCTTCCCTTGGCCTCCTGTTCTCCAGGCTGAACAACCCCAGGTCCCTCAGCCACTCCTCACCCACCCTGTTCTTCAGACCCTTCACCAGCTTTGATGCCCTTCTCTGGACCTGCTCCAGCACCTCAAAGTCCTTGGAGTGAGAGGCCCATTTGTAGAAGGTGCTGTACTTGTCAAGGATTGAGTCCTGAATCTGCTGGGACACTTGCTTTCAATGAAGCCCAGCACAGATGTTCTCCTGATGACCTCCAGAGACCAAGGATAGAACAATGCTTGTCCCCTCCCTGTGCCCTGCTGCTTTTGGGGGTGCTAAGCCTTGTACCTATCTGGTTGCAGAAACCACAGCATCAAATCCCTTTGGGCTTGAGCTGTGTATCCCAGTAGGAAGCCTGCCAAGATGTGGGGACTCTGTGCTAAAAACAGCAATCACAGAGATTGTGGCCTGAGCTCACAGGTATCCTTCTGCTCCCTGATAACTGGGGGGGATGTGTTTGATTGAGTGGGTTCAGTGTCCACGTGAGGTGCTTCCTGCAGGCCTCCATCTGTTCTCTTGCAGCCCAAGGCCCTCTCTCACGCTTCCTGGTTCCTCTGCTCCTTGCAGTTGGCTGGATAGTGGGATGTGCACTGGTGGTTTACATTGTCTTCTCCTGATGGAAGTAAGTGACTTGTGCCCCTCCATGCTGCCTTTGGCTTGCAGTGACACCTCCTAAGATGCAATTTGCTTTGTTTTACAGGGCAGAAGGATTTGCAGTGCTGTTGATGAGAGGAACCTGCAAGTGGAACTGAAATCTCTGATGACTCCAATGTGTATAAAATGAGCTGTTTGTGATACCAACACTGTAAACATGGTGTGCACTTTTTGTCTCCAACCAAGGTTTGGAATGCTAATTAGAGTATTAGGAGGAACCATCAAACCAGTGTTTCAGTTTTCAGATGCTTTGTCATTGAGTAAGGAGCTTCTGGAGGCCAGTGGCAGGTCACAGAACCAAAGAATGGTCTGGGTTGGAAGGGACCTCCAAAGCTCATCCAGCCCCAACCCCCTCTGCAGTCAGCAGGGACATCCCCAACTAGATCAGGCTGCCCAGAGCCCTGTCCAGCCTCACCTTGAATGTCCCCAGGGATGGAGCCTCAACGACCTCCCTGGGCAAGCTGTCAGGTCACTGATAGCTGTCAGGTCAGATACCAGCTTGTTCTCCAGCCTCTTTGGTGTTGCTACCCTGAGTCTAAGCAATTTTGGAAACAATATTCCTAGAGTTAGCAATGCATGATGGACAGAAAAGTGAGTTAAGCACATTTGTGAGATGTGTTGATCTGGGAAGAAGCAGCTCAATTAATTTGGTTAAATTTTTAGTGGGTTAAGACAAATTAAGTTTTGTAGTAAAAAAACCCTAAATGATGACATTTAAAATAGTGTGGTGGTGTAGTCTGCTTGCCCCAAAAGCTGAAGTGGGAAATGTTCTGAAATGACATTAACTTCATTTGGGGAAAAAGCAAAGTCACACAATGGGGAAAAAAGTCCTTTAGAAACTGAAAAGCAGCAGAGCAAGATACCTGGAAGCAATAAATCCTCAGATGTATGACTTGGGTTTTCTAAATCCTCACACATGTAGGGTTTATTTAATAGTATGTAGCTAAATACCAAATTAACTGCTGGTCTCCTCTGTTTGCATGCTGCTCAGGCCCCAGTTTGGTGTTTTTTCTCCACTGGCAACCATTCCAGTTCTCTGGACTTCCCAGTTTTGGTGCTCTGCTATCAGCTCTGGCAGCAGTTCAGCCTCACCAAGGCAGAAGCTGGGAAGATCAGAGGCCTTGAGGTGAGACAGGCTGTCCCACACCATACACCCTGACTGGTGTAACATGAGTTACCAAACAGTTGTATGCTCAACTGTTGGCCTGGCAGCCATTGCAACAGGGAGGTGATGGATGCCCCCTCCCTGGGGTTGGTCGAGGCCAGGCTGGATGGGACCATAAGCAGCCTGGTTTAGTGGAAGGTGTCCCTGCCCATGGCAGGATTTGAACTAGATGATCTGGAAGGTGTCCGTGCCCATGGCAGGATTGTAGCTGGATAATTTTTAAGGTCCGTTCCAACCCACACCATTCTGTGAATCTATGATTCATGTGATGCTGCCTGGCTCAGCCTTGCTATGGTGTTCTTACCCCTGGCTGGAGAAACTTAGCTTTTCGTGGCATCTCACTGACTGTCAAACCCCTTAAATAGCTGCTACCAGCTAAGGAGCTTCAAGCTTGATGGCAACAGGCAAGAGTTAACTCCTCCTGATGCCTGAGGAGGTATTTTTAGCCATATTATGGGGAAAATTTCTTGGAATCTATTGTTATGAAACAGAAACATGGATGTCCTTCACAAAGAAAACATCAGCCTGGCTTAGGGTTGGGAGGTCTGTTGTGCAGCGGAGCGTGGCCACAACCATGGCTCAGATGCCCTGTGGCCTCTGCTTATCTTCTACAAGGGGTTTTGCCCTTTTTTAATTAGGGTTGGAGATAATTATATTCACCCATTTGATGATGTGCCTGGAGACCTTGCAGTGACCTGGTCACTGAAATCAGAAATGGTGATGAGATCATCTGAGCCGCTGAACGTTTGCACAGGCAGCTTCAAGCTTTTGAGCTCAGAGATTTTCAGACTAAAAAGTTTCACTGCTCAGAAGACCAAATCAGGAATAATTCCATTTCCAGTTAGAGAACAGACTGTGGGAGGCATCTGGAAAATCCTAGCAAGGTGCATGCTTAGGGGTATACAAAACAAAAATCTTAATGACCCTTGATGGAGTTAGATCAAAAACAAAGTAATTTCTGAGTCCTGCTCGGGCAATTAGTGTAATTTAGAGAAGGTGAGGCAGGCAGATCAAGCAGACATCCTGTCTCCAGCTGTGGTCAGTGTCTGTTACCCTTTAGGAATGAAAACAAAACAGAAACATATTTGACTTAGTGCAAGCATGAAAATTCCTTCACCACTCCAGCAGCTCTCAGCAGAAGCCCTGAAGCATGACATTCAGTTTTGGGAACACTGTGACACCAAATCTGGTGGCCTGTGAAGGAAGCAGGCAAAGGGGCATCCTGTATCAAACATCCTGGAAGAGAGAGGACAAAGCATGAAGTATCTCAGACAGCTGGAGATTCCCAGTCTCTGAAGCCAGTGCTATGTCCCTGTGAGGCCCTCCAGCCTCACCAACAGTCTTCTTGTTACTTCTATATGACAATATCCGTTCTGACTCACTTGTACCTGTAGATGAGGTGAGCTAGCATCACTATTGAAGGGCAGTGATGGAGACTCAGAGAGCTGGGGTTGTTCAGCCTGGAGAAGAGAAGGCTCTGGGGAGACCTTTAGAGTGGCCTTTCAACATTTAAAGGAGCCTACAGAAAGAAGGAGAGGGAATGTAGTGACAGGACAAGGGGTGATGGTTTTAAACTGGAAGAGGGTAGATTTAAACTGGATGTTTTGAAGACATTCTTGACAGTGAGGGTGGGGAGACATTGGAACAGATTGCCCAGGGAGGCTGTGGATAACCCCTCCCTGGAGGTGTCCAAGACCAGGTTGGATGAGGCCTCGAGCCTAGGGGCTAGTGGGATGTGTCCTGCCCATGGCAGGGAGCTTGGAACTAAATGATCTTTAAGGTGTCTCTCACCCTAAACCACTCTATGATAGATTCAGATATATGTCCCTGTGCCAGTACATGGAGCACTTGTGTTGTTATGATGCTGGAGAAGGCTTTGGCTTCATGACATGTAACACCACTGAGCTCCAAAGAGCGGCATGACATCACCTGAAGCTCAGTTGTCCATGAGCAAAGGAGGCCTGAACACATTGCCAGTGAGCACCCTTTTCATTCATCTCCTTCCAGATAGGATGAAGTTTTCTGTGTTCTAAGATGATTTTTACTGATTGGTTTATTATTTGCCTTTTTATTTACAAAAGCTAAGTGGGAACATTTGGGTTGTTAGTGCTCCAGAGAACAGCTGCCAAGCTTGCACCATGCTTTCTGCTTGGCTTTCCCTGCTACCCACTGAAGAGCTGTTGGAGTAAGCTGATTAGAGATGAGTCTGCATCCCAGGATGCTGCATGTGGCTTCCTGGTGTCTGTTCCAACCTCTTGCTTATGTTGTTTAATGCCTATAATCCAATTTAAGGATATGAGCATACACAAGAGCATAGCTGTGATTCTCTCCATTGCATAGAGTGGAGCTGCAAGAAAGCCTACCTGGAGAGTTTATCTTTGGGAGACCTAAACCAAAGACAGTGGCTTCAGGGCACTGTGCCCACCTCTTGTGTCTCCTCTGCCCCAAAGGCTAACACCAGAACAGAGATCAGGTCAACCTCCTCCCTTCCAGCTCCTTCTCTAGTGGTGTTTAACCCAGGTTCAGCCCTGTCAGTAAGTGTGGGCCCTGGCTTGGTAAGGACAGGCCCCTTTCCCCAGCAGGGTTAGTGGTGGACACACTCTTCCCTTCCTCTTCTCTTGGCTGAAGTGGGAAGGGGAAAATGGAGTCAGCCCTGTCCCTCCTTTCTAGTGCCATAGTCCCAGTCCAGGGTCCCCCTGGAGCCTTCCTGGGAGAGTCAAACCCCAGTGAGCAGCATTCCCCATCCAGCTGCCTGCTCAGCCCAGCCCAGGGCCATCTTGGTGGGGCTGCCCCAGGCTGCCCTTAAAGCCCTGCCCAGGATATGCTTTATCAGGGGCTGAGTTGAGGGTCAGCTCTCACCCACCCCAGAGCCACAGTGTGCTGCCTCAGCCCACCCAAAGCCTCCTTCACAGGTGTATTTCATCAGGGGCTGAGTTGGGTGTCAGCTCTGACCCACCCCAGAGCCAGGTGTGCTGCCTCAGCCCACCCAAAGCCTCCTTCCACCTCAGACCTGCCCCTGAGACGAGGACACCAGAGGTAAGAGCACTGCTGGGGCTGTGTTGGTGCTGAGTGCTGGCTGGGCCCTGACCCTTGCCTGGTAATGGAAGTGGAAGGCCCTGCAGGGCATGGATCTGGAGGCCTTCAGGTGCAGCAGTGATGGAGACTCTCCCTGTGTGCAGCTCTCCAGGCCTAACCCAGCACCTCCCTGAGCTTTCAGGCCCATTCCTGGCTCCCACCCAAGAGCCCAGCAGAGGCCTTGCAGCCGTGAGCCTTCCCTAGGGCCAGCAGCACATAGAGCTACATCTGCCTTTAAAATATGCTTTAAAAGCTGCAGAGAGCATTGGTCCCAGTGTGAAAATGGAGGAGTTGTGCTTTTCTCCTTTGGTGAGAGGCTTCTTTCTGTTGAGAGCAGATGGTCCAAGCTCTGTAGGGAGATGCTGTGGTGTTTGCTGTGGGTTTTGTTTACTGACATTTAAAGAAACTGACCCTGGGGAAGCAGCAGTGATGGAGACTCTCCCTGTGTGCAGCTCTCCAGGCCTAACCCAGCACCTCCCTGAGTTTTCAGGCCCATTCCTGGCTCCCACCCAAGAGCCCAGTAGAGGCTTTGCAGCCGTGAGCCTTCCCTAGGGCCAGCAGCACATGGAGCTACATCTGCCTTTAAAATATGCTTTAAAAGCTGCAGAGAGCATTGGTCCCAGTGTGAAAATGGAGGAGTTGTGCTTTTCCCCTTTGGTGAGAGGCTTCTTTCTGTTGAGAGCAGATGGTCCAAGCTCTGTAGGGAGATGCTGTGGTGGTTGCTGTGGGTTTTGTTTACTGACATTTAAAGAAACTGACCCTGGGGAGCTGTTGGCCTGGTTAGGTCCGTTGAGTTGCAGGAGGCTGTTGTGCTTCACCAGCTGTAGGAACTGGAGGTGAATCCATTTGGGTCAGAGGGGCTGACCTCAGTGTGCAGCTGCATGGACACAGCCCAGACTGGGTGCTTCACCTTGCCAGTAGCCATCAGCTGGTCTGGGTTAACTCTTGCTCCTGGTGTTCAAGTTCATAGCCTCTTGAACCTGGTGCTGGACCAGGAAGGTGCAGTCTGTGACCAAGTCACTCTCAGGTACTGTTGAGATGAGCTGCAGTGAAAGGCAAATGGGGTTCCCACCTGTGAGAGCCTTTTCTGTGTGATTTAATTAATAATTGCAACCCCTTGCATACCAAGATAGCTGTGGGCATTGGAGAGGCTGAGAGGCCTGGGGCTGATTAGTTTGGAGAAGAGACTGAGAGGGGATTTAATCAATGTTTATCAATATCTGAGGGCTGGGGACAGGCTCTGCTCAGTTGCACCCTGGGATAGGACAAGGGGCAATGGGTGGAAACTCCAGCACAGGAGGTTCCACCTCCACATGAGGAGGAACTTCTTCACTGTGAGGGTCCCAGAGCACTGGAACAGGCTGCCCAGAGAGGTTGTGGAGTCTCCTTCTCTGGAGCCTTTCAAGACCCATCTGGATGTGTTCCTGTGTGACCTGTGCTGGATTCTATGGTCCTGCTCTGGCAGGGGGGTTGGACTGGATGATCTTTGGAGGTCGTCTCCAACCCCTAATGTCTATGATCCTGTGAGGTAGTTTTAATAAGGTGAAGAGTTACTCCATCAATATTATTCTTAAGCTGAACTTTTTCAAGCTGACTAGGGGGAAGGGATCCAAGCTAGAGGAGGGTAGATTTGGATTAGATATTGGGAACAAGTTCTTCCCCATTATGGTGGTGAGACACTGGAACAGGTTGCCCAGGGAGATGGTGGACGCCTCATCCCTGGAGGTTTTTGCAGCCAGGCTGGAGGTGGCTGTGAGCAACCTGCTGTAGTGTGAGGTGTCCCTGCCCATGGCAGGGGAGTTGGAACTGGATGATCCTTGGGGTCCCTTCCAACCCTGACAATTCTGTGATTCTGTGAATAATGAAATGGCAGCTACTAATGGTCTGTGTAAATGTCTTATTCTGGTCCTTAAGGGAGGGAGGGAGGAAGAAGTTCACCAGAGAATCTATTTGTATGAGGTCCCCTCCTGAAGGGAGCTAGACTTAAGAATGCAAGGCTGGGAAAGGCAAGGAGGTTCACTGAGTCCAGCCCTGGAAGGTGTCCTCAACAATAGGTGAAAACATTCTGTTGTTTTCTGCAGCTGCATCTGGTTGCAGATGCACTAGGCAGGGCACCTGGGTTGTTTGGGGAGGGGCCTGGGAGTCAGTGCCAGCTGCCTCATACCACAAGCTTCTTCACAGCAGCTTTGAGTTACTCTTTCTGCCATCCATTTTGTTTTGGTTGCTGTATCTCATCATGGTGTTCATGGCTTAGCTTCACTTCATCACCCCATAGCTGGGCTGCAGGCATCTAACTCATGTGAGCAAGAAGCCCAGTCCCTGAGAAAGCCCAGCCTGGTGTAAGAGGTCTCATCACGAGCAGGACAACTGAATTCTGCTCCTCCATTAACTTCTCATAACATACTGAATCATGCTGTCAGTGTCAGTCTGACACAATTTTAGATGAAGACTATAACTGACGACTCTGGGTTTGGTGCACTGTGTAACTAGCAAAAGGTGACCTATGCTTGAGGAGGACCTGGTTCAGCACTGGCTTGAATCCTGGCTTCAAAGGTCCATTGGAAACACCATCATGCAATTTTCTGTGTGCACCACTCTTGCATCTTTGGCTGTGTCTTCTCCAACATGAATATGTGTAGCACTGCTCATACATGACTTAGTGGATGCTGTGATGCATCTTTGCTGCTGCAGTGAGGACAACAAAAGGCAGCTTACTGTTGTTTAGCACTCTGCTGGTGTATCATGGTTGGGATATGAGACCTGGCATGGAAAATGGGAAGTATGGTAGCAATCAAATGGAAATAGGTATGTCTGTCTTCTCAGATCAGCTTTGTGCTTCATCAATAAAGTCCCCCCTCCTGGGGGGAAGCCTTAGAAGCATAAGAAGGTCTATGTGGCAGCCACAAATGTGTAATGATTGTTCCAAAGTGGTTTGTTGTTTGCTGTTGTTAGTGGAATGTCTGACTGCTACGTGAGGGCCTGCACGGGCAGTGTGAACATACTGAATGGTGCTGTTGTCACCAGATGAGCCTAAAGCAGCAGCTGGGGGTGGGAAGGTTGAGTAGTGTCAGCATGAGGAGTTTTGTCTCAAATCACAGAATCACAGAATGTTAGGGGCTGGAAGGGACCTCCAAAGCTCATCCAACCCCCCTACCAGAGCAAGAGCACCTAGAGAGATCACACAAGAACACATCCTGGTGGATTTTGAACATCTCCGGAGGGGGAGACTCCACAACACCCCTGGGCAGCCTGATTCAGTGTTTTGCCACCCTCACAGGGAAAAAATGTTTCCTCATGTTTCCATGGAACTTCCTATGCCTCAGCTTCCACCATTACCCCTTGTTCTGTGTGACTGACAGCCTTTGGATGGGACCTGAAAAGGCTTTTGAGATGTTGGAAGTCAGAGCAGATGTTCCTCTTCTAGATGCAGGAAAAGTGCCCTTACCAGAGGGGATGGTGTTTGGTGTGCCCAAAACCTTTGTCAGGGCACAGCAGAGGCCCAGGCAACACACAGCAACTGAGTCTGCATGAGGGAGCAGATTTGGTCTCATAAAGGAGGGGGTGAGAAGGGCTCTGGGCACAGAGCTAACCTCCTGCTTGTTTCTGAGCCCAGGAGGCTGCTCTGGGCTCATCAGGACTCACTTCTATCAAACAGTGATTTTTGTGAGGAGGTTCTCTTTCTGCCCTGAGTCACCTCCCTCACTTCTCCCATAGAACCATAGAATTGTTTGGATTGGAAAACCCTCTAAGATCATCAAATCCAACTGTCAACCCAACCCCACCATGGCCACCAAACCCTGTCCCCAAGTGCCAAGGCCACAGGTTTCTTGAATACCTCCAGGGATGGGAACTCCACCACCTCCCTGGGCAGCCTGTTCCAATCCTGACCACTCTTGGAGCAAAGAACTTTTCCCTAATCTCCAGCCTAACCCTCCCCTGGCACAATTTCAGGCCATTCCCTCTCCTTCTATCACCTGATGCTAGGGAGAAGAGACCAAGTGCCATGTTTGGTTCTGGTGTCTCACGCTTGATGTGAGGAGAACAGCTTGAGTTAGTGCAGGCCAAAGGAGAGAGTGAGACATGTGGAACTTGGCTAATTTGGGGAAAATCTGCCTGTTCTCCAAACTCTCTGTTTGTTTGTTTATAATTATCATCACTGCCACTTTAATTTGTTTCTGAACCACCCCCTTCCTGCTCTCTGCAGCACTGCTCCAGTGCTGTAAGGCTGGTTGTAGTCTGGAAAGGAATTCCAAACCCTGCTCTGCTTCTTCCCAGGGACTCTGTGTCTGCATCTTTGAGTCTTCTGGAGGAGAATTTATTCCAGTGCCTCCTGATAAAATCATTTTTGGACTGTTTTGAGGTTCATGGGAGAATTCGATTCTCAGATAACAGTTGAGATACTGAATCTCCTTCTATGGGTATTACAGCTTCAAAAATGCATTTAAAGAGTACTTTTAATTATTTTTCTGTACTTTTTCAGTTCTGTAGATATTGTGTTGTGTAGCATTCTTCTTCATTGTCTTTCTTAAAGTCAGTGAGACCCCTAAGTGTAGGAGAGCAAGAAATTCTTCCCCGTGAGGGTGGTGAGACATTGGCACAGGTTGCCCAGGGAGGTGGTGGAAGCCTCATCCCTGGAGGTTTTTGCAGCCAGGCTGGATGTGGCTGTGAGCAACCTGCTGTAGTGTGAGGTGTCCCTGCCCATGGCAGGGGGGTTGGAACTGAATGATCCTTGAGGTCCCTTCCAACCCTGACAATTCTATGATTCTATGAAAATGTCTTATAGATTTTAGTGAGACACCAGTGACTGGCCACAGGCAAGGAGCTCCTGGCCAAGTCTGTGAAATGTGGTTGTGTGGAGTGGCTTGACTCAGAGGGAAGACATCCCAAAGCAGCTGGAAAGGTTTTTGCCTCATAGTGGGGTAAGAATTCCTTAATAGTTTAGCTGAGAAAATGAATTCTGTAGTTAGCAGCCTGTCAGCAGCTGGCCCAGGAAGAAAAGCACTGGGGCATAGGAAGGAAAATGAGCAAATAGCATGAGGTATTGCATCAAAGCTGTTCCTGGTTTGAGTTAAAAGGTCTAGGAGAAAGGAGTGTGAGAGGAACAAGGAATAATGCCCAGGGAAAGTGCTCTCCAGGGCTGGGCTTTTCCTGGGAGGGCAGTCCTACAGTGCAGAGGCTGCTGGTGTGCTGGGAAGGCTGAAGCTGGGCAAAGAAGTTAATTTCAATTCCATGACAAAATTTGATGTCAGTTCCATGACAATCTAGCCTTAGTTAGGTCAGTTTCTGGACATCTGTGATAAAGCCCTCATCCCATGCCCTGGTTACCTGCTTGCTGTCATCTGCATTCCCCCTGAGAGCAGGGTGGGTTTTAAGGTAGAGGACTAGCCCCAGGACACTCCATCCTTGTGAGGACTGAAACAGGGGCATGGCAGCCAGCACCTGTCCTCACTTCAACTGTGAACTAGTTCAGGATGTGGTGTGCTGGCATTTCAGCCCAGAAAGAATATGAGGTGTACCATGAGAAAGAATCCTGCTCCAGCTTCTCTCTGCCTCTTTGCTGCTCTCCACAGCACTTTAGAACTTGTAGAGAGGCAGGATTTGACAGCAGCAGCCTGACCAAGCTCTTGGGGCAAAGGGACCCTAATACTTCTGTGTGTGTGTAAAGGAGAAATCAGTGGAGGGAGAACTTGGAGCTGAAATGGGAAGGCAAAGAGGAAAAAGTGGCTGATGGATTATGTGATTGTGTGGCTGCTTGCATGGAATTGATTTCTGGAAGACAATACAGGTGAAAGTGACTCCAGCAGCTGGAAAGCAAACCCCAAGGATAAAACTTTCAAGGGTAAGGGAATTAGAGGAGTCTGCCAAGGAGCTATCTGCACACAAATCAAGATCAGTTTAAATACTTGTCAGGCATTAACAAGTTGAGTATGGAGATTCTTTGCCTTCCATCCAGGTAATGCTGATGGTTTCCTGCTCTTTGTTACTTGACTCCTCCTGGTTTAGAACATCACAAACCAGGGCCACACACCTTGAACTCCTGCTGTGAAATCTCAGAGTGTTTAAAGGTGCAGCTGAAGAAGCAGTAAAATCTGGATGGTGCCCTGAGTGACATCTTCACTCCCTTGTTGGTTTGGAGGCTTTTGGTAACTGCTTTCCGTGGCATGTCTATAAATACTTCCCTGACATTAACACCCTGAGAAGGAAAATCCTGGCTGGCACTAACTAGCTTGCAAGTTGTGATGAAAGGAATCCTCTGTCACTGCTTGTTTGATGTCAGGTATCACATCTGAATGCTTAGGGCTGGCTTTCTTCTACGAAGAGCTCAATTCCACTTTTGCATGAGTGAGGAAATACGAACTGCCAGTGGCTGAAGGCTTCTTTCTAGACCTGCAGTTTACATTTGAGTTTCCTGTTCCCTGCTAGCACCAGGCAGCCCTGTGCTTGGCTGATGTGCTGAGCGACTGCTGGAGAAGAATAACCTGCTGAGAGATGGTGTGTGGTGTGCCCAGCCCCGGGGCTGCTGTCAGCAGACACCAAGATTCTGATCTCTCCTACAGGTTCCTTGTTGTCTCATGGTTCTGGCGTGGAGCCATCTCCTGCTAGGGCTCTTTTCAGAGTCACAGCTACCCACACGGTGCTGATTCAGCTGCTTTAGCCAGCAGCAAAACCAACCCTTTGTTGATTTTTCCCACCTACTCCAAAGGGGAAATAAGGGAATGAGCAGCCTCATTTGCAGCTAGGGGCTTGAACCTGGGGTTGGTGTAAGCCATGTGGCTGTGAGGAGGAAGGATGGAAGGCAGGGGTGTCTCAGGGGGTGTGTTTGGAAGTGATGCAGGAGCACAGGTAAATGTGGCTTTTACAAACAGTTTGATTTTAGGTTCCTACAGTGATCAGGTCCTTCTCTCCAAGCCTTTCTCGTGTTATGGAGTGTTTGTAGGTTGTTTTCTACATATCCATATTCTTTGTTTCCTGTACTGGAAGAAGTTGCTTCTGGCCCATTGTGCAGTCAGCAAAGAGCAAGGTAGCTCTGCCATTTCTTCTGGAGATGTGATGTGCAGCATGTTTGGTTTGCATTTCACACACTTTCCAAACTCCAGCTCATTGTTACAGATGGATTGTCTGCAATAAAGGAGATGGGAGAGAGCAGCAGTGATGAAGGGGGAGAGAGGGGGGGTTGGGGGAGGGAGTCTTATAACTCTGCTGTAAAAGCTGAGGGTGATGACATGTCTAAAGCCAGCTGTCAGATGTCTCTCTGTTTTGATTCCTTAAAGAGTTTCTGTTGCTCTCTGGCCAGAGTGTTGCTGGATGCTCTCCACAAGGGTGGCTCTGTCTGACAGTTAAAGAAACTCCTGTGTCCTGGTTAGTGCATGCTCTTGTCTTGAGCATGGCTCCTCCAGCTTAATGGAAAGGCTCTGATTTTTCTGCTCTTGTTAGCATACTGTGGGGGAAATGCAAGCAGTGTGACCAGAAGATGAAGGGAGGGGATTCTGCCCCTCTGCTGTGCTCTGCTGAGATCTCCCTTGGGGTGCTGGGGCAGCTCTGGAGTCCTCAGCACAGACAGGGACCTGTTGGAGCAGCACCAGAAGGAGGCCCCAGCAGTGCTGGGAGGGCTGGAAGCTCTCTGCTGTGAGGCCAGACTGAGTGAATTGGGGTTGTTCAGCCTGAAGAAGAGAAGGCTTCAGGGAGACCTTCTGGTGGCCTTTCAGTGCATAAAGGGGGCTTATAGAATGATGGGGACAGACTTTTGATCAGGGTCTATTGGAACAGGACAAGGGGTGATGGTTTTAAACTAAAGAGGGGAGATTCAGACTAGAGAGAAGAAATACATTTTTTACACTGAGGATGGTGAAACACTGACCTGAGTTGCCCAGAGATGTGGGAGATGCCTCATCCCTGGAAACAATCCAGGTCAGTTTGGATGGGGCTCTCAGCAACCTGCTCTAGTTGTCCCTGTTCCTTCCAATCCAAACCATTCAATGAAATGTCCTGGAGGTGTCTGTTTTCTGCAGGCAGTTGTGGTCTGATTTCCTTAGATCACAGAATCAAGCAGGTTGGAAGAGACTTCCAAGATCATCAAGTCCAACTGATTACCCAAGCCTAACTGATCAAGCAGACCATGGCACTGAATGCCTCACCAGGCTTAAACACCTCAAGGGATGCTGACCCCATCCCCTCCCTGGGCAGCCCATTCCCATAGGTAATCTCTCTGTCTATGAAGAACCTCTTGTTAAGATCAAGCCTAAACCTCCCCCTGCACAGCCTGAGACTCTGTCCTCTTGTTCTGTTGCTGCTTGCCTGGGAGAAAAGACCAACACCCACCTGGCTCCAGCACAGAATCTGTTGCTTTCAAACCAGAAGGTGGTGATTTGAACTCCCCTCTGCCAGTCCTTCCACAGGGTACAGTGTGATGCTCAGGGTGAGCAGAGGAATGTGTTTGCAGAGAACATTTGCTTGGTACTCCAATCTTTCCTGCCAAGCACACAACGCTGCGTTTGGCTCATCAGTTCAGTTTATTATCAAAAGGGTTTTTTATCAGATGACAAACTCAGGAAGCAGAAAGGACATAGGTGCTTAAACAGACCTATTGCAGCAGTCATCTGAGGTATCTGGTTGGGGAAGCTATTTGCTTTGATACACAAAGCAGTAAGTTCCTTTGCAATCTGCAGGAGGATGTTTAATATCTGTCACTGCAGATTTAAAGCCTTTCACCTTCTCACTTAAAGCTCCTCCTGGTTCTTGCCATCAGCTGTGCAGCTTTACTGGCATCAATCTAAACAGGTACATTTTTCTGTGCAGGGTTAGACCCTAACCACAGACAAAGCCGGCCTGAAACCTGCACCTTGGTGTCCTGCTGGGAGAGCTCAGTTTGCAGGCTTTTGTCTTTTTACCCACACCCTGCTTGACTCCAATCTCCAAGGTTCTGTGCAGCCATTGACAAAATATATTACAATGCTTCAAGTCAAAAGTGTAGCTCAGATTTTAAATATAAAAACTATGATTTATACATTACTAGAAACTTTAAAAAAGACCAACTTTAGAGAAAGCAAGGGGAAAAAAAAAAAAGCTTAGAAAACTGTGAGAGGCTCTTTGATCACCACCTGACGGATTACATGTTCAAGATGAATAAATTACCTACAGCTTCAGGCTGGCCAGAAAGCTGTAAATAAACTGTTTGGGGTTAGTGACTCCAGATGCTGCAGGCCAGAATGTTAGTTAGAAGTTACTGAAGTATACAGCAGGTCTTTGGCCTCCTCTTTGTAGAAAGGGTTTCAAGTAAAAGTGACAACATTTGGCAGAACAGATTGATCAGAACAGCAGAGGGTAGGAAGCCTGGCACTGGGGACCTGAACTGTTGTCTCAGGATCATGTTGTGATGGCTCCAACTAGGCTTTAATTACCATTCCCTTCCTCTGCCCCATCAGCAGTGAGCATTTGCTGACCAGGGGGAGTTCATGTGCTATGCTTGAGATGTAAAACAACCTCAAGAGCCACTGGCTGGTGGGGAAGAGGGTTAACTACAAGCGTAGTGCTGCTGTACACCATGGAGTGATTTTGGTGCTGCAGGGTGGAGGGGCAGGGAAAGCAGCTGGTCAGCTACAGCAGCTCCTCGCTGCAGTGGCGTTAGTCCTGGTTTGATGTCTGCTATAGGTTGGGTTTTCTTGTTTATTGAGAATTACAGTGACTGCTCTGACATATTCCCCTCAGTTTTCTTCCGTCCTCTTCTGCCCAAATTTAGTTCCAAAGTTCTCTTTTCCTGGGAAGCTGCTAGAGCTGGGAGGTTTGCAGTTCATCACCAAACTCGGCACTTCTCAGCAGGATCCATGTAGTTTGTCTGGGTGCAGGAGAAGGCTTCAGAAAACTCTGGAGAGTTTTGCAGTGATCCTATGACCCTTTAAGACAAAACAACACCATCTTGTCATTGTCACTTGCCTTTGCTTAAAGCAGACACAGACAGCCCACATCTTGCAGCTTCCTTTTTCGGGTCACCTCAAAATGCTGTGGGCAACAGCCATGTTTCCGTGCTCTGACTCTTCCATTTCATCTCAAGCAGTGGCTGGTTCCTCTCTGTGTGGCTGGAGCAGTCCCTACTGCCACTTTTCTGTGTAGATTGAGTAGTCCCTACTGCAGCCCTTCTGTGTAGCTTGAGTAGTCCCTACTGCAGCCTCTCTGTGTAGCTTGAGTAGTCCCTACTGCAGCCCCTCTGTGTAGCTTGAGTAGTCCCTACTGCAGCCCCTCTGTGTAGCTTGAGTAGTCCCTACTGCAGCCCCTCTGTGTAGCTTGAGTAGTCCCTACTGCAGCCCTTCTGTGTAGCTTGAGTAGTCCCTACTGCAGCCTCTCTGTGTAGCTTGAGTAGTCCCTACTGCAGCCCCTCTGTGTAGCTTGAGTAGTCCCTGCTGCAGCCCCTCTGTGTAGCTTGAGTAGTCCCTGCTGCAGCCCTTCTGTGTAGCTTGAGTAGTCCCTACTGCAGCCCTTCTGTGTACCTTGAGTAGTCCCTACTGCAGCCTCTCTGTGTAGCTTGAGTAGTCCCTACTGCAGCCCTTCTGTGTACCTTGAGTAGTCCCTACTGCAGCCTCTCTGTGTAGCTTGAGTAGTCCCTACTGCAGCCCCTCTGTGTAGCTTGAGTAGTCCCTGCTGCAGCCCCTCTGTGTAGCTTGAGTAGTCCCTACTGCAGCCCTTCTGTGTAGCTTGAGTAGTCCCTGCTGCAGCCTCTCTGTGTAGCATGAGTAGTCCCTGCTGCAGCCTCTCTGTGTAGCTTGAGTAGTCCCTACTGCAGCCTCTCTGTGTAGCTTGAGTAGTCCCTACTGCAGCCTCTCTGTGTAGCTTGAGTAGTCCCTACTGCAGCCTCTCTGTGTAGCTTGAGTAGTCCCTACTGCAGCCCCTCTGTGTAGCTTGAGTAGTCCCTACTGCAGCCTCTCTGTGTAGCTTGAGTAGTCCCTACTGCAGCCTCTCTGTGTAGCTTGAGTAGTCCCTACTGCAGCCTCTCTGTGTAGCTTGAGTAGTCCCTACTGCAGCCTCTCTGTGTAGCTTGAGTAGTCCCTACTGCAGCCTCTCTGTGTAGCTTGAGTAGTCCCTACTGCAGCCTCTCTGTGTAGCTTGAGTAGTCCCTACTGCAGCCTCTCTGTGTAGCTTGAGTAGTCCCTACTGCAGCCTCTCTGTGTAGCTTGAGTAGTCCCTACTGCAGCCTCTCTGTGTAGCTTGAGTAGTCCCTACTGCAGCCTCTCTGTGTAGCTTGAGTAGTCCCTACTGCAGCCTCTCTGTGTAGCTTGAGTAGTCCCTACTGCAGCCTCTCTGTGTAGCTTGAGTAGTCCCTACTGCAGCCTCTCTGTGTAGCTTGAGTAGTCCCTACTGCAGCCTCTCTGTGTAGCTTGAGTAGTCCCTACTGCAGCCCTTCTGTGTAGCTTGAGTAGTCCCTACTGCAGCCCCTCTGTGTAGCTTGAGTAGTCCCTACTGCAGCCCTTCTGTGTAGCTTGAGTAGTCCCTACTGCAGCCCTTCTGTGTAGCTTGAGTAGTCCCTACTGCAGCCCTTCTGTGTAGCTTGAGTAGTCCCTACTGCAGCCCCCCTGTGTAGCTGGAGTAGTCCCTACTGCAGCCCTTCTGTGTACCTTGAGTAGTCCCTACTGCAGCCCTTCTGTGTACCTTGAGTAGTCCCTACTGCAGCCCTTCTGTGTACCTTGAGTAGTCCCTACTGCAGCCCCCCTGTGTACCTGGAGTAGTCCCTATTGCAGCCCTTCTGTGTAGCTTGAGTAGTCCCTACTGCAGCCCCTCTGTGTAGCTTGAGTAGTCCCTACTGCAGCCCCTCTGTGTAGCTTGAGTAGTCCCTACTGCAGCCCCTCTGTGTAGCTTGAGTAGTCCCTACTGCAGCCCCTCTGTGTAGCTTGAGTAGTCCCTACTGCAGCCCTTCTGTGTAGCTTGAGTAGTCCCTGCTGCAGCCCTTCTGTGTAGCTTGAGTAGTCCCTGCTGCAGCCCCTCTGTGTAGCTTGAGTAGTCCCTGCTGCAGCCCCTCTGTGTAGCTTGAGTAGTCCCTGCTGCAGCCCCTCTGTGTAGCTTGAGTAGTCCCTGCTGCAGCCCCTCTGTGTAGCTTGAGTAGTCCCTGCTGCAGCCCCTCTGTGTAGCTTGAGTAGTCCCTGCTGCAGCCTCTCTGTGTAGCTGGAGTAGTCCCTGCTGCAGCCTCTCTGTGTAGCTTGAGTAGTCCCTGCTGCAGCCCCTCTGTGTAGCTTGAGTAGTCCCTGCTGCAGCCCCTCTGTGTAGCTTGAGTAGTCCCTGCTGCAGCCCCTCTGTGTAGCTTGAGTAGTCCCTGCTGCAGCCCCTCTGTGTAGCTTGAGTAGTCCCTGCTGCAGCCCCTCTGTGTAGCTTGAGTAGTCCCTGCTGCAGCCCTTCTGTGTAGCTTGAGTAGTCCCTGCTGCAGCCTCTCTGTGTAGCTTGAGTAGTCCCTGCTGCAGCCCCTCTGTGTAGCTTGAGTAGTCCCTACTGCAGCCCCTCTGTGTAGCTTGAGTAGTCCCTACTGCAGCCCTTCTGTGTAGCTTGAGTAGTCCCTACTGCAGCCCCTCTGTGTAGCTTGAGTAGTCCCTACTGCAGCCCCTCTGTGTAGCTTGAGTAGTCCCTGCTGCAGCCCCTCTGTGTAGCTTGAGTAGTCCCTGCTGCAGCCCCTCTGTGTAGCTTGAGTAGTCCCTACTGCAGCCCTTCTGTGTAGCTTGAGTAGTCCCTGCTGCAGCCTCTCTGTGTAGCTTGAGTAGTCCCTGCTGCAGCCCCTCTGTGTAGCTTGAGTAGTCCCTACTGCAGCCCCTCTGTGTAGCTTGAGTAGTCCCTACTGCAGCCCCTCTGTGTAGCTTGAGTAGTCCCTACTGCAGCCCCTCTGTGTAGCTTGAGTAGTCCCTACTGCAGCCCCTCTGTGTAGCTTGAGTTGTGTGAGTCCACCTAAAGTTCACAGCCTTTCAGTCTGATGTCAGTCCAGCACAATCCCTGATGTCATATAGCCAAGATGTGCACAAATATGACTGGACAGAGTTGCTGAATTAGTGAACTTCAGAGGGCTGTGATTCACACCAATTAGACAAAGGAGCAGAGCTCTGAAACCGCTGCAGAGCCTCCTGGGCACTGTGGCCAAATCCAGCTGCTCACAGGACCTGGTGCATACACAGCCACCTGGGAGAGATCTGCAGATAGAGCAGGAACTACCCACAGTGAAATGCCACTCAGGCTGAAGGAACAGTCACTGCTTTCACTAAACATTTGAGTGTGGGGGATAAACAAAAAGATTCTCTGCTGAAAAGCTGCTGAAAGAATCAATGTGCTGAATGGTATGAGGGGAGAAATCAGCTCTTGTGTACATACAGCCTTGAGAGCTAGCAGGGATGTGGTGATGTCTGCATCACTACAGGGTAGCTAATGGGCAGGAACTTGAACATAGGAGGTTCCATCTAAACCTGAGAAGGAACTTCTTTACTTTGAGGCTGGCAGAGCACTGGAGCAGGCTGCCAGAGAGTTGGTGGAGTCTCTGTTTCTGGACACTTTCAAGGCCCACATGGACTTGTTCCTGTGTGATCTGCTTTAGGTGATCCTGCTCTGGCTGGGGGTTTGGACTTAATGATCTTCAGAGGTCCCTTCCAGCTCCTACCATTGTGTGATCACTACCTGATCTCATGGCATCTGACCAAACACATCTACTGGAGCAAAACCCTCATTACACCACTGATGAACAGGTTGCTCTGGCTTAAGTGAGAAAGAAAAGATCCTAGCCTGGCCCAAAGACTTGCACCCAGAACCTTTCCAGCCCAACTGTTCCTGGGAAGGCTGAGTAGACAAGGCAGGAAACCCCAGTGTTCTATTGCACCACAGCACAGAGCTTTGTGACAGACTGAGGGGCAGGCATCTCCCACCCAAAACTCACTTCTCCCTTCCAAGAGAGAGCAAGGAGTGACCTTGTGTAACTAGGAGAAATGCTGTCCATGTAGCAGCCAGGCTGGGCCAGCCCATGCTGCTGGAGCAGATCTGTCTCTCTGGATGGCAAAGGCTACTGACAGGAGGTCATTTCTTCCTCATGTCAGGATCACTGCTCAGAAGTAAGTACAAGAAAATGAATTCTTCTCCATGCTTGGAGAGTGAAGTCCTTGCATGAATTGGAGATTTTGCCTGTGACTTTAGTGGGGAGCTGAAGGCCATCTCCAGCCTTTGGTCTTTATGAGGTACCCTGTCAGGAGCTATTGTGGGAGCCAAAGGACTTCACTAGAGCACTGGAATCCAGACACAGTCAGTGGGACTCTGCTGTAAGCATTGTGCACATTAATAATAGCTAGGTGATGAGGGTTGTGCCCTGTGATGACTGCTCACAGCTTCTCAGCTGAGTTGTACCATTTCAGGGGGGAGGACAAACCCCACAGCCCTGCTCTACCTGTGGAGCTTCCTGGGAAGGGCACAGAGTCATGCTAGAGCTAGGAAGTCAAGGGACAGTGTCCTTCTCTCTCCTCACCAGCTGCAGGTTGCTTCCTCAGGAAGGACACTGAAGGTTGGTGTAGGCACTGACCTGAATTTGCCTGGGCTGTGCACGTCGGTTTTGATGGAGTTCACAGCGTACTCTGGTCTGTACGTTCCACACCATACCTGCAGTGTCACAAAGAAAAGCCTCTGTGAGCTCTCAGGCTGTCCAGGGAGAGACCTGCTGACACTGCACTGGGAAACACTGAGTGCTGACAGAATCAACTAGAACCTAGAGACAAAAATATGGTATATTTTGTTTAAAAACTCAATAAAAATAGACTGCTGTCCTCAGACAAAGGTACTTGGGCACAGCAAACTATCTACAAGACCTGCTCGTGGCTGAACTCATTGATTTAGGCAAGGTCAACATTATCTAACAAGGCTCTTTTCACTGCTCTGCTCAGCTTAGCAGCTCTGCTTGTGCTCAATCCAAGTGTGGCAGTCAGCCTGTCCTTCCTGACTTGCTGTTAAACTCAACCCTTGTGTGACTTCCAAAGCCTTCAGTCCAGGTGCATAAAATACCTGTGCAAAGTTCAGGAAAAACAGCTGCTTGTGGTTCATCTCAAGGCCAGGTAGAAGTTTTTCTTTTCCATGCTTGCTCACAAAGTTTTCATAGGCCTGTGGAATGAATTGAGTAGAAATGTTACAACTTTACATACTGCATTGCAATGGGACCTACAGGAAGGCTGGAGAGTGCCTGTTTCCAAGGGTTTGTAGTGATAGGATGAGGGGCAGAGGTTTGGAACTGGAGCAGGAGACATTTATGTTGGACATCAGAAGAAAGTGAGGGTGGGGAGACACTGGAACAGGCTACCCAGGGATGTGATTGAGGCCTTGTCCCTGGAGACATTCAAGATCAGGCTTGATGTGGCCTGACCTAACTGGAGATGTCCCTGCTGGCTGCAGGGTGCGTTGGAAAGATGACTTTTAAGGGTCCCTTCCAGCATCATGCAATCTGTGAAACTTCCAGCCCAGACAGTCAGAATGAAATGAGGAGGAGGACCAATGTGGATTCTCTGACATAATTCATCATGGGATACCTTGGCCACCTTGCAGGGCCATTTCTCAGGACTCTCTAATACCAGTGGCCTGAGTGGATCAAGAGTTTCCTCACTACCTGGCCTTCCAGAATGGTTGACACCAGGTTTGGTGAAGCTGTCTGAGTTATGTTGGAATAAACAGCAAGAGAAACAGACTTAAAGAAGGCAATTTATTGGAGCACAGGGAAATCAAGGCTCCACCTTGCACAGCAGAGATCCCTGTGGATCACAGCATGCTGCTTGCTAAGGCACAGTCCCAAAGCAGGCATTCCTGAGGTGTCTCACCTGATCTGGAGGTTCCCTGGGCATGAATCAATCCCTGGCTAAGTGACTGGGCTGGGCAACCCAGCCAGCCCCTGCTAGGGGAGGAACGAACCAGCTCCGAGTCAATCAGGGTGTGACCTGAGGATTCATCCCTCCCCCTTGGTTCATCTTTTCATCTTCCCCTTCTCTTCCCCATTAGACTTGAGAGACATGGGGCAAAAAGTCATTCTCCTCTCTGATCCTCCAGAACACACATCTCTGCTCTCCTCTTTACAGCTGCTTCTCTCTGATCTTTACCATATTGAAATATTCTGACTTTTTTTTGCCAGCATTTAGGTTGGACTTTAAAATACCACACTTAAAGGTTAAGCTAGTCTTTCCCTGGATACAGTGCAGAGTTCCAGCATCCAATTCTGCAGGCACAGACCTGTTTCTGCAGGGAGTAGGCAATCCATTCCCTCAGCTCTCTAAGGTGGTGCTATGAGGAGCAGGGGTTCCCATCATGGTTTTGAAAAGCAAATTGCAAAACTCCTTAAAACCTTCCCACAGGAAGAACAGCTGCTTCCCTGTCTCTTCTGAAGACCATGTGTCAAACACTCTGGTGTCAGCACATCATTGCTGATGGAGGGGTGCTGGCAAATGGCAGAAGTGTTCTGACTAGAGCCAGTGCCAGGCTGCTGCACAAGCTGAGGAACGAGCGGTTGCAGCTCCACTGAACAGGCTGCAAGGCCTCAGTGGGTGAACAGGAGCCAGCAGTGCCACAGCACTGCAGAAAGGGGTGGGTGTCCTCCTGGGCTGTACACACAGGAGGGGCTGACACAAGGCATGTGAAGTATTCCTCCTACTCCACTTGGTACTGGCCAGGTCTCAGCTGGAGTGCTCTGTCCAGCTTTGGGCACCACACATCAAGAAATATCTGGACTGACTGGAGAGAGTCCAGAAGAAAGCAGCAAGAATGAGCAAAGGTCTAGCAAACATGACCTATGAGGAAAGATTGAAAGAATTGGGTTTGTTTAGTCTGAGGAAGAGAAGTCTGGGCCTTGAAGTATGTAACAACCTTCAAACACGTGTAAGGCCACAGGAGAGAAGGGAACAGCTTGCTCCCTGTTTCCATTGCTGGTGTAAAGAAGTTTCTCCTCATGTTGAGGTGAAACCTTCTCTGTTCAAGTTTGTATCCATTGTTCCTTGCCTTATTACTGTGCACCACTGAAAAAAGCCTGGCCCCCTCCACTTGACACCCACGCCTCAGATACTGATAGACATTGATCAGATCCCCTCTCAGCCCTCTCTTCTCAACACTAAACAGCCCCAGGGCTCTCAGTCTCTCTCCATAAAGAAGCTACTCAAATCCCCCAAGCATCCTTGTGGCTCTCTGTTGGACTCTCTCCAGCAGGTCTCTGTCTCTCTTGAACTGGGGAGCCCAAAACTGGACACAGTATTGCAGGTGTGGTCTCACCAGGGCAAAGTAGAGGGAGAGAAGCCCCTGCTGGCCCCACTTATCTTGATACACCCCAAGATCCCATTGGCTCTCTTGGCCACAAGAGCACTTTGCTGTCCCATGCAGAACTTGCTGTCCACCAGCACTCCAAGGTCTTTCCCTGTGGAGCTGCTTTTCAGCAGAGCAGTCCCTAACCTGTGCTGGTGCCTGTGAGAACACTCCAGTTGTCAGGTGTTGAACGTTCTGGTTTGGAAGAAGGTGTTCAGGGAAGGAGGGAGGATGGTGCTATTAAGGCCTGTGTCTACCAGGTTTGCAAGTGACAAGAGAAGTTCCTAGAGAAGCTGACTTGCTGACTTCCTTCTCATCTCCCAGTCTGCACTGAGGAAAACAAAACCTCTGCTGCTTCTGCTTTCAGTCTCCAAGTTGGCCAGTTGAAGGAGTTAGGTGAAGAGAAGAAGAGGAAAGCCAAAAAGCAGCCAAGCTGCCATGGAATGCTTAGTGTAAAGCATCCAGATGTCACATCTTTGGCTACCTGCACAGGGGACCCAAGTACAGGCTGATAGTTGGAACAGGTTTTTGAGTAGTGAATAGTATTCCATGGAGGCAGATTGTTTATAGGTAAAATCCTTCTGTCCCTCCTTCCTGGCAGAAAAAAAAGCTGATGGAGGCAGAGACAAACAGCTGCTCAGCATCACCAGTTCAGTTAGAGGTGATGGTCCAAGTGTGATGCAGTAAATGTTCTCATTCTACAAATTCACAGTAGGAAAAAATGGGGAAAAAAAAATTAAGTCAGCTGAAAAGGAGTGCACTAGAACAGAGAATATGTACCAGGGAGTGATTCACAGGTTGAAAGAAGTGCAGCTGCTGGGCAGCAGTTTTAAACCATGCCTTGATGGGGCAGTAGGTATGGTCTTGTGCCTAATACAAAAATAATGCTGCTTCTTCAAAGGCTCTGGGATTAATTCTTGATGTGTGATGGTTTCAGCTAAAGCAGGGAAGTGGATGCCTCTTACCTTATAGGCTTGTCTCACCCCCCCGTTGTCAGCAATGTTTTCTCCGAGGGTGTTGATGCCACTCAGCTGTAAAACAGAAAGGAAAAGTACAGTTTTTCTGGGAAGCAGAGCTGATCCAGGCCCTATGATGGCAAACTCTGGGTGGTTTCCACTGTTCAAAGGCAAACATTCCCTTCAGATCTGAAGTTTTAGCAGAAGGTTGTGTTCACATCTCAGGAAGGTCTTTGCCTCCCTTGTCTCAAATGCCCTGAGGATACTCTTCCCTCATCCTCTTCTTTGCCTTACAGACAGTTTCCTAGGCTCTCATAGCTCTTCTACCCAGATTTTCTGATGCTTAGTCAGTGTTCAGTCAAACTTCCTGTTTTCCCCATGTCTTTAACCCTCAGCTTCTTACTACAGTCCCAGTTAGAGGCGGTGGGCAGAACCTGTCCCACTTGACTCTACAAAACAAGTTCAACTCCAAACTCCCAGCAGCTGAAATTATCAGCAGCAAACCTGCTAGCAAAGGATTTTCCTGCATGTTAGGCAGGTCAGGTAGCAAGATACATAGGAGGTGCCTCTTTGGCTGCTATTCCTCAATCAGGGCAGCACCACTCACGATGATGAAGCCTGGCTGATGGGGAACCTGTCACTTCGTTTTAATGCCATTACATTTTCAACCTTCAGCCCAAGACACTGGGCCATGATATTCAAAGCTCCAACACTTTAGAATCATCATCAGGTTCTGAAGTCAGGGTTTGCATGTTTAGAACAGAAGAGTTCTATGTTTCCTCATGAAAATCACCATTGATGGTTACAAAGGTATATGACATACGTGCTGTCCACCTGCTAGGTCCCAGGAGAAGTTGCCATACTGGTACACCATACACTGGGATAGCTCCTTAAAATTCTGTGCTGATTCTTCAGTCCACCAGTCTACAAGGTCTCCATTCTCATTGAAATTTCTGCCTGCAATAATTCACAGATTGGATTGGATTGGAAGGGACCCTCAAAGAGCATCTTGTCCAACCCTCCTGCAGTCAGCAGGGACACCTCCAGGCTGCCCAGGGGCACATCGAGTCTGATCCTGAATGTCTCCAGGGATGGGGCCTCAAGGACATCCATGGGCAACCTGTTCCAGTGTCTTCCCACCCTCACTGTGCAGAACTTCCTCCTGATGTCCAACCTGCTCCAATTTCAAACCACTGCCCCTCATCCTATAACCACAGCCCCTTCTGAAGAGTCCCTCTCCAGCCTTCCTGTAGGTCCCCTTCAGATATTGAAATGCTGCTCTGAGGTCTGCCTGGAGCCTTCTCTTCTCCAGGCTGATCAGCCCCAATTCTTTCAGCCTGTCCACATAGAGGAGGTTCTTCAGCCCTCTGATCATCTTTGTGGCCTCCTCTGTACCCTCCCCAGCAGATCCATGTCCCTGTTGTGTTGGGAGCCCCAGATCTGGACACAGTGCTCTTGGTGAGGTCTCACCAGAGCAGAGCAGAAGGGTGGAATCACTTTAAGAGAATTCTGTGTAGAGGAACAGAGGGGTTTGGTGCAGTAGAAAGGGCAATAGGCAGTCATGCAGAAAAAAATATCATAGTAATGAGGTGGTCAAACAGATGATGCTTACGTATTTTACAGCTTTTCCTTTCTTTCTCTTTCATTTTTAAAGCCTCTCTTGAGAAGCCTGGAACGGCTCTGACCTGTGGTTGATCATAGTGTGGGGAGAAGTGACCAGTGTGGCTGGGCAGCAGGCCTGAGAGCCAGACCCTTGAGACAGCCAGCCCAGTGGCACACCCTGGCACAGTTCTGGGTGGTTTATGATGGGTTTTGCTGTAGGCCTTGGGAAAAGCAGGTGAGCAGCAGCTCTGTTAAAAGCCCTTGTGTGCCACAGACCAACATCCAGAGCTGTTCCTGCAGCCTTGCAGTGGCAAGAGTGTCTGTGGGATTCCTTGGATTCTGCTGTAGGGAATCATCATGGAGAACAATACTGTAAAGCCTCAAAAATCCAGATGTGGATTTCTGATGGAGAATTCACTTTATCTGCTTTCTGGAGTGATTAAGCGCTAAAGCATGCAGAACATTCTGGCACTCTTAAGTTTTACAAGCAGAAGCTTGGTGCCTTACCGTTGTCATCAAAGCCATGTGTGATTTCATGCCCAATGACCATGCCTATGCCACCATAGTTCAGGGACTTGGGCTGGGATGCACTGAAGAAAGGAGGCTGCAAAATGCCAGCAGGGAAGACTGCAAGGAAAACCACAACACAGTCAGGGCCCTGCCTCATTATCCCACAGCATGAACAGACATTTTTCAATGGGCTTCAGCCAGAGTCATGCTGCTCCCTCAGATTCACCAGCAGCAGCAAGTGAGCTGATACATGGGGATGGTTGTAGGACAGCAGGAGCAGAGCAGCAGCAGCACTCCCCTCCTCCTTAGACACTCCCAAAGTCATGATCAGCTTTTACTTTGTCTTTACTATTTTACTTAGCAAAAAAAAAAAAAATCAGTTTACTTTTCAATTTGCAGCACTTGGCTGCATTGTTATCAAGCAAACCTGATGATGTCATGAAAAGTGGAAGGTGTTCCCCTAGCAGAATAAATTGTTTGATCATTGCCCCCACCACAAATCAGTCTCAGGAGAGAAGACTTTATTCTTCCACTGGACATAGCAATAATTCCCACTAGAATCAGTAAAAATAGGCCAAAGAACTGGAGCACACTGGTTCTTTTCACCCACTTGGTGCTCATTTTTTTCTAAGAAATCAGTAAGGAAAAAAAAAAAAAAAAGAAATCACTTAACAATTGTGATCTTTGTATAAATGAAGAATGACAAAATATTCTACCAGATACCAAATTACACTTTCTCTTTCATGGAGGCTTTCCCCTCTACTCCAGCCTGCTGCAGCAATATTGAGTATTAATTCTCACTGTGAATGAGATATGACTGCAGAACTTGAACAGAAAAGAGGAGCTGGATGGCAGTTTTCACTGCAGTGTTGGTTGCCTTGCAGCACAAATCCAGTCTAGTTCTAGCAGTTTCTTTCCAGAGGAGGAAGCACCATGGGAAAACGGAAGCAGGTTACAAAACTCCCACTTCTGCTGCACTATACAAACTGCTGCCTGGGACACAGGAGCTCTAGGGAGTGCTGGACCTTACTAGAGGCAGCTCAGCTCATTTTTTGAGGTTGAGTGGCTTCCTTACCGTCTTGTTCCTTCCTTCACTGATGGAGCAGTGAAGATCAGGCCATCTTGCAAGAGCAGAGCTCTAAATTTCCTACCCATCATGCACAGAACTCTTTAGAGGGTTTTTACTTAAAAAGCAAAACCCTGAGTGAACTCAGACATCATTCTAAAGATCAGACTGCTTTAATTATCCTGTGGCATGCCATAGCTGAAGGAGGTAAGAATTTATGGCTCACATTAACTGCCAGTCACCAGCTTCAGTCTTCCAAATCATGATTCCTTTTCCACAGCTCAATGAACAAAGCTGCTCTAAACAAAGCTGCCTGAGGTGATTCTTGTGCTAAATGTTCAGTAATGAGCTAAACACTCCTTGGCTTTACCACCTGCCCCACTGGCTGCACCGCCTTGCCACCCTTAACCAAGCAGTGCTGCTCAGTGAAGTTCACATGGGTTTGTCTCTGTGAAGTCCATCTTGGATTTCACAATGCTGATTTCATCTTTCACCTCTGCAACCCACTGCACAGCCAGAACAGTTTGGGTTAACTTCACCCTTGGCAAATATCACGAAAGATTTGACAAGGGCATGAAACTCAAAACTAGGTGAGGGGTGCAGCTGCTGAATTCCTTTGCAAGCAGCAGCATTTCTAGTGCGTTTAATCCCTTCTCCTGTGCATGACTGAACCAATACAAGGAGTTTTCTCCTCAATCCTTTCATGATGCTGAGGTAGGCAGTGCTGCAGTCCCAGTGTGCCCCATGCAGAGTTGCAGAAGGTGCAAGCTACTGCAAAGACACAGGTTACGGCTAGAAGTCAGGATCACATTTGCAGTAAGATCTTGGACTGCAGGGATACATTTTCTTCAGTGGGGCCAGAAAGAATGAAAAAGGAAAAAATCCTTTTGGAATGCTTGGCTCAGTTTGATTTCTTCCCTTATGAAGCTGATCCTGTTCCTCAAAACCTGCCCTGGCAGAATCAAGGCTTGGGTGATCAGAGGAGCTAAATGAGCTCTGGGTTTTGCACAGAAAACACCAAATGTGACTCTGTTAAAAGTGGAAGAGAACTGCATCCATCTGGCTGAGCAGACTGGACATCAGGGAGTGCTTTTGGACAGGGAATAAACATTTGGTCCCCAAGTCAAGCTTAACTTTGGTTAACTTTGGTGCTACTGAAGTCCTGCTGGTGGGAACAGTCCTGCAGAACTGTAGTGTTATTTTGAAACTAGTGTTAGGAGAGCCCAGAGGAAGGAGTACCCAACAGTTTTCACCTTGATTTAATAGTCCATTTGATAAAGGAGGTGGGACTACCTCAAAAGCCATTCCTGAAGACTGAAAGGCAGTGGGAATTCCATCCCTAGCAGTGAAAATAATGTCTTCAGCAAATACTTTCCTTGGAAGCCTTCATAAGTAATTGTTTCATTTCTAGGCCAGGACAAGGGTTTCTCATTTTTTAGAGCCTTGTTTGCAGGAGCTATCTGTGGGTCACAGAACCTCACTAACACCTTGGCAGGTATGAAGTGTGGAGAACAACAGTATCTGAAGAATGGCTTATGACAGACATAGTGTGAGGCAGAATTAATGCTTTGTGTAAAATGCTTTGTGGTGCATCAAGGCTGTGCAGAGCTGGCACAGCTCACAAACTGAGAAACCTCAGTGCTGCCACACAGTTCTAACCTCTAGCTACAATGAATTCTTTGTCTTTAAAAGCATTTGACGGCTTCCTATTCTCTTTTACTTTTCACCATGGATGGTTTTGGGTGGGCTGAGAGTAGAAATGTTTATGCTCAAAAGCCCTATGAAAACAATTTGATTGTAGTGAACTTTTCTCTTTTTTCAGTTTGGTTCTCCCCTTGGTTTAAGCTACCAGGTGGCCATTTCCACTTCCCAAAAACAGCAGAATTAAATGACAGCAGACAGTGAGCTCAAAGGCATCTGGCAGACCTTGCTTCTTAAGTGCCACAGCTGAGGATGCCCCAAAAGCACTTAAACTTTTCTTCTTTTCTTAAGCCTTATGTAAAAGGATGCATGTCAGGGCTTTGTATTTAAGTCAGTGACCAGTTAGGAGTCGCCATTGAAGTGGGACTACTTAAAGTCCTACTGGAATGGAGCTGTGGTGTGCTGTGGTTCCTAATTAGATCTTGAAGTGCTATAGATAAGAGAGCTGGTGAGATGTTTTCTGAGCAAACTTTGTCTTTTGGGCAATGCTGGTTTCACTGGGCCCCAAATGCTTTAGCAGGGGGGCTGGGCTTGATGATCTCCTGAGCTCCTTCCCAACCCCTACCATTCTGTGATTCTATGTTCCACTTGTCTTGGATCTTTGTAGATAGCCATGCAGGATTTCTGTCTGCTTGGGACTTGAAGCAGCTCTGGAACCATAACCCTATGCTCCAGAAGCAGTGAGCCCATGAGCTGCTGGGCCCGTGCAGCATGGGACAAGTTTGCTAAGCACAGCTTATGTGAAGCTGATTGCTGGAGTCTCTCCTCTGAGCATTGCCTCTTACAGCTGTGTGTGTGGAAGCACTGGAAATGAGGACACAGAAACTCAGAAGCAGCTGGGGGGGTACAGCAGCAGGGCTGTAAGGAGTGGAAGCCACAAGAAGTCCATGGCAGGAAGCTCTGGGGCTTTTTGAAGCCACTGTTTCCTTCAGGTAAAAGTGGTGCTGTGCTCCTTGCTCACCCCTTAAATTTGGTGGCCTTTTAATTTTTATTGTTTACCTTGGCCATTAAAGCTGTAGCCACTCCACACTGCTTCTCTTCTCATCCTGTATTTTTGTTTGGTTTTGGTCTGCACAAAGGCAACTCAAAACCCAAAGAGATGAAATGACAACCTCTATGAATGACAACTTCTGATTGTGCTGCACTGAGGCCTTTCTGCAGCCCCCAGAATGTTCAGGTGGTTTCACTTTTTCATTTTAAAAATATACACACATACATAAATCATTTGTGTTAATTAAACCTGTCTCCAGTTAAGAAGTTAGTAAGCCTTACCTATCTGATTTCTGCTTGCTGAATAAAAAGCATTGACCACAGCAGCTCCACTTATCCACCTAATAATAGTAACAGAAGAATAAATGTCAGATCATTTTCAGTTCTTAATGGCATCTTTCAGATGAACTTCATTACAAAGCTGCTCTCCAGAAGTCCACTTAACCCACACTGGGAACTAAAGGACCAGACTTGACCTACTCCAGAGTACTTAACTCTGCGTTTCTTAGGCATACACCAGCTCCCAGTTGCTCTGCTCTACTTGCTGATGTAGGTCCAGCCTTTGAGACATGAGCAATGCCCCCTTCATGGAGGGCAAAGTGCAGAAGGAGGGTCATTAAATCATCACTGACTACCCCCCCAGAACCTCCTCCAGTGGAAAGTGGATGAAAGCCACACACAGTATTTTTAAATACTTACTCCTCTTTGTCCACCTTTTCTCTAAGCTTTTTCAACCTTTTCTTCTGGGTGAATACCAAATTTTGAATAATGTTTTCAAAGTATTCTTCTTCTTTGTAGTTCAACTAAAAAGAAAGAGGGAAAAGTCCTTAGAGGTGGTGTTACTGACTTGCAGTAAAAGACATGGATCTGGAGGATCTACTCTAAAGCACAATGAGCTAAGCAATGCATTTTGAGGACTAGGTTCTGAGTTTGCAGTGCTCTGCTATGTCACAGGGTTGCTACTGTAGCTGGATATATCCTAGTGGCTCTGTAATTCTTTCCAGAGATCTTTATTGCCTTTTTATATTGATCTTTTGAGTGGCATTCAGCATTTTTTGGGTTTGACTCTAACCTCTGGGGAGTTGCCTGCTTGAAACCTGTAGCCACTGGACTCAGCACTGTTGGCTCTGCATTTTATCATAGAATCCTAGAATGGCTTAGGTTAGAAGGGACCTTAGAGATCACCTACTCCAACCTCCCTGCCCTGGGCAGGGACACCTCTCAAGTAGACTCAGCTGCGCGAGGCCTCATCCAGTCTGGCCTTCAGCAGCTCCAGGGAGGAAGTACCCATGACCTCTCTGGGCAGCCTGTTCCAGAGTCTCACCACCCTCATACTGAAGAACTTCTTCCTAAGATCCAGTTTAAACTTACCTTCCCTCAGCTTTAAACCATTCCCCCTTGTCCTGTCTCTAGACATCCTCAGGAAAAGTCCCTCTGCAGCCTTCCTGTAGGATTCTGCAGGTGTTGAAAGGCATCTCTAAGGTTCCCCTGGAGTCTTCTCCAGGCTGAATGACCCCAGCTCCCTCAGCCTGTCCTTGCAGCAGAGGTGTTCCAGCCCTTCTGCACATTTTATCCTAGTGTAATTCCTCTAGAACTGATCCATTCCCTTGAAATCCCCTCAAATACTGTACTGGAGTGGATGTGACCCTTCCCTAACCATCCTGCCTGTCAGGGACACTTACCTCCTGGTACTCACTGTTCAGCTTGTCATCATCAGTCACGATCTCATCTGGGTACCCAATCCTCTCTCTGATTGCCAGGGCCTAGGGACAACAGCAGTTGACATCCATAGCAAATCCAGCCAGATTTAGAAATCAATCCTAATTAGCTAAGAAATGAAATCTGGAAGTGACTGCAGAGACTTCAGGATGTTAATTATCTGTAGGTTTTGTTTACATTTTGTGTTGATTTGGAGCACTGTAAAGCTCTGATGGTTAATTACAACCAGGGAAAAGTCTAGAAACTCTCTTCTCTTCCTTCCTTTGCAAGTAAAGTGCACCAGACAGACAGACAAACAGCTGACAGGCTGGTGTAAACAAATAGCAGAAATTCTGAAGTCTTTGACATATTTTACAGTAGCTAAAACAGAAATGAAATTAATAACTGGATTTTTTTTTTTTTTTTACTTCAGTTCATTACAGGAAAACACACCTAGAAATTTCCAGAAATGTGAACACTTGCACACAGTTTGGGTCTGGTTCCCTATTTCTTAACTAGCTCCTCCTACATCTATCTGTACTGCAGTGCAAGAAGTTATTTAAACATTCCCAAATGTTCACAATTGGAAGTCCCAAACCTTACTCAGTTTCTTCTGATGGCCAAGTAGTGCTTTGTATTTAGAAAAGACTTGAAACAGTGACTTTTTGTAGAAACTTTCAAGGGTTTCTTAGACCTCACTACATTTCAGATTTAACTTACTTTTTGTTCTGCTTTCTTCTTGGTTTCTGCATCCATCCAGGTGAGTTCATCCAAGGTTTGGATAAAGACATCACGGATATCTGCAATCATTTCCTCCACCTTGGGGAAAGCAGCAGAATGTTACAAAGCCACATCAAATGATCCAGTTCTAGTTGGACATTTAGCCTGTCCCTTGGGAGGAGAGGGAATGGGCATGAGCTCACAAGGCAATGAAATTTAGTCATTCAGGTCAAAAAAAACATCTGATAGAGACCCATCCATCAATGTTGTTCATCTGATCACATCACCTTGCATATGTCAAAAGGTGCCTGCATACAGTAGGAGTGAATAGGAGTCAGCTAAGGGTTAACAGCTCCAGGAATGCTCCAGGCTTAGGTCAGAGTGGCAGAAAAAGACCTGGAGGTGCTGGTCAATAGCTGTCTGAACATGAACCAGTGTGTGCCCAGGTTGCCAAGAAGGTCACCAGCATCCTGGCCTGGATCAGCAATGGTGTAGCCAGCAGGAGTAGGGAAGTGATCATAGCCCTGGACAGGACACTGCTGAGGGCACACCTTGAATAGTGGGTTCAGTTTTGGGGCCCTCACTCCAACAAGGACATTGAAGAGCTGGAGCAGGTCCAGAGAACAAAGCTGTTGAAGGGTCTGGAGAACAGGGCTGGTGAAGAGCAGCTGAGGGAACTGAAGATATTTAGTCTGGAGAAGAAGAGTGGCTGAGGCGAGATCTTGTTGCTCTCTACAACTCCCTGAAAGGAGGTTGAAGCTAGGTGGGAGTTGGTCTTTTCTCTCTAGTCTCAGGTGGTAGAAGGAGAAGAAGAGGCCTGAAATTCTGCCAGGGGAGGTCTAGGTTGGATATTAGGAAAAATTTCTGCCCTGAAGGAGTGGTCCCTGAAGGCTGCCCAGGGAGGTGATGCAGTTCCCATCCCTGGAGATGGTCAAGAAACCTGTGGCCGTGGCACCTGGGGACATGGTTTAACGGCCATAGTGGTGTTGGATTGAAGGTTGGACTCTATGATCTTGGAGGTATTTTCTAACTGAAACAATTCTATGATTCTGTAATTAAGTTCAGTGACTGAAGACAACCATCAGTAACCAACTGTCCCTGCGCCCTTGTTGGCAGGCTGCAAACTAAGAAGTAACCAACTACACAGAAAGGGTTTAACAAAAAGTGTCATCAATGCTGTGTGAAAGCTGTGACAATGAAGTGGTGCCTAGAAGGCACAAGGCTGAGTTTGCTCAAGGCCTCACCACGTGTTTGCTGTCTCCAGCAAAGGCCTCCTCCACGTACAGCCTTCCCACCGCATTCTCCATGTTGCTGTTGACGTAGTTGGCGCAGCGCCGCCACACAGCAGTCTCTGATGTCGTGCCGTAGAGTGCCTGGGAAACACAAGCAGGAGGTGAAAGAGTGACATCTGGGCCCACAGAGGGCCTGCCTAGTAACAGGTGATGAGAATGAGAGGGAATTGTGCCAGGGGAGGGTTAGGTTAGGTCATTAGGAACAATTTCTTCCCAGGAAGGGTCGTCAAGGATTGGCACAGGCTGCCCAGGGAGGTGGTAGAGTCCCCATCCCTTGAGGTGTTCAAGAAACCTGTGGCCTTGACACCTGGGGACATGGCTTGTTGGCCACGGTGGTATTAGGTTGAAGGTTGGACTCAATGATCTTAAAAGGCTTTTCCAACGCAAACAATTCTCTGATTCTATAGGGAGACTGGCACATGTGTGTTTCACAGGACCCTAATCCACCTTAAATAGATGGATGTGACTCACATTTGTGGGTATGGCAGTTAGACAGGCTCTGTAATGAGAACATCTGCCACAGGCTGAGGAAACATGGGAATCATTAGCAAGATTCTTTATTCTTATAAAGATGAAAGGTAGAGAGAAGAAAACCACTCTGAAAGCTAAGAGCAGGGGAGGTTCAAGAGGAACACGCTGACACAAGGCTTCCACTGTTCCAGGGATCTCTGTTGCAGTTCCAGCCTCTGACGGGGCCACTGTGATTATGCAGCAAAGTAATCTCCTTAAAAAGCTGCATGTGTGTGTTAGAAGTATTTCTTCTGTCACTGACAGGTATCACCAAGTGGCTTTAACCGTTTCTAACGGAGCTGAGCTAGCTTGCAATGTAGGAAATCCTACTGTGGCAATACAAAGGGACTTTCATCTCCAGCCTGTCTGTGAAATTTCTCTGCATTTCCTTCAGAGCATAAAATACCTGCAGGATCAAATGCCTGAAAACCAAGATTGGGCTCATAATGTTTGACTGGAAATGTTTTGCTTTGGATGATGAAGAATTTGCAACAAATCAGAGAATCACAGAGTGCATTGGGTTGGAAGGGACCCTCAAAAGTCATCTTGTCCAACCCCCTGCAGTGAGCAGAGACACCTTGAACTAGATCAGGTTGCACAAGGGCCCCATCAAGTATGACTTGGAATGTCTCCAGGGATGGGGCCTCCAACCCTTTCAGTGGGCAACCTGTTCCAGTATCTCACTACCCTCATTGTGAAGTACTTCCCCTTGATATCCAACCTAAATCTCCCCTGCTCTAGCTTAAATGTTGCAGTTCAGTCAGAAGAGTTCAGTACCCACTTGCAAGTAAAAGACTGTGCTGGCATCAAAACAGGGACGGGTTTAGATTCGGAAGAGCACAGAGACCAAGCACCAGAGCAGAGCTTTTCAAATCCTCTCCAGCCATCAAGCATGCATCACAGAAATTATGTGAACACTCCAGCAGAAGCTTCAGTGAACACAGAATCACAGAATGTTAGGGGTTGGAAGAGACCTCTGGAGATCATCCAGTCCAGCCCCACTGCCAGAGCAGGACCATAGAACCCAGCACAGGTCACACAGCAACACATCCAGACAGGTCTTGAAAGTCTCCAGAGAAGGAGACTCCACAACCTCTCTGGGGAGCCTGTCCCAGATTTTGTGTGCAAAATTCACAACACATGGCATTGTTTTATATTACAAGTGCATTAAAAAAAAAAAAAAAGATCTTTTGTGGTTCCCAAAAAGTCATCTTTACAACTTAAAATAGAGGTCAGGTGCTGCACCTTACGAAAAGCGTTCCTGGTGTCCTTGTAGATGCGGCTCAGGCTGTTGACAAGATCCATGACGAAGCGCCAGCCCATGTAATTTTGAAGGTCCCTGTTTAACAAGACAACAACAACAATAATAAGCTGCTCATGTCTTTAGGCTACTAAGGTTTATTGGAAAACAGAGGATCACAGGATGTTAGGGGTTGGAAGGGACCTCTGGAGAACTTCCAGTCCAAACCTGCTGCCAGAGCAGGACCATAGAATCCAGCACAGGTAGCACGGGAATGCATCCAGACAGGGTTGGGAAGTCTCCAGAGAAGGAGGCTCCACAACCTCTCTGGGCAGCCTGTCCCGGTGCTCTGTGACCCTCCCAGTGAAGAAGTTCTTCCTCATGTTGAGGTGGAACCTCCTGTGCTGTAGTCTTTATCCATTGCACCTTGTCCTATCCCAGGGCACAAATGAGCAGAGGCTGTCCCTGTCCCTTTTTTCCTGACCCCCAGCCCTCAGATATTGTTAGACATTTATTAGATCCCCTCTCAGCCTTCTCTTCTCCAGACTAAACACCCCCAGGGCTCTCAGCCTCTCCTCATCAGGCAGTGCTCCAGTCCCTTCAGCATCCTTGTAGCCCTGCCTTGGACTCTCTCAAGTAGATCTCTGTCCCTCTTGAACTGGGGAGCCCAGAACTGGATGCAATATTCCAGGTGTGGCCTCACCAGGGCAAAGTAGAAGGGGAGGAGAACCTCCCTGGATCTGCTGGACACATTCCTCTGAATGCACCCCAGGACACCATTGGCCTTCTTGGCCACAAGGGCACATTGCTGTCCCATGGAGAACTTGCTCTCCCCCAGGACTCCCAGGTCCTTCTCCACCACACAAACAGCAATGGCCATGTTACCTACCTGTGGGTATATTTGATAAGAATAGGCTTCAGCTTGGTGAGGTATTCAGGGTCATAAACAATGACGTGCTCGGTGTTCCCCACGTTGATCTGCACTGTTGACATGATGTCATTGATGAATTTTGACCAGTTGAATACCTGGAGAACGAAGGTGTGTTGTCATATAGTTAAATCAGGAAGAAAGAGCCTTCAGCTGGTTTTCCAATGTAAATATGTTTGTGTAACACAAATGCTCTGCCTTTTAATTTGCCTGAGAGCTGCACTGCTTGTAACCAGAGCAATGTCTGAGATCAGTTATCTCCTCTGTGCTCTAAAATCCCATTAAAATAGAGAGGCGTGTAGCAGGAAGGGATAAGACTTTGCTTTGATTTCAGACTACCACAACTAAAGAGGTTATAGTCCCTTCCTTCTGGCCTGGGAAAGCAGAAATGGTATTTTAAGTAAAATTTTCAGCTGCCTGTTTGCTGTGTTTGACTAAGAGCTTTTAAGGGACACGCTGACCCTGACCAGTTCAGTGGCTCTGCACCTGTGGGGCTGCAGGGTTCATGGCATCCTTGGCCATCCATCCTGAAGCATATGGCAGGGACTTGTTCTGAAGTACACTGAAGTCCATAAAAGGATTTATTTCAACAGGCTTTAGAACAGACACTCTAAATCCTCTCTCTGTAGTGAATTGTCCTCTGGTACTGGGGAAGCACAGATCTGACAGCAGGTCAGCCTGAGAAACCTGACAAAGGCTGGAGTGGTGGTTTGTTTTCTACTGCTCTGGCCCTAAACCCCTCTTTCTTTGTGCTGCATTCATTGTTGTGAGAGGCTCAGGGAACCTATGAAAAGGTTTTGTGAAGTTTTCATTCTGTGGTGTCCATGTGAGCTGAGCAGAGCAGCACTGCAGTGCCTGGGCACTCCCAGCTGGGAACTCTCAGTCCTTTGCTGATAAATAAATAACTTCCCTTGGGCAGTGCTGTTTGCCTCAGAGAGCATTACTGGCTGGAGAGCACAGAGTCATTTTCTGGCTTGCTGAGAGAAGGTGGCCTGTGGGCACAGACACTTGCACTGTGTGACATATTGCCCCAGTGCCTCCACTCACTTCTATAGTAAATGACAGCAACCTCACAGCTAGCTCTACATACATGGCTCCAAAATCTCCTGATCTGTGGCTTGAGACTGCTTGGACTGAGAAAATGATTCAGAGCAGAAGCTGAAAATCATCATCAGAATTCATAGAATTATAGAATCATGGGGGTTGGAAGGGATCTCAGAGATCACTGAGTCCAACCCCCCTGCCAAGGCAGGGTCACCTAGGGTAGGTCACACAGGAACACATTCAGATGTATTTTGAAAGTCTCCAGAGACAGAGACTCCACAACCTCTCTGGGCAGCCTGCTCCAGGGCTCCAGCACCCTCACACCAAGTAAGTTTTTCCTCATGTCGAGGTAGAACCTCCTGGGTCCCAGCTTGTACCCTTTGTCCTGTGTGGACTCCCCTAAGTGATGCTGCTCTGGCAGGGGGGTTGGACCTGATGATCTCTTGAGGTCCCTTCCAACTGATACACTGTGAGACTGTGAGACTGTGAGACTGTGACCTACCACTGGGCACCACCAAAAAGGCCCTTTTTCTTGACACTCACCCCTCAGATATTTATAGACACTGACAAGATCCTTTCTCAGCCTTCTCCAGACTAAACAGCTCCAGGCCTCTCAGACCTTCTTCATAGGAGAAATGTTCCAATCCTTTCATCATCCTCATAGCCTCCACTGGACTCTCTCCAGCAGGTATCTGTCTCTCTTGAACTAGGGAGACCAAGACTGGACACAGTACTCCAGCTGTGGTCTCAGCAGGGCAGAGTAGAGGGGGAGGAGAACTTCCCTAGCCCTGCTGGCCACACTTTTCTTGATGCACCCCAGAATTCTAGAGCTCTTAAACGCTTTTACCCCAGGTACCATCTCAGCAATGACCAGGGAGGTGTCACATTTATGCAAAGCAGATAAAAAACTGTTTTTTTGTCAGAATTTCAAACCTTTTTTGTTGTGCCTGTTGCTTTGAGAAGCGTTGGTGACTTTTTTTTTTGCCAACCTGTATTTTTTGAGAGGAAGTTTTATTAAAAGAGCTGATGTCTTTCATCAGACAAACTCCTGGAGCTGAGGGAAGCAGATAAGCTTTCAGGAACAGAATCACTTCAAGTTTGGAAGAGAAGCAGCCAACATCAAGCTAATCTTAGGGATAATTGCTGTTCTATCCTTAGACAGTTACAACAATGCTACCAACTCCCATCATGTGTCTTTTGAGCATTTGGGGATAAATTTAGAGCAGATGATTATTGCTGATCTGCAGCTCTCCCCAGGAACTAAAAATGAGCAGGGCAATACCATTCTGTGACAAGAGAAGTTAGTTTCTGTCATTAGGACTGTGATGGTGTTCAGCTGGGATCTGTGGGAGAAGGTAAATTATGAAACAAATTAAGGTGGGCAGGAGTGAACTGTCCTGTACTTTAAAGCTGAAGAATTTGAAGTCAATAACAACAGCAGCAATTATGAAGCTGTGGCAAGGAATTTGGGGCAGTATTTTGATAGTACCTGAGTGGCCTCAAAAGAGACAGTAATGCCCTCCTGCCAGCCGGGCCATTGTGTCCTCCCTGTGACAGCTCAGTTAACTGCTTGCCTGTTGTGCCAGGGACTGAAGGAGGAGTCACTGATGCTGAACACCACTGTGTCTATGTGGGACATGATGCACTGAGCAGGCACACCCACATGTTATCAACTCTGCCTGCTCCCTAGCTGGACTTTGTGGCTCCAAGAGCTGAAGGTTATGGTGCACAAATGGCACATGGCTGAGGGGCAGGGGAAAGACAGAGCTGAAACATCCTGTGGGAGCTACAGGGGAAGGAATGGGGAGAGATTTCCTGATCCATAGGCATGACCTTTGGGCTTCTTTCTGCATGCTTTGGGAGCCCATCTTACTGAGGGGATGTTGGAAAAAGAGGACTTCTTGTTCTGAATGTGCACCCCTCTGGCTGATTTCTTCTGAATCCTTCTGGAGCTGCTGTGGTAATAAGATAAGAAGGGAATTGATCTGCACTCTGACTTGTAACAAGGGCTATGTACCGCAGGTTTTACAGAATTTACCACCCTGAATCCATGAGGGTAAATCAAACTCATGGGATTGGCTTTTTTCCTTTGTCCTTTTCCATCTCTCTATGTTGAAGCAGAGGATAAGATCTGCCTTCAAGTAAGGAGAAACTGGGTACAGAAGTAGAGCCTTTTCCACCCAGTTTAGAGTCAGCAGATGTTTAGGTAGGAGTGTGCAGGTCAGGTACCCAGCTCAATTTCAAATATGGCCCAGCTCAAGACTTAATGTCTTGAAAAGAAATAGTTGTCAGGCTTCATTGTTTAACTTAGTCACAAACTGGAGGTTAAAATACCAGATTACTGATCATCACCTTTCCATTGATTTCCAGGGAGAAGTTGTTCTGGAGCTGTGCCAAGGTCATTTTATTGTACAGCAGAAGTGGATCATTTCTGTCTTCAGATCTCGTCGTTGCCTATCAAAGTTAGCAAGGACAAAATCACTAAGTCTGTTGAGGCAATTCACAGCAGTTTCAGTAAGTGGAAGTACAAAGTAAGAAAATGAGCATTGCTGGCTTAAAAGATAAGTTTGCATTAAGTGTAAAGTAGCTTACATGTAAGTATGGATGGAAAGCATATAAAATGTCAGATGAAATGAGCTACATTTCTGACAGCGAACTGCAGCTTTACTTTTTGGGCTGTGCAGGAACACAGACCCACAGCACTCACAGCACCCACAGCAGAATCTGTTACCCACAGACACAATCAACACAAGAGTATCCCATGACACTCATGGGATGATGCAAGCTGCAAAAATCTTGGGAGAAGGGAATCACAGATGTACAGAATGGTTTGGGTTGGAAGGGACTTTGAAGTTCATCAAGTCCAACTCCCCTGCCATGGGCAGGGCCACCTCCCACCAGCCCAGGTTGCTCAAGGCCTCATCCAACCTGGCTTTGAACACCTCCAGGGAGGAGGCATCTACAGCCTCCCTGGGCAACCTCTTCCAGTGTCTCACCACCCTGACTGTAAAGAATTTCTTCCTAAGCTCCAGCCTAATAAAGGACATAGATTTATGGAGCATAGGGCAACCAGAGTGCTGTGGTAGGAATGCAGCTGAGTGTGCTGCTGTCTGGCCTGTTCTTCCCAGAACAGAAAGGGAGCCATAACTCACAACTCAAGTAAGCTTTGCATTAGTCTAGGCAAGGAGGTTCTGCACCAGTGTGTTAAAACTGTGCATGCATTAACACCTTCATGGCACCACTCTACTAGGCCCATTTATTGTAGACAATGAAACTGCCTGGCTGCCAGAGACCTGTGTTTGTGGTGGTGCTTTATGAGGCCAGTTAATCACTGGAGTCTCCAGACAGCAAATGTTAGCAGGAAGGTCTCTGGAAATAAGGTGTGGACAATGTAGCCTGAGAGAAGACAAAAGCAGCACCTAGTGGTAACTATTCCCATGGTCTCTGAATGCTCTCTTGGATGTCTTTCTGTTTCCTCCAGCACTAGTGTGTCCCTTGCTAGGCTGCCCCTGCAGGCTTCTGAAGTGGATTCCTGGATCCTCTTTCACACCTTTGTTCTGCTGCAGAAGTATCTTGTGACAGCACTAGCACTGGCTGATGCTCATCATTCACCCAGCCCCTGATTCCGCTTTTTGATGGCAGAGGAAGAAAATTCAAGGACACAAACGATTATGGGGGAAAAAGTGATCTTGTGAGGGTAGTTCCCACAGGGGAAGCTGCATCCCTGCTGCCTCGAGTGACCTCTTACCTGAGTGGCTCAGGAGTGAGCACAGCAGATATTGCCTATTTAAACTGCTCTGAGAACCCAGCCAGGCCAAGTCTGATCTGATCTCTGTCTTTCTTCACAAAAGCTTTCTCTTCCTCTTCCTCTTTCCTAATCTATTGTGCATTCAGTGGCTTTTTCTCTTTAACAGACTCCCAAGAGCACAACACCAGCTCTCTTCCAGTAGCATCCAGGCTGGTGCCGAGTTTTTGACCAAAGAGATTAAACACAGAGGCAACAGTTTACCCCCCACCAACTGTACTCTACCAGCAGCAACTGCTCCACAGACATTTCAGTTGGGGCTTCCTTTTGTACTCCCCTTCAAATCTTTCTCCAATTAACTCCTTTTATTTTTTTGTAATAATTTTCCTTCTCTGATCTAAGTCAGAGGTGTGTTTCACAGGAAAATGTGAAGAGGAATTGAAATCAGATGGGTTTATTTTATACAAATGGGGGAAGGAAAAGTCTTCCTCTGCCAAAACCATAGGCTTACTATCAGTGTAGCTTGAAAAGCAGCTGAAGCTAGAACTTGTTTGCATTTAAGTTGCTCTACAATCATCCTCAGCTCCAGGTCTTTCTGAGATGTTTAACAATCATCAGCCATGCTTTTCACAGAATCATTAAGGCTGGAAAAGACCTTTAAGATCAAGTCCAACCATTTCTGCTCATGAACGTTTGCATTTCCATTTGTTTCCCCTCCATGCAAGTTCAAATCCCAGCCTTTTCTCCAAGGCACATTGTGACGGGGAACAGTGTTTGATTGAACATGCCCTGGGAACAATCAGCATTGTGGAGCAGCTTCTGCAGGACAAACATTACTTTGTGTGGCACTGGCAGGCTAAGGGCTGGGAATCTGCTGCTCTGATAACCAAACAGCCCACGGGGGAAACAGGGCAGAGAGAGAAGAGGCCAGGAAGCATCTCCCAAAACTCCCTTTCTGAAACAGACTAAACAGCAACCACTTATGTCTCTCTTTGCTCCCTTTCTCCTCTTGAAGGGCTTATGTGAACAGCTTAGGATAAAAGACTGTGCTCTTTGGAAAAGAGCTAACTCAAATATTTTCCCTCTCCTTAGAAGGCATGTCCTTCTCATTATGTGTTCCTCTTAGGTGTTCCAGGCCCCGTGCATTTTTGGTCAGCTTTTGATCCCACAGAATAACATTAGTGAGGAACTTAACAACTCAGTTTACAGTTAGCTCCCCTAGGTATCAAGGGAAAAGGCAGTTATTTAAAGGGCACTTTAATAATGTTTTTCTTACGTTGGCAATCTCCTTCTCCAGCTCCATAACTCTCTTCATCTGCTCAGAGACCTCGTTCTCATTGAAAGAAATATTTCTTTCTTGTAGGATCAGCATAGCTACAGAAATCATGAAATCCACGTAGGCAGAGCATGCCTGCAGGAGCAAATACAAAGGTGTTACAGACCAAACTCTTCCAAGTTTACCCTACCTTGATTATCTTTAAGATTCCACTTCATCCTTCTGAGCTGCAGTCCTTCATCCCTTCCATACCCCATTCCGTAGTCATTTATTCTGCAATACACTTAGCTGACAAACAGAAATTAACTCTGAAAATTCCCTCATGGAAAATTGCTGGATAATTCATCCTGCTGTTCAAAGCCAAACAGTCTCAGCTACTGCCCCTGTGTTTTCATTATCTCAAATGAGATATTTCTATGTCCCATACTTAAGCCATCAACCTTGTTGCTTTTTTTTTCCTAGCTCACTTTAATTACAACTGCTAAAAATACCAGAAACATAAAACCAAGAGCAATGCTGATGGGCTGTGTTGAATTAGCATTGTGGGGAAATCACTCCCAGAAGCACTGAGCCTCCTCCATTGCTTCTTGGAACACTTAGAAACTGTGGTGCTGCCTCTCAAGGTAGCATATCTGGATATCCTAGAGACAAAAAAGTATTTATTACTTTGCACATAAAATAATTCATCAAGGGGAAGGATGAAAGCATGGAAGTATATCCTCTTGAAAGTCACACTGGCAAGTGTCTACAGAATTCATTTCATTTATGAAGGTGCTGGAAGGTGTCCAGAGAAGGGCCACAAGGATGAGCAGAGGGTTGTTCAGTCTGGAGAAGAGAAGGCTCCAAGGAGACCTTCTTGTGGCCTTCCAGTATCTGAAGGGGGCTACAAGAAAGCTGGGGAGGGACTTTTGAGGGTGTCAGGGAGTGATAGGACTGGGGGGAATGGAACAAAACTAGAAATGGGGAGATTGAGATTGGATGTGAGGAAGAAATTCTTCCCCATGAGGGTGGTGAGACACTGGCAGAGGTTGCCCAGGGAGGTGGTGGAAGCCTCATCCCTGGAGGTTTTTGCAGCCAGGCTGGATGTGGCTGTGAGCAACCTGCTGTAGTGTGAGGTGTCCCTGCTCATGGCAGTGGGGTAGGAACTGGCTGATCCTTGAGGTCCCTTCCAACCCTGACAATTCTGTGAGTCTGTGTGATTCTGCAACTTTACTCTTGGCCTGAAGTGCAGACCACTGTGTGGTCAGTTGGCAAAGAACCAGCTCAGTTAACTTCAGATGGACTGTGTGAATACTGGCAGGTTTCTGAGTGGGGACTTGGATGTCAGAGTGACTCCTGGATGAGCAGAGGAGTCATGGAGCTTACAGGGAAAAAAGCTTTTCAAAATACCCTATTGACAGACTGCTCCTGTAGCCTTGTGAAGGGAAGTCCTGATAAAGGCAGAGGTTAAAGTGCAGATGATCCCTTGTTTGCTGCCTGCTGGAAGCTCAAAGAGTAGAGTGACACAGCAGCATACAGAGCCCAGGGACCTCAAGGAGGGCATGGCTTGCCCAGCAGAATATCATGGGTCTGCCCTTCACTGATAAACCTCCTGGATTTAAAATACTTCCTCCTCTACTTCCCAGCAGTGCAAAGTGTTTTGATATCTTCAGGTGGGTCAGAGATTAGAAGGGGAATGGCCCTTTGGTGCTGCAGTCAATGTAACACAAGGAAGGGAGCAGACTGTGACGCAAGAGCCAGCTCCTAGAGGCTGTGGCACATGTGGTGATGATGATGATGATGGAACTGAACAGATAACAGTGATGATTGTCTTTACTAGCATGTGCTCTGTAATCAAAGGTCATCATTATTAGAGTATTAGCTATCAGCACATCAGCAAAATGCCTACAGACCCCAAATGTTTTGTACACGTTCTCCTCGCTTCTGCTTTTAATTACAAGAAAAGAAGTCCTGGATAATTAAGGGTTACTGTGGTGGTAGTTTCAGCTACCTGACTACAATGAGTACACTTCAGCTCTCCAGGACTTAATGCACTTCCAAGATTAGCACAGCATCAAGTGCTACCAGGTTAATTAGAATGCATACCAAAAAACAGCTAAAGATTAATTCAAAACCAAGTAAGATTTTAGTATCTGCAGCAGTTGCTGATATCACAGAGTTTAGGTGATGCCATTTCATGCAGCAGTTGACTTGGGAGACTATGATCTGTTCAGATCTTTCAAGCAGAGAAGTGTGTCTTTGGTTCTGAGTGGTTCTTTTTTCTGTCTAAGCCTATGAGTGCCTACTCCAGCTGGACTCCACTGGCCCCTGAAGCTCTTGCCAGTCAATCAGAAACAGGATCCTGAGAGATCCATAAGGGGTGATCCATAAGCACTCATAGTCTATCTTATTACCACTTCTGAGGTAGCTCTTGACTCAGCCGTGAAGCCTGGCAGAAGCTGTGTAATGGCTCTGTGTTTACTTCTCTCCAAGAGGTCCTAAAATGTCAAGTAGCTGTTCCTCATCTGACCTGCACATTCATACAGAAGCTGTGTGGAACTTCTCCTCACAGCTACATTCAGGAATGGAAGAGAAGGGAGGGGGGCACAGGAAGGGAAACAGGTTGGGATGTCTGGGGTGTAGTGATGCCAGAGGAATGTGCACTCCTCTCATCCAGTGCAGAGAGAGTTGGCAACTGGAGCCTAGACAAAACCCCCTTGGCTCCTGGTGCTGCCAGGAAGATCAAACAAGGTCACTGACATTTATGGCATCATATTGTGAGGTCTCCTCTTCAGGACACTTCTTAGGCTCTCTCCACTCTTGGCTGACTTATTTCTGCTTGCCTTTGGTCTCATTTCTCTGTATCCTCTCCATTTCCCTTCCCCTGTTCTCTGCCTATCCCCACTCCCCAGCTGTAGTCAGGGATCTCTCAGCTCCACCTTACCTCTTTGTAGGCACCAGTGCATTCGTAGTAGTCACGAGAAGGCAGGCCAAGCCCAGGCTGATCAATCTGGAAATGCCAATAAAAATTAAGTGATTAAAGACAAAATGGCAAAGCACTTTTGTCTCTTAGGATGCTGCACTCTTGCCAAATTGTCTGCTGGCCAAAGAGGAGTTTCTCTCCCAGCCTGTTGCCCCCCCTTTAAATTCTTTTCATTCTCCCTACACTTTTTGTCTGTTTTTCCAGTTGGTTTTGTTCTGTGGCTGAACAGTGCAGACCGCACATAACCAGTGTGAGAAGTGGATGTACAGCAGACAAACTAGTCCAGAGACAAACAAGGCAATTACTGCCTCCTGGAAATCTGTACCTGCCAAGTGGTGATGGATCTATCTACCCACTGACAAGGAAGATTAGACCTTTGCTCTTGTAACTGTTGGGTTTTAGGTGAAGGTGGAGCTCACACAGAGCTGCTGCCTTCCCCTGGCCTGCCCAGGGATCTGCTCACACTGACAGGCAGGGATCTTTCTCTACATGCTCCTTATGCAAATGCCCTCAGCCCCTTTCAGGTCTGTGCCAGCAGGTCCCTTTGGTGCTTTGGCATCTGATACCTTGTGAAAACACAACCTTTGTGGGCTTTCTGCCATTGGCAGCCCAGCCCAGCCCAGCTTCTTAGTAGCAGAGCTTTCTGCCTCAAGTCCATGCTAAGGAAATCAAGTTTGCTTTACTGCTTGCATGCAGCATAAGCTGGTGTCTGTCTGCTGTGCAGTGTACACATCAGTTGTGTCTGGAAATGTCTCTGCTGCCCTCATCTCACTGAGAATAACAGCTTGAGTGCACAGACACAGAGCTTAATGAGAATGGACAGAGAGTGCACTCTGAGAATTTAGCTCTGAAAAAAATCAGGGGATTCTTTTCCAGTATCTGAGGAGGGCCTACAGGAAGGATGGGGAGAGACTGTTTGCAAGGGCCTGTGGTGACAGGACATGGGGAAATGACTTCAAACTAGAGAAGGGCAGATTTAGATTGGATATCAGGAAGAAGTTTTTCACTATGAGGGTGGAGCAGGTTGCCCAAGGAGGTGGTTGAGGCCCCTTCCCTGGAGATATTCAAGCTGAGGCTGGACAGGGCTCTGGGCAACCTGATCTAGTTGGGGATGTCCCTGCTGACTGCAGGGAGGTCAGACTGGATGAGCTTTGGAGATCCCTTCCAGCCTGGACCATTCTATGATTCATAGATTCAAAAGATTAATCTACAACTTACTTTGCTATAGCAAAGTCCCATTGCAGATGTTTCTCCCAGTTAACATTTATGGCTGTGCTGCACTTCTGTAATCAACAAGGCAAAGGCACCCAGAGAGACTTACATGAATGATGTGTGCTGAGGAGTTTTTATCATCTGTGCCAACAAAAAAATTAATAAGGACCTTTTTTCCATATCTGGAGTTCAGCTGTGCAATTGCTGTCTCAGCTGTCCAAGCAGCACCTAGGCAAAATGAAAGGTAGCCTCAGCCTCTGTCTTTGGTGTGCAGTGCCAATCATTCAGAGAGGCTGTGGTGAATCAGTGCAGATTATCTTACCATAAGAAGTATCCCAGTTAGCTGTTGCTACAGGCCAGTCAGACACATTTGGCAGTAAACTGATTAAAGGCTTTCCACCTCTGCTGTCAATGGTAGCTTTGGGAAGGAATCAAATGAGTTACCAGGACATTTTAAACCACACCAACCCTACACTACTGCAATGAGTTCAGAGTAAAGAAGCTGAGAAATGTGTCTTCCCCACCACCACAACAGGAACACACTCTGGTCTGTGACTGTGCTTTAACATTTCACTTCCAAAACATTTTAGCCATGGCTGCAAACTTCCTATGCACACCCTGGAGACTGTGACACTGAAGACCTCTGCATTTTCCCTCTGTGGGTAGCTTGAAATACTAGGTTTGAGAAGTATTAATAGCACTATAGGAACTATAAAAACACAAGATTTAGGGAGCGCTGCTGGCTTGCTGCTCCTCAGTCCAGTGGCAGCACCTAGCCCAAATTCCTAACTAAATACCTCCCTCCCTTTCTAGCAGCCTGCTGTGGCAGCTGTTTTTCACCTCATCCATGATAATTTCTGTAAAAGAAGTTAACTCACATTTATAACTGAGAGAATTTGAGTATCTGCAGCAAACTGGTGACTGAAGAGTGATGTAATCTCACCTAAAATACCCAAGCTAGTGAAACAGGAGCTCCAACACTGATCTTACTGCTGATATTCTGATGGGACTCTATAGAACAGAAACGTTTGAGTTTTCAGGGAGAACTTCTGAGCAATGATGCTTAGGCCCTGGGTGCAGCTGCCTGTGAAGGTGAGGTTCTTTGGATGAGGTTTATGTATCCTATCTGCAGCCCAGCCAGGAGATACTTACTTTCATTTACACAGGATCTGTACAGAGTTTTTGCCTTCTGCACTGCTGCTATGTCGTTGCTGCTCGGTGTGTCAAGGACATCTGAAACAAACAGGCAGCAAATCTACCTTAATATCTGATCTTAACTGGAAAGGTACTGAAGGAACCAGAGTGGACACCATCCTGAGGACCAGAGGGTGGACAGTGCATGCTCTGTGTCCATCTCAGCTTCCAGAGAAGCTTTGCCTTTCAGAGGGGAGAAAGCTCTGGAGATGATTTGGCTTTGCAATGACACTGGCCTGTGTTGTGTGCTGAGCATTGAGGAGCCACACAGATACTCTGTGGGTCACCTTTAGCAAAATGCTCTGACTTCTCAGGGACCAAGCTACGGTGTGAAGAGAGCTGCTGTGGGGGGTCTTAAGTGTAGCAGCAGGCTCTAACTGCACTAACCAGCCCATAACCCTCTTTTCCTGTCATTCTAACCTGCAGTCTCTTCACTGCAGCCAGGAGTTTAGCTGTTGGTGGTCAGGGTCTGCTTTGGCACAGCACAGCCATGTGGCTGTGAGAACAGCTAAATTGTAAGAAAGAGCCATGAGAAGCCTCATCTGGTGCCTCCACTTGTGCACCCAGTGGCTGTTGGCTCAGGAGCAGCAGTCCATGGCAGTCCCTTGCCTATGGTCCTTGCCCACACTTTTAAGTGCTCACCTGGCCTTGTACCTTGCTGAGTGTGACTTGCCTGAGACCTGCTGCATGACTGTGGCCTTGTCTGGTGGGCACGAGGCTGTTGGCTGAACTCAGTCACTGTCACCTGCTCTGCTCTCTGGTTTGGGTCCTGTGGGTCTGAGCCCCATGTCTGTGAGGCCTCTGTCCATGCCTGCCTCGTTCACAGTGGGCTTCTGGCTCCCCTTCCCTTGTGGAGCTGCCTGCTCTTGCCAGTACTTTACAATTACTCCAATTACTGTTTTGCAGTTGCTTTGCTTCAGAGCAGCTGAAGCCTAAGGACCACTATGGCATCCATAAACTGCAAGCCTGGTGATATGCACAGTCATAAAAATGATATTGTCTGGAGAGAGTGGTCTAGAGAATATTCCATGAGGATAAACTGACTTCTTGGACTCTGTTATTTTTGTCTGGAAAAGGGGAATATGGACCATTTGACACCCAGGGAAAAGGAACATTTGTAAGTTGATGATGTGCCTAGTTAGAAAATTGCTTGCCTGCTCTGTGGGATTCAGCTGCTGGAATGAAGACATGCAGGACATAGGAATGCCAGGGGGTAACTTCCAGCCTTTCAGCTACCTCAGACACAGGCATCCCTCCTCCTTCTTCATCTAGCTTGGCTGCTGCTAGTAGCTCAGGAGGGTGATGATATGGATTTCAGTTGTTATAATATGCAGATGAGCACACAGAGGCCAGATACCAGAAAGGTCAGCTCTGGTCAGCCCCACTCCAGTGTCAGACCCAACAGCATAACCTCCACAGCAAACACTTTGTGGTAGATTTGTCCTCAACCCAACACCAAGAAACTGAAACACTTGGAAGTGTTTTAAGGTTTGCTAGACAACCACATCTTAGCAGAATAACATGTGAGCCAAAGAAGAAACTTTATATAGTCCACCAACATAAACCCTACTGACCTTTTAGAACAACTTCTAGATCATCTCTTAAAATGTCAAAGTTGCTGTAACGGGAGCTGGTCTCTGGGATGACGTTCCTCTTGAGCCACCCTCCACAGGCATATTGGTAAAAGTCTTTGCAGGGCTCTGCAGTGGTGTCCATGTTCTCCAGGATTCGGGCTGCTGTAATACCACACAAAGCAAGGCATAAAGGACCTCCAGAGAAGAGAAATTAACACACTTCTGTGCTCTGCAGAAGTGATACCATATATTGCCTTCAGTTTAGAGTAGGCTTGAGCCTGATTGAATGGTAGAATCATATAATGGCTCAGGTTGGAAGGGACCTTAGAGATCATCTTCTCCAACCCCTCTGCCTTGGCTGCTCACAGCCTCATCCAGCCTGGCCTTGAACACCTCCAGGCAGCAAGCATCTGCAGCCTCCCTGGGCAACCTCTTCAGGAGTCTCACCACCCTCATACTGAAGAACCTCTTCCTCAGCTCCAGTCTAACCCTGCCCTGCCTCAGCTTCAAACCATTCCCCCTTGTCCTGTCTCAGACACCCTCATGAAAAGTCCCTCTGCAGCCTTCCTGTAGGATCCCTTCAGGTATTGGAAGGCAGCTCTAAGGTCCCCCTGGAGCCTTCTCCTCTCCAGGCTGCACACCCCCAGCTCCCTCAGCCTGTCCTCACAGCAGAGCTGCTCCAGCCCTTGGGTCATCTTTGTGGTCTCCTCTGGACTCATTCCAGCAGCTCTGCGTCCCTCCTATGCTGGGGACACCAGAACTGGATGCAGAATTGAAGGTGAGGTCTCATCAGAGCAAAGGGACAGAATCCCCTCTCCTGCCCTGCTGCCCACACTCCTCTGGCTGCAGCCCAGCACACAGCTGCCTGCTGGGCTGCAGGAGGGCACTGCTGCTTCTCAGCAATCTAGACCAAAGTAGCTGGCAGTGAACAACCCATTCCAGTTCCCTCCCTGCCTGTAGCTTACAGACTTCCCTGTTGCCTGTGTTTGCTGATGTTGCTGCTCCCTGTCTGTGCTGCTCATTTTGAAATCAAAGGTAGGATGTCTCAGTTCCTGACTTACACTTCTCTGTATTGAAATGGGGTGAGAACACCAATTAAAAACACAAGGCAGATCAGAGGGGAATCTCATCTCACCTCCTGTAATGCAATTTAAGTGATTAGGTATGATGGAGGGTGAGCTGAATCCTGTCTGGTTCAAGAAAATCATAGCCTGGTTGGACCATTTAAGGTCCTGTCAGGGAAGCTTTTCCTCTTAATGCTTTCTGAATCTACAATGATTTTTATTTTAGAACTGATACTGCCTCTTGCTGTCCCTCTTGAAGTGGCTTGTCGAAGACTAACCAGTCACTGACTGACCAGGACATGGGATTCTCTAGTGAGATCTGATACCAGCTGCAGTTCCTAAACCTTCTGTGCCTTTTCCTTTTTATATTCCTGTTCCACCAAGGCTGCTTTCAGCACCAGTATGCCAGCATGGAGGCTCTCACAGAAAGGACAGGTGCTAGGAGTCAAGCAAGAGCCAGTGAAACCTCTGCATTTCCCAGGAGACTGAATGCCCTTCCTCTTTTTTCAGGCTTTATTTTTAGCAAAGGGTGAGGCTTGTGATTTCATGTGTTCATTCCTCCCACATGGCTGAATCAAATATTTAGAGTTATTCCTCCTGTACTTCCAATATTTTCCATGGCTGTTGTGCTGGTAGAAATGAGAGGTGGTTGGAGAGGCTGCAGTAGTCAGGTTGACTTGCCTCCTCCCTTTTTCTAGGACTCTTCAGTTGGCTTAAGAGTGTTACAGTTGAGGCCGACATCTGATGGCTTTAGAGAGTTCCAGTGCTTGGAAGATGGCAACACACACATCTGCAGCTTTAGGTTGCTTCAGTAGCATAAAACCCACTGCAGTAATAGGTACGACATCTGCCACGTGATTCTCTTCCTTCTGAAGTCAATGGCAGGCTGAGATCAATTTGAAAGGAGACAGGACCATGCCAACAGCCTGAGATTGTAAAATTCCCTCATGATTTTATGAGGTGTGACTTGGTTTTTGCCCGTTCCTGAGAATGCCAAGCATCCGGCCCTACTGTCCTGTCTGACAAAGCAAGGAATTTCCGCTTTGTCTGTAAACTTGGACAAGAGGCAATGGGCACAAACAGGAATAAAGAAAGAAAGAAAAGAGGGGGGAAAAAGTCCTTCTGAAGTGAAGGAAAAGCTTCCTACTCTAAGGGTGATCCAACCCTGGAATGGGATTCCAGGGAAGTTGTGAAGTCGCCATCTGGGAAATAATCAAAACCTGCCTGGACAAGATCCTGAGCAACTTGCTCTAGCTGACCCTGCTTTAAGCAGAGCTGCTGGACTGTGTGATCTCCAGAGGCCACATCCAACCCCAACTGTCCTGTGATTGTGTGAACTCTGCTACTGCCTTCTAGTTTGTCCCAGTGTGGAAGGGGAATGTTTTCAGTGGTGCACTTTATTCCTGTCCTAGCTCCATCTATTTGCTGTAAAAGAGGAATACTGATGATGATTACCAACCTCTCCTGGTTTAAGGGTGTCCTTATCAAGCTCCCTGCTAGGATGGAGCACCATCTAAAAGGCAGTATTCTCTTGGATTACCTTGGCATGTGTTAGTCCAGCAAGAAAGGCTTTAACAAGCCAGGACTGGACACTATGGGTGGCTCACTCTGAGCTGTGTGCCAGCCCTGCCAAGAAGGAATGGCAGGACAGAGAAAGCTGACCCCAAGAGAAGATGGCTTTTGTCCACTGTCTTGTCACCTTAGCAAAACCAAACTAAACCAAACCCCAGGAGAACCCCACATCTTGTGTAAACCTGAGCAATGATTAACAGTCTGTATGGAATCAGGTTGCTGTATTTGTAGTCAGCATCTGCTTGATGTTCCTTGTCTGCTGCTGTCACCCAGAAATATCCATCCCTCAGTGCTTCTGCTGTAAATTCCAGGCTAGCCACTATCAACTATTCAACGTTGATCAAAATTTGAAGTTTAAGCACTGCAAACATAACAGAAAGAGCTCAGCCATGGGAGCTGCAACCTCTCACTTAGGGCTTCATGCAAAACACATGCATTAAGCATTCTCCTCAAGAGGGTAATCTGCACACCTGAACCCCCAGGATCACCATTCACTCTTTGACTGATACCATGAATCTGCTGAAATCAAGGCAATGTGATTTTGTCACCAACCAAGCCCAGAAGCATGGTGACCCAGGAACTGCCCCTTAAGGCAGCAGGCCCAACTGGGCTAGACAGAATCCAAAACTTGCTCCAGGTTTGCTCCAGTATCTGAAGGGGTCTACAAGGAAGCTGGGGAGGGACTTTTTAGGCTGTCAGGTAGTGATAGGACTGGGGGGAACGGAGCAAAACTAGAAATGGGGAGATTCAGATTGGATGTTAGGAAGAAATTCTTCACCATGAAGGTAGTGAGAGACTGGCACAGGTTGCCCAGGGAGGTGGTGGAAGCCTCATCCCTGGAGGTTTTTAAGGCCAGGCTGGATCTGGCTCTGGGCAACCTGCTGTAGTGTGAGGTGTCCCTGCCCATGACAGGGGGGTTGGAACTGGATGATCCTTGTGGTCCTTTCCAGCCCTGACAATTTTGTGATTCTAAGTTGTTTATTAGTTGATATTGTCCCCAAAGAAGCTTTATGGTAAATCCATGGCTGTACACACCAAGATGCTTTTGCTCTGGAGAGGTCAAGTGTGAGAGTGATGACTCTTGTCTTGGTTTAGCTCTACCAGAGGTTAATGTCTCTGTACACAAACACAGATCAATACATGATACGCCCTTCAGTAGTCCTCAGCATTGCTTTGGTGACCCAGTGTTTGGGTTTGTTCCTCTCCTCACTTGTTTGTTCAAGTTCCTGACTGTCATTGAGGAATGCAGAGCCTTATCTCAGCTACTTAATGATTAATTTTATTGTAGTACTCCTGATTGCCAGTTGTTGCTTTAATAGCTTACTAATAAAGTGCTATAAGCTGACACAACAAGTGGCCTGGGGAGGATGCAGGAGAAATACAACATGCTTACCTAGGTGAAACTCAGCTCAGAGAGATCAGAATTCCCTCTTCTCCTCCCTGTGCTGCCTGAGCTCAGGGAAGTGAGCAGAGCCTGCTGGCTTTTTCAGAACATGCTCAGATCTACAGACTACAGGGGATCATGGTGGGGTTCACAAACAGCTTACCCTGTCTAGAACCAAGTGAATTTTCATTACACTTCATCTGCTCTATTAAAGGTACTGCAAATTCTGACAGGATCTTCACTTTGTTCTTCTTCTAGTGGCTTGTAGCTATCACAGAACAATGAAAGTGACTGCAAAGATCTGGCCCAGTACTAATCAGTTCATATCTGTTCCTAAGACCATTTCCTGAAAGGACAGGACATTTCCAAGCTTTCTAGAAGGACATTTCCAAGCAGTATTTCAGAGTTAACACTTCCTGCTTTCTGCCTCCATCTGTCTAACTTTTCCTGTCTCTTCTCCTACACGGTCTGTGTGATGGTTTGAAACTGTCTTTTTAATTTTTCCTTGCAAAGTTCAGAACAGAGAAAGTGAAAGAATGTAAATAAGTCACTATTGGGTGTAAGAAAGCAAAATAGTGATTGTTCTAAACACTTCCATTGGATAGATAGAAATGTTTAAGAACTATTACCCAAAACAAAGTAGGCACTCTGCATATTCTGCGTTCGGCAGTGGGGGCAGTTGCTGGGCTGTCTGGCTGCTGTTTCTTCTTCTCTTCTGGCTGAAGATAACACGTACTGACCTTGGCAGCTAAGTTAACAACTTTCTGCTTAACTAACTCTGCTTCTCTGTCCAGGGGGGTCTAGGGGGAAGCTCCTGGGAGAGAGAGAGGCCCCTTTGGGAGGGTCCCCTTGGGGGGAAGCAAAGGGAGATCGGTTGTGCTTTTCTGTTGATTGTATATATTTGTGAATGTTGTGAATTTTGTATATTTGTACATATTCATTGCATTTCATTGTAGATTTTAGACTCTGCTTGTAAATACAGCCTTCATTTGCTTCCAGACTGGGCCAGCCTGGTTATTGTTGGTGGGGGGAGAATTTCAGCTCACACCGACACAGTCTGGATGAAGCAGTCAAGTTAAAAATGACCACTTACAAAATCCTGATTCAAAGTAACACTGAATTTGTGGATTCATCCCAGTAGGATGACAACTAAACAGCAATAATAACAAATTGTTCCTCTGCTTTAAGCCTTTGACACTGCATTTTTAAATCTGATTTTGTTATTAAATGATACAGTTCTGACAAACTCTTGGAAGTGTTTGTGAAGCTCTTGGAGTACTGAAGGCTGGAGCAGGTGCCAGTTAACCATTCTATGCACCTGAGTCAGTATTCTGCTTCTGGAGCACAGAACTCACTCTCTCTAGTGACCACCATATCAGAGAAGTCTTCTAGGTGATTCCAGCCTCCTTTTTCATACTCTGTGTATCATTTAATGGCCCTGGAGGTATGGAGAAGGCCCAACACTTCTACAGCAAGTTCTGCCTGAAATGCATTCATGGACATCCTGGCCTGCAATTTAAATTCAACCTGGTCATTCCCAACTTTGCTCAGAGCTCTGCTCTGAATCATTTCCAGACAGATGCAGGACTTGGAGCTGACAGTTCTGTAAGGACCAACACAACCAAACTGATCCTAACTGGCTCCCCCAGGGCAAGGTTTTAGTACTTCAATGCTAACAGACCCTGCAGGTCCTCAGCCCCTTCTGATGGTTGTCCCTACCAACACTAACACTGCAGGTCATAACAGGGTCAGAAGTTCAGTGCCTTCTGCATCTCTTTAGATCTTATCTGAGCTTGTACCGCTTTTCCTTTTTGAGTCCATTCAGCATTACACCATCTATGGGAACCTCTTTCATGGTGGCAGCAAACCACCTTGGAAAGGGTAGCTAGAAAACAGTGATGACCATCTGAAAGAAATCTCAGCAAACCACCTTGGAAAGGGTAGCTAGAAGACAGTGATGACCATCTGAAAGAAAACAAAGTGCTGATGACACTGTGCAGTTAGTGAGACCATGGACTTCACTGGGACTTCACCAGTGGATGACTCCAGCAGGAGCAAGGTGTGAGGGGCAACCAACTTAGCTGCTCTGGCTGCTGCCTAAAAGGAGACCTAAAATGAGCAGTCCCATGGAAGTAAGGAAGCTCATCTAATGACCTTTCTAAGCTGTTTCTGGCATGTCTGCAAGTCTAAATGGGGCATACAAACCAAATTCTTTTGGAAGTCTCCCATGGTTCCCATGTACCTTCTTCACAGAGTGGTTTGGGCTGGAAGGGATCTTCAAGATCATCCAGTGCCAACCCCCCTGCCATGGGTAGGGACACCTCCCACCAGCCCAGTTTGCTCAAGTTTCCTCATCCAGCCTGGCCTTGAACACCTCCAGAGAGGGGGCATCCACAGCCTCCCTGGGCAACCTGTGCCAGTGTCTCCCTGCCCTCACTGTAAAGAATTTCTTCCTAATATCCATGTCTGCAGAGCCATGGCCTCAGCTGGAATTCTGATCTGGAGGGAGGGGTGGGGAAGAGTTGTATTTGTATTTGTAGTGTTGTATTTGTTTCTGAGTTTTAACCTAGCCAGCCCCTGATGACTTTGTGAGATCTGACACTATTTCATCACAGGATTTTACATCTGGAAAAGAAGCCGGCAAAGAAAATGATTTGGGCTAGCAGATACTATGCCTCAGGGTAGTTGTCTGCAGCTAGATGGGAGCATTACATGGTGGTAATAGAGAATTTAAAAGGTGAATATTTTTGTTCTTACCTGATTTTATGCAGTCTGATGTCTTGCAAATCCCATCTGAAAGAGGACACAGTCATAGTCTTAATCCTTTACTGACAATCAATATAATAAAGCCTGCTGCAAATAAGATTTTCACTGACAGTCTCTTTTAAGTGTACAGAAGGTAAAGAGGAGTGGTAAATGCTCACTCTCAGTGAGCATTTATAGGATCAGGCTTTAAAAAGTACCATCATCTTCATCCCTTTAGGGTCATTCAGTGCTAGGCACTCATCATGAGCAGTTTTGGTAGCTGGCAGAGGGAAAGGTGTGGGAAGGGCTGGAGGGTGCTGCATGGAGATACCAGCCTCACCCTCCCAGTCTGATCAGGGCAACTCATGGCAAACATATCACTGTCCCTGGAGGTGTCCAAGAAATGTTTTATCAATCAATTAGAGGGGGGCAAAATACTATTTTTATAACAAAAAAAATGGAGAAAAACAGCACATGGAGTGAAGGCAGCTGCAAAGTCAGGTTGAGTTTAGTAATAACCATCAAGGTTTTGAAGGAATTCATTGAAAACTCTGAGACATTCACTCTCAAGGTTCAGGAAGACAAAAGAGTTTCCTTTTGAGACATTTTTATTTTTGCCATTTCAGAATGGCATTTTTCCCTATTCCATGCCTGAACCAGACTAAAATCTACAGCTTAAACAAAATTGTTTATTGAGCACTTTAAAATTAAACAAAGCATTTTGCTGCCAATGTGAGGAAACAATTCTAGTCTGACCCCAAATGGAAACTTTAGCCTCTCTGTATTCTCTTTTCCAAGGATTCTCAGGATACTCCTGAATGGAACTCCTTTCAAATATTTTGGGGTGGCTGCTGGATCCCAACCCCTCTTAGTGTGACTACACTCACTTAAGAGCCCTGCAGCAGCCTGTGAAAGGGGAAAGCAGGACCTTCACATAGTATCTGCAGGGGTGAGGAAGAAGCACTGTAGTTTACCTTTCCTCATGCAGAGATTTTTGCCTCCTGAAGCATTAATTACAAACAGAACTAACAGCTAAGTCCTAACAAGCAGATGTTTTGTGTTTACCACAACTCTGCAGGAACAAATGAAATTAGAGAGTCCCTGCTGGAAAAAAAAAAAAAAAAGAGAAAAAAAGGCAGTTTTGGGTCTGTGTCCAGCAAGAGCAAGTGTGAGTGCAGCTTTATGCTTCAGATGGTTGTGTCCTACTGCCCAGTGCCATAAATACGCAATCTGGAGATGAGGTAGCAGCTGTTAGTTATCTCATTTTGTACACTGGCTAAGCAATGAGCTTCTATTATCGGGCAAAAGATTCTGAGCTGACCTCAGGATTTGATTTTCTTCATGTTTAATGCAGTCAGCTCTAGATGCCATGCAGCACAGGGTCTTCTCAGACAACATTTCAGTCCAGTGCAGCCTCAGTATTTATTTCTTTACTCTGTATTAACAACTGTGTACTAACAACTGTGGAGTCTCCTCCTCTGGAGACTTTCAAGACCCATCTGGATACATTCCTGTGTGACTTGTGATAGCTTCTATGGTCCTGCTCTGGCAAGGGGGGGTTGGACTCCATGATCTCCAGGGTTCCCTTCCAACCCCTAGCATCCTGTGATCCTGTGAACTGGATTCTATCTATTGGAGCATTTTCCTGTAATTGCTTATAATACTTCTATATTCATAGAATCATAGGATGCCTTGAGCTGGGAGAGACCTTAAAGATCATCTGGTTCCAACCCCGCTGGCACAGGCAGGGACAGCAGGGCACTCACCGTCGTAGGTGGCATACAGAATAATCATGGTGATGGCAACCACAGTCAGCAGCACCACCACCACTGCCAGCCCAATTTCCAGCCCACTCCATCGCAGCTTCTTCTTTGGTTTGGGAGCATTCATCTCAGTGATATCCATCTGGCTTTCTGACTTGCCCATAACCCAGCGTCTGAAAGGCAAAGGAGAGTTCACTGCAGGCCTTACATTCAGACATAGGTCTTAGAATCATTGAATCACAGAATTGTTAGGGTTGGAAGGGACCTCAAGGATCATCCAGTTCCAACCCCCCTGCCGTGGGCAGGGACACCTCACACTACAGCAGGTTGCTCACAGCCACATCCAGCCTGGCTGCAAAAACCTCCAGGGATGAGGCTTCCACCACCTCCCTGGGCAACCTGTGCCAGTCTCTCACTACCTTCATGGTGAAGAATTTCTTCCTAACATCCAATCTGAATCTCCCCATTTCTAGTTTTGTTCCATTCTTCCCAGTCCTATCACTCCCTGACACCCTAAAAAAAGTGAAAACCACTTGAAAGTGGCTCCTCAACTGTGCAGTAACAAAGACATTCTCTGCGTGAGCTTTCAAATTCTTTGTAGCCCTACTAGAATGTCAGCCATGAAATGAAGGATCCTCTGCTTCTCTCACACAAGCACACACACAAACACAAGTACCTACCACACACTGCTTGTCCTTTATGGAGAACAGAACTGTGGTCTTACCTCAGATGAAGAGGCCACCAAGCAGAAAAGGAAAGCGAGCAAGCCAAACCCTATTTCTAACAGGCACCCGTGCAGTTTAATGAGGGTATGATGGTACAGGAGTTCATAGGCAAGCAAGAAGCAAGGCTCCCTGCTTGAATAAAAATTAACTTCATCTTCCAATTACTTATCTGATGCCAAAGGTCACAATATGCCATTGTGCTTGGCTGTCATTTCTTACAATATTATGTAAGCAATTCTGGACTACAGCTTTACAGCTGTCTCTAAAAATAGAAAAAGCATTCAGGCTGTGCTGGGAGCCTGTCAAATTCACACTGGAGATAGTGAGTCTTCACAGCAGCTCTTAAAGACCTGTGCCCATGCCTCTCTTTTGAGGTTAGAACACTGTAAATGAGCAGCGACAGCAACCCAGGCATGCAGAACCCATGTGGGTGTGAGCAGACTGAGGCTTCCCCATGGGATGTGTGTGCAGTGGGAGGCTGTGGGATGCCATTTCTGTCACTCTTCAGAAGCAACCTGACCACCTTGTGCAGCACTGCTGTTCTGTGGGTCTTTGCTCCCTCTTCCTCTGCTCCCAGACACTCCTCTGCTGACAGATTCCAATTCCTGCACACACTGCAGCGTCTCTCAGCTGTGAAACTCAACACAGCACTGCCTGGGGATCTTTACATGCATGAAGCACAACCCCTTGCCATTCAGCAGGGAAGAAGATGAGAGCTCCACTGGGAGAAATAATGGCAAGACCTACATCCCTCACAAGGAGGTCAACCAGTGGTACGGGTCAGGGCATTCCAGTCTTCTTGTGTTCCTTACACCCTTTTTTCTCCACTCTCTGGAAGTAGCAGCAAGGGAACCCTTCCCAGTCCCTCATCCATCTAAGGCTAAGACTTGAACTTCATGATTTTAAACTTTTACCTGCCTTGCATTCATCTTTGTCTCCTCGAGCTGCCACAATGTTTTAGATGCCCAGCCTTTGCTTTTCCTCTGGACCTTCTGTTTCTGCTCAGCTCCTGTTCCTTAGTTTGCAATAACTTCTCCCTCTCTTTGGTGCCCACCTCACTACAATGCCAGCTCCTCCACTGCAGGAACATCTCACTAAAGTGAAATAAAGAGGGCAAATAACTCAGTAGTATGGCCCTAAGTAAGCAGAGATGTTGTGTTCCATGTTACACAACACCTGTCTCAGGGGATGCTTGGACACTATTAGACTAACATTGTTCCTCTAAGTGAAGGAGAGAACATTTTATTTCAGTCTGTCTCATCTCCCCATTTGTCACTACTCCCTGGGCACCAAAAGGCATGAAGTGCCTGGCAGTGCTAGAATCACAGCTCTTCTGAGGCTGGAATCCTGCAAGGTCTGCCCAGCCTGTCTTTCCAAACCCATAGGGACCACTACAGCTGCTTTCATCTTCCTCAGGAGCTGCTATTTTTCTCCGAAGAGCAGGACTTTGTTCAAATTAGCGAAGTGCTTTGTGGGACACAGGACTGCAATCCCACAGAACCGTGTAAAAGACTGAGCTACATAGAGAGAAACTCACCTTGCATTAACTGTGAGCTATAAAATCACAGATCATAAAAAAAGCAATTCAACCATCATACCCTTCTCACTTCCAGTCATATGAAGCAATAAAAGATGTTCCTTGTGTTGACTGAATACTGACCAGTCCCCAGAGTCCTCTGAGCCCAAGTGAAGAAAGGATGCTCATCTCCTGACCCTGATGGTGCTTTTAGAGCACTGACAATTCATCTCCTGACCCTAATGGTGCCTTTAGAGCACTGAAAACTCATCTCCTGACCATGATGGTGCCTTTAGAGCACTGAAAACTCACCTCCTGACCCTAATGGTGCCTTTAGAACATTGAAAACACAGCTCAGCAGAAACATTGCACTTTTCATGTGCAAATATCTTCCTCACCCTCAGCTAAGTTTTTCCAAGTGAGCTAATATTTCTGTTCCTGGAAGAGCCTTCCTCATGGTTAAAGACATCCCACTGACTCATTTTTACTTCTAGTTATTTAGAGAACTCACCCCCCCATCTGCATTAAGAAACAGCAGGTAAAAGCTTCTTTATGTGCTAACTGCAAGCACATCAAAAGTGGGAGAGTAGAGAAGCAGAGACAAGCCTCAGTACTCTGGTTTGGTCACATTTCTCAGTATTCTGTGCTCCCCTCTGCCGACTAAAGCTCGGGTACGCAGACAGCTGACCTGACTTTGGTCTGGTCTAGGTGGCACAGGGAGCTAAAGCTAATGCTTGGCTTTTGGGGATTGGGGATTGCATGTTAAAAACGGGCTGGTGGCTTACCTGGTGCTCAGTGCAGGCTCCGCAGGAGATGCAGCACGTCACAAGAACACTTTTTAGTTGTCAGCAGCTTGTGCAGATGCGCTGCCCCGGACACGGCAAAAGCAAGATCCAACCGGTGAGGACGGCGCAGAAGTGCCCCGAGGCCAGCCAGTCCCCGACGCGGGCTGGCACCTCTGCTCCCGCCGAACCCACCGCACGCTGCCCGCCGCCGTTTCAAACCGGCCCCGCTGGGTGTCGCCGCGGGTCGGGCCGGGCCAGGCGGGGAGGGGCCGCCGGGTCGGGGCCACAGCGGGCTGCTGCCGGGCCGAGCCGCGCCGGGAGAGCGCTCGGCTCCCGCCGGAGCAGCCGAGCGGTTCTCGGGGCGCTGCTCCGGGAGACCCTTGCCGTCCCGCATCCCGACGGCTCGCCGCCCCGGCACCCACCTGCCCGCTGTGCCCGGGGCACGCCCGTCGAGCAGGCTCCTAACTCGGGACGGTCAGAAACCCCCGCAGGGACCCGTCCGTCCTGCCGCTGTGCCCGCCCCGCCGTCCCCTTGTCCCTTTTACTCACCAGCTGGCGCTCGGAGGGGTCCGGCCGCGGGGCCGCCACACACATCCCCGAGCAGCGCCGGGCGGAGGCGGCGTGGGCCAGCGGCTCCCGGGGGCAGCGGGTTCCGGGGGCAGGCCGCCGCAGGCTAGGCTGGCGGGGCGGCTGGCGGCCGCCGGCGGGGCTCAGCGCCCGGCCCGCCCGCGGGCAGCCGGCATCGCCGGAACATCAAAGCCCGGGGCGCTCCCCGCCCGCCGCGCCGGCCGCTCGCCGCGGAGCCGAGCTGCTGGCAGTCAAAGGAGCCCTTGTCTGTCGGACGAGCAGTTCTCCGGGTGACCTGAAGGCTTCTTCCTCTGTGCGACCGTAAAAATGGGATGGGGCAGGAAACAAACAAACAACACCTCCCCCCCACCCCCTGCCCCCCCCCCGCCCCGCTCCGTACCTCGCCAAGCTGCCCTGCCCTGGGCGGCTCAGGGAGAGAGCGGGGACGGAGCTGCCGCCCCGGCACAGGCGGTGCGGAGCAGCCTTACGTCCGATGGAGCTGCCCCATCCCCAACGCGGCACCGCGGGCTCGGGAGGCCACCGCTGCCTGCCTCGCGGGAGCGTGCCGGGCCCCCGGGCCGAAGGGACAGCGAGCACCGGGCTGGAGTGCGAGAGCAGCCTGCACCTGCCCGCCTCCTGCGGCTACTCATCTCTTTCCAGGCAGTCCAAGAAAAGGAAAGAGCTGATGATGCACGGAGAGGGCGAGCGGCTGCATCTCTGCGAGGCTCGGTGCCTGTCTCCCTGCAGACTCGCTGCCTTTGTCACACGGATGCAGTCACATACCCTGTGCAAGAGCTTATAGCCTCAAGCATCTAGGGATTTCTTCTCATGGGGGAGATAGCTGTGGCTTCCTTGCACGACGAGGCAGCTCCGAGCCCACCAAACATCAAAAGATACTTGTTTTGTTCTTACGAAGTTTCATTTTTATTAAGTTTCATTTTTGCTAATAACCCAGCAAACACCACCAGCAGCAGTGAGCTGCTGTCGTTCCTCTCACTTTTGCTGCACCTTTGTCACCTCTGAGGCAGGAATGGCAGCCAAAATTTCTGAAATATTTTACCTGCTACTCACCCTAAAATGTCTGCTGCTTGAGAGGGACAACCTTCCTCTGCTCTCAGAAAGGTGGAAACTGTACTTGACTTCTCTCCAGAAATGCAGAGCAAACGATCCACAGAGCAGAAACAATGAAGGGGGGGAGGAGGCTGATAAGGCATGGACCGAGCTCTACAAATGAAGCACTTTCACAAAGCAAACGCCTGAAGGAACAAGAACTGATAAGGTTTTATTCACTGAGGCAATAAAGTACCAAAAACAGGCAAGAAAACCATTTCAAGAAGTCTAGAGAACAAAAATACTGCGTTTTCTTACAGGCAGGAGTGGGGGAGATGCTGAGTACAGCCTTTGCAGAATCAGTGTTCAAAATTGGTAACAAATTTCTCACTTTCAACCCTTCCTGCATCAATTCTTGCAGAGTTCCAGTTAGCAGAAGAATCACAGAGTGTTAGGGATTGGAAGGGACATTGAAAGATCACCCAGTCCAACCCCCCTGCCAGAAGAAGCTATCTCCTCCTGCAGCTCAGTCCTGACATTACCTGGTGCCTTAAAGACACCCAGACATAAACAGGAAACTTAGTCAGCAAGATCAGCCTAGAGGAGTCATTACCAACCCATGTGGGTTTGTAGCTAGATGCCTGTTGTACAACCTCAACTACACCAGTGTGAGAAGGGGGGGTGGAGGGGAGGGTATGTCAACTGAGCTAAAATGGCAAGAAAAGGACTTGTTCCAAAAATTTCAGGTGAACCAATGAAATGTAGCTGCCTAATTCACCCCAGAGAGAGAGAAAAGGGAGAAGCTCGACTGGAAATCTGTCAGTCCAAAGGTCCCATGTGTCTGACAGGCAGTGTGAGAGTTTCCACTCTCATGGAACCCTGTGCTTGGAGAGAGGGATTAGGCTGCAGGAGGTGTGATCTGTGAGTCAAGTGCTGAGATTCCTTCTTGGGCCTTAGCTTGAGGAGGATGCTTCTCCAAAAACTATGCCCACAGGTAGCTCAGCACACACAACGCCAGAGGCACCGGCCAGCCTTCAGGAAAACAAACTGTGTCACAACAGCTCTGCTTGGATCCTTCATTGAGGGAAGAAAAGCCAACAAGCCATTCAACATTGTTTCCTCCAGTTGGTCCAAACTGACAACACTAAGACCTTATTCTCAAGATGACCTCTGGATGACTTGTAGGAAATTAGGACTCATCCACATTGCCATGAAACAACTCTGATGATCCTTGCTCTGTTTCCTTTTGGGAAAGCTCACAACGTCAATGTTCAAGAAACAAACAGCTGCCCACGTTAACGCTGCCTGTGTGATTCTGACCACCCATCTTAATCCCACTGATCTCCCTGTCAAGTCCAATGTTGTGGGCAGAAGAACACATGGAAAATCTCCTGCCTCGCCTCCTTGGCCCCATGTGTGTTCAGTGCAGTTGTAGTGTGAGAGAATTTAGCCGGGGAAGTCTAGCACAGTGTGGTTGTGAGTTTGTTTTCTCGGTAGGTTTATAACAAATCCAAGTCTGGGTCATTTCTCATTCAGGAAAGTAAACAGCCCAAGTCTCAAAATATTTGCTTCAGTGCCTAAATTATTCAGGTCTAATTGTATTGTATTACAAAGCTTTGTTAGTTGAAAGGCTTTGCAGTGGAACTGATTTGCAGGTGTTTGCAAGCCTGGTAAAATGCTTGGCTGAAAAGCTGCATTATTATATTATTACTATTATTTTTTAGCTGTTTTTGAGCTTGTCTAAAGCCACACACAATGCTTCCCTCAATGCAGGCTAACAGGCTTTTGGGGGTCCTGAACCCTTTCTGCAGCCATACTGGCAATCACAGTTATGCAAGTGGGAAAACAGTGGGATTTGTGGAGAAAGCAGGATAAGAGAGTGAGGTAAAACTGCATGTGCCGTGTGCAGGCAGCATTAAAAGCTGATAATAATGCAAACACAGAAGTAAAGGTAAGGGATGAAATTTGGATGAATTAGCTGCAAGTTTTCCTGTGCAAATACGACTGTGCAAAGCTTGAGTCACACTTTTCTGGTTAACTTTAGAACCACAGTGCTGCAAAAACCAAAAAAACCCAAAAACCAAACAATGAGCACAAGTACAGAGAGGCCTTTACCCCAGCAGCAGCTGGAGCAGAAACCACTGAAGAGAGGCAAAACATAAGGAGTCCACACCACATATCCAAGGAACTGGCTGCACTTAGGCTCCAGAGCTTGGCTGCCCCACAGGTGAGGCTCCCAGTGCATTATCCCTGCCCCAGGCTGTGATCCCTATAGCCTCATGTCAGGTGGCCTGTGGCCAGCACCCACCTGCTGCATGTGTCACCAAAAGGAGCACTTCTTGCCCTGCAGCCAGCAGCTCGGCATCATAGGTGGGCAGCTGTGTGGCCCTGCTGCCTGGTGCACTGCCCTGGTGGGGCTTTGCTGAGGACAAGCAGGCTGTGCCTTAGCCAGGAGCAGAGACCTCAGCCTGCCTCAGCTCACCTCAGCCTGCCTCAGTTTGCCTCAGCCTGCCTCAGTTTGCCTCAGCCTGCCTCAGCCCGCCTCAATTTGCCTCAGCCCGCCTCAGCCTGCCTCAACTCACCTCAGCCTGCCTCAACTTGCTTCAGCCTGCCTCAACCTGCCTCAGCTCACCTCAGCCTGCCTCAGTCTGTCTCAGCATGCCTCAACCTGCCTCAGTCCACCTCAAACTGCCTCGATCCACCTCAACCTGCCTCATCCCACCTCACCTCACCTTACCTCAGCTGCCTCAACCCTCCTCAGCCTACCTGAACCTACCCCACACCTGGAATCCGGGCAAGCACAGTGGTGTGGAGACCACCACCTGAGGCCGTGGCTGAGGTGGTAGCTGAGGCAGGCATGGGAAGAGGTCAGTGCAGTCCTCTCCCTTGCAGTGAACACGATGATTGTTGTTCCTGACAGGAATTCCTTTGGAGGAGTGCTCCTGCCCAGGTGGGACTTGGTGCTCCAGACTTTGGGCAACTGGTGGGGGCTTGACTCCAGGAGACCTCGGTGTGAGGTTCTGCAGGGCTGTGTTGGGGGTCCCCCACTGGTCACCCTTAGTAGCCAGCAGCATTGCTGCCCTCAGTGAGCCCATCAGCTGTACCTGGCCATTTGTGCTTCTGGCAGCTGACAGGAGTCACATTTAAAGCCAGCTGCTGATGCCATCTCCAAAGCCTAAGCTTTGCTTGTGTTTTCTTAGCGTTGTCACCACCTTTGTTATTCTTAGGCCTTGGGGGTGGCGATTTCCTATTTGCCTGTACTGCAGAGCTGGACGTCGCCAAAGAGCCTTGTGGGTGGGAAGCAGGGCAAGGTGCCAGGACAGGGGTTTGTGGTGGTGGAGAGAGGATGATGTGGGGTGTGTTTGGGGTTGTGTTTTTACAGACAGTGCTAGAGAGTCACTGGCAGTTACTGACCAAGGAGTCAGCTGTGGGCAGGGAGATGCATGGGGACCATGATTCATAGAAGCACTATGGCTGGAAAAGACCTTTCAGATCATTGAGTCCAACCATAACCCAGCTACCCTGACCACTAAACTATGACCTGAAACACCACATCTACAGCTTCTTGAACACCTCCAGGGATGGTAATTCCACCACCTCCCTCATGGGGAGGTTTTTCCTCATGTCCAATCTAATCCTCCCCTGGCAGAACTCAAACATTTCCTCTCATCCTCTTGCTGATTACTTGGGAGAGACCAAGCCCAGCCTCTCTCCAACCTTTCAGGGAACTGTAGAGAGCAATAAGGTCTCCCCTCAGCCTTCTCTTCTGCAGACTAAACAACTCCAGCTCCCTCAGCCACTCCCTGTAGAACATAGTCTCCAAACCCCTCACCACACTCCAGGACCTCAATGTCTTTCCTATCTTGTGGTGCCCACAACTGAACCCAGCACTCAAGCTGTGGCCTCACCAGGGCTGAGTACAAGGGCACCATCACTCCTCTGCTGCTGCTGGACACAATGTGGATACTGTTTTGAGTTAGGAACTTGTAAATCAAGTGCTTGCTCTGTATTCCTCCAGGCAAAATGCTAGCAGCTGGTTCCTGCTAAACAATGAGATGAAGCCTTGGAGTACATTGGACCACAGCACTGTTTGAAGCTGAATCCTAATGCCTGGTGTGCCTGTGCAAGATAATTAAAGATAACAAAAAGCAAAGGAGCACAGGTTTTTTGATTATTCCATAGTTTTCAGATGATTTGGCTATCCAGGAGTTGTTATGTGACCAGCTTTACTCTGCTCTGCAGAGGACTTTAGCCTGGAAGCTGTGGTGTGGGCTTGTGAAAGGGCCTATCCTGTTCTTGATGCAGGGGACATGAATTTGAGATTTGTGGAAATAATTCCTTCTACAAAAATACAGAGCAGAGGCCTGATTTGAAATCCTCCAAGGCTCAGACTGAGCAGGTGGCATAGTGCCCAGAGGCAGCAGAGTTGGTGTAGCCACCAGTACAAGGAGTAAAACTGGCTGTGTGTCCATCTGAGTGCTTGTCCAGCCTCATTTGTTTTGGGTTTCTGACTTCTTGTCCTGAGAGCAGGGCTGCAATAGGTACTGTATGGTAAAGCAATAACCACACACTGCAGTTTTCAGTTCCTAGTATTAATTGCTCAGAAATTTAAGATTTGGAGCAGCTTCCAGATGGCACAGGGAACTTGCTCCAGCAAAAATATGCCTCACACCCTGGAGGGCAAGGCAGGCTTCAGCCACGGTGCCAGGAAGGTGGCATGACTTGCATGGAAGTACTTCAACTATTGCTGTCTGTCCAAAGTCCTCTCTCCAAGCTCTGATAGAGCCTCACAAAGGTGCATGTCTGCTGAGATGCCCCTGTGGTGAGAATTGTGATCACAGAAGAGCTTCCCCAAGCCCTTGGAACTGACTGAAGCTGTTTCAGAACCAAGATTTAAATTTGTAGCTAGATAGATGAAGGAAGTTTACCCAAGAGTACTTGGGAAAGATGGACCAATTTTATTCATAGGAACAGGGCAGATTCTGAGAGTGGTCTGAAGTTACTGGGCAATAATTAGCCTTGCACTTGGCATTGGGATGGGGAGGGATACTGTGGAAAGTCTTCTGTGAGCTCTTCTGATGTGGGTGCTTGAATCTAGTGCGGCTGAGAAGCTGAGCAGTGCAAATGCTCCTCCAGAACTGAGTGTGCCAGTGTGCTCTCAGAAGAGTTCTCACACGAGCTGCCTCTCCAGGCTCCACTTTTCTTCTGGTGTAATGGTTACCTGGGTGTGTCTGGAGAGCTGATCTTTCAGCACAGCTGTTGTTGAGTTCACAGAGCCACAGCACCTTTGGAAGAATACAGACCTGGTTGCTTTCTCTAGAGGCTAATGGTGAATGTCATCAGTACTTAATAGAAGGCATGGGGCAGATCCTTTCACACTAGGTATCTTAGTGTGAAAGTTAAAAGTAGAGTGAAGCTGCAAGAGAAAAAAATATTAATTATTTCAGGAGATTAAAGTGATTAGATTTTTTTTTTCCATTTATATGCCTGCCTGCATAGATTCATATAAGCACAGCCTGCTTGGGGTTGGAAGGACCTTTAAGTATCGTTCTAGTTCCAACCCCCCTGCCATGGGGTTCTAGTTCCAACCCCACTTCCACTAGTCCAGGTTGCTCAAGGCCTCATCCAACCTGGTCTTGAACACCTCCAGGGAGGGAGCATCCACAACCTCCCTGGGTGACCTGTTCAGTGTCTCACCACCCTCACTGGAAAGAATTTCTTCCTAACTTCCAGTCTAAATCTCCACTGCTCAAGCCTCAATCCATTTCCTCTCATCCTATCACAATAAGCCCTTCTTTACCTCACATGCACAAATCCAAGCATCCTGTCCACCAGCACACTGAGTTGTTCACAATTATCAAATGCTTTGAATCGTCCAGAGTGTCAAATTGTTTATTAACTAAATCTAAGCAGCAGGGCATAGCTTTGTGGGAGTTATGTCAGGGTGGGAAAGGACCTCAAGGATCACCCAGTTCCAACCATCCTGCCGTGGGCAGGGACACCTCACACTACAGCAGGTTGCTCACAGCCACATCCAGCCTGGCTGCAAAACCCTCCAGGGGTGAAGCTTCTACTGGGCAACCTGTGCCAGTGTCTCTCCACCCTCATGGGGAAGAATTTCTTCCTCACATCCAATCTGAATCTGCCCATTTCTAGCTTTGCTCCATTCCCTCCAGTCCTATCACTCCCTGACACCCTAAAAAGTCCCTCCCCAGCTTTCCTGTAGACCCCTTCAGATCCTGGAAGGCCACAAGAAGGTCTCCTTAGAGCCTTCTCTTCTCCAGACTGAACAACCCCAACTCTCTCAGTCTGTCCTCATAGGAGAGGAGCTCCAGCGCTCTGCTCATCCTTGTGGCCCTTCTCTGGACACCTTCCAGCATGTCCATAGCATTCTGCTGCAATGCCCCAATGTGTATTGACCATGGGAGGTTGTTGATAGAGGGGGAAGCCCTTACCAGGAGTGCCTAACCCTTTGAAGAACAGATCCTAAAGTAGGAGTTTTCTCAGCAGGTTGGGAAAATGTCAGGACTGGCACAGCCACTAACCAGGTTACACCATGCCAAAGGGTGTGATTCTTTCTGTTAGAACAAGCAGCCACTGAGGTCCTTGCAGCAAGCCTCAGAAACAAGCCCAGCACTGAAGGCCATGTTTGCTGTGAGTGTTGAGAACAGCTACAATCGAGAAGATGATTAAGGCTGGAAGGCATTCAAAATGAGAGGAAAGAGATGCCTAAATTTAGGCTGACAGATTAAAAATATTCCTAAATGCTGTCTGGGTCACTGGCAGACACTCAGCCACAACTCATCTCACCAGGCAGTGATTCCACCTTGCCTGGCACAGGGGCCAGGCAGCAGCCCCGTTTTTCTGTTCTTTCTCACTGCTTGCACCCTGGATTAGTTTCTGCTCACCACCCAGATGACATAACCAACCAGCCTGCAAGGAAACTAAGTTCTGTTTCAGTGTCACAGATTAGCTGGCTCCACATCCCTGGACAGTGAGATAATTTGAACAAAGTCCATAACTTAAATGTCTCTTTTTGGTCTTTTCTTAGTCCTGAATGACAGAGTACAAGGTTTGCATAATGTGAGCACTGTATAGAAGGTGGGGAGAGAAATCTCCCCTGGCTCTGGGCTGTCAGAAAACGGTGGGAGCAGTCCTGTCCGAACCACCCTTCTTGGGTCACAGCAAAGAGTAGATATGGGAGAAAAAAAGGAATTGACTTTCACAATGGTTTACATTCACTTACCTTAACACATGCAAGGGCAAAGCTTCTGAATGTGGGAGAGCAAACCTCTGTTGATGGTCTCATTAAGGACTTGTTCTGCCTTCACTTGCCTCTGTGGGAAAGCTTCACAGAATCACAGAATGGTCTGGGTTGGAAGGAACCTTAAAGATCATCCAGTTCCAACCCCACTGCCATGGGCAGGGACACCTCCCACCAGCCCAGGTTGCTCAAGGCCTCATCCAGCCTGGCCTTGGACACCTCCAGGGAGGAGGCATCCACAGCCTCCCTGGGCAACCTGTTCCAGTGTCCCACCACCCTCATTGTAACTTTAGCAAAGAGATCAAGACCTAGGACACGTTTCTGCCCTGAGAAAGGTGCTGGTGTGTGTGCTTTAGCTGCACAGACAAGTCAGCAGGAGCAGCCAAAGCCAGTACCTGCCCTACATTTAGCCTTAAAGGCTTCACCAGGCTGTGCTAGGTGGAGTTGTGCAGTGGGACCTGCTCACCTGCAGCTGCTGGCTGTGGCCCTGCTGAACAGAGACAGAGCTGCTCCCACAGCTTTGTTACCTACAGCAATGGCACAGCAGCAGCATCTTAATGTCTTCTTTGCTTACCCTTGTCTAGCAGAGCTCAGGCAGAGCAAGCAGTGTGCTTTTTGTCCTCTTTAACTGGAAGTCTTCCCCTTTATCTCAGAGCATTCTTTCCCTCCTGCTTAGCCTTTTTCAACTGCTATTTACTTTTCTCATGTTTTTGGTTTGCCTTCTCTCTGATCCTATTTTCACTTTATTTTCCTTTTGGCTTTGTCCTTTTTTCCTTCTTCTCTGTTTCACTGAAGCTATTAGTATAAGGTGGATCAAATAATTTCAGGGTTAAAGCAGACCTTTGATCTCACAGTGTTTAATGGGTCTGTAATAAGGCCATGTATCCCTGTGAGAATGGGCAGCCTGGGAGCTTGCCAGGATTTATGGGGGATTTAGTACCCTATTAAGAGTTTCCAGACCTATTAAATTCCTTAAGAAGTTTTAAAGACACCACTGTTTTAGGCAGGGAAAGATTCTGCAGTAGGCTGTCTCTAAATACACATAAAACTGAGAGATGAGAAGTAGAATTGCTTCTTTTGCAGAGAACAAGGGAAAATTGCAAAGGTCTAGGTGTGTACAGCTACTTTCTGGTCTCTGAATACATAATTGTGTAAAAAAGGTGTGTGGGGAAAGGCATTTCCTTTTCCTCCGTCTTGCCTATTTGTCATTTATAGGATTCTGGGGCACTACATTTTGCTCTTATCTTTTGGGGAGATCAGACAATGCCTGTCAAATTCCAGGTGATTTTATTACAAACTCCTGGTTTGTCCTTACTCATAACTCAAGACATCTCTGAACTCCTGGTGGTTACTGTCCAGGAGAGGAAGGGCAAAATACACCTAACCTAAAATTACAGCCCTCCCCTTACTAACCTCCCACTGCTTTGGGTTGGAAGCTTCTATCTTGGATGGGGTGGAGGGGAAGGAGAAGGAAGACAAAACAAATGATCAGTTTTCTTATAGTAGCACAGACCTGCTGTTTGTAATTCCAGGGCAAAGATACCCAAAATATAATTCCTTGGGTGTTTGTTCAGTGACTACCCCTGACCAGACAGCTCTAAAAATTAGTTGGCTCCCCTGGACAGCAAAGTGAGTGTAAGGCTTTGCTTATGTGTGCCCTGCTCAGATCTGGGTTTGGATTAGCAGTGGGTTTGACTTGTGAAATGTGGCTCTGGGCCCAAATGCAGATTTCCTTTCACCTGTGATGCAGATCAGCACCTCTCAGGCTGGTGTGGATCCACACCTGCTTCTCCTGACTGCAGCAATCCAAATGCACTGCTGCTCTTCCTTCCCGTGGGATGTTCAGGTCTTGCAGCTCCAGTGAGTTTAAAGAAGTCTTGTCTCAACACAAGAACATAAATTCAGCTGTTTGTGTGACTCCTGTCTGTTCCCTCCCCGACTGCTTGACTGATGGCATCCTCAGCGCTGGGACCATGTGCATCTGAAAATGCTGACTGTTGAGAGTAGTGGGAGAAACAGAAAACTCCTAGAGCCTGCCTTATGCCTGACAGCTTGGCTTTAATCTCTACAAGTAGCTACACTGAACTTTTGTTTACACAAGCTCAGAGTAGCTGTCACCTGAGGGCAAAGCAATTCCATGCCAGTCAGTGGCATCACCTTGGATTTATCCCTCTGATCATCCAGCAGTTTGGCCTCCTTCAGATGGTAGCAGCAGGAGCTGATGGGTCATGGTGTCATGCTGGGAGCTCTTACCATATAATCAAAACCATCCATCTGAAGAGTTTCTAGAAAACAAAGTTGCAGTTTAAACATCAAGCATAAACTGTCCTTTCCACTTTCTTCACTGAATTTTGGCTTTTGCAAGGCCAAGAGCTGCTGCAGAGATAACAAGGGCTGAAGAATTTACAGCAGGTGGTACCAACTGTGCAAGAAGGACTCCCAGCCAAAATCATCTGACACTCAGCTGTGGAGAAGCCTGGGGGATAGAGAGTGACTCAGAAGTGAGGAGAGAGAACATGGCTGAAGCACCAGGAGGGTCGTCTTATTCCCTCAGTGAGATAACCCCAGGGAGTGGCAGGTTAAAGACTTCTGGTGTGTTGAACACCCAAAAAGAAATAGCAAAGGGAAAACCTGCTGTGGTGTAGCTGATGGTGAAAGAGGTCTTGTGTAGCATGAGCAAGGGAATCTACAGAGTTGACAGTGGGCACTTGCAGCCCAGCAACGCCAATCACATCCTGGGCTGCATCAAAAGAAGAGTTGCCAGCAGATCCAGAGAGGGGATTCTGCTGCTTTACTCTGCTCTGGTAAGACCTCACCTGGAGTGCTGCATCCAGCTATGGTGTCCTCAACACAGGAAGCACATGGACCTGCTGGAGAGGGTCTAGAGAAGGGCCACAAAGATGATCAGGGGGCTGGAGCACCTCTGCTACAAGGACAGGCTGAGGGAGCTGGGGGTGTTCAGCCTGGAGAAGACAAGGCTCCTGTGAGACCTAATAGCAGCCTGCCAGTACGTGAAGGGAGCTACAAGATGGCTGGAGAGAAACCGTTTGCAAAGGCCTGCAGGGACAGGACCAGGGGCAATGGATTCAAACTAGAGCAGAGCAGATTTAGATTGGATGTGAGGAACAGATTCTGCAGCAGGAGGGTGGTGGAACACTGGAACAGATTGCCCAAGGAGGTAGTTGGGGCCCCATCCCTGGAGGTTAGTCTCAACAAGGCTCTGAGTAAGCTGCTGTAGTGGAGGATGTCCCTGTTGACTGCAGGGGGTTTGTTCTAGATGACCTTTGGAGGTCCCTTCCAAACCATTCTGTGATGATGAAAACTTGGCTCCTGGTGCTGTGCCATGACAAGGCCCTGGTGACTCCAGTGAGACCTGTAACTGCTGTGCAGTGCCATGTTGGCAGCTGGGAGCACTCCAGGCTGGGAGAAGCACACCCAGAGCTGGGCAGATGCTGTGGCATTCTTGCAGGGGCTGCCACAGGCTCTTGGTGAAACAACTTACACAGGTTTAGGTCTGTTCTGCACTGCTGCTGCCACTGTAGCTGCCTTTGCCAAGCAGAGGACCTGTGGGTACAGAAAACTGCAGATAATTCTGGCAGCTGTTTCTGTAGGGGATAGCAGCCCTTAGATGCTTTGGGTGCATGGTGATTCTTCCCTCTCCCTGTGTGTGGAGATTTAGAAAAGACACTTCTTCCAATGTCTGGCTGTGAAAACGGTGACATCCCTTATCTTCTGAGTCCTGGGAATAGTGAAAATTCTGAGGAAATGCAGGCATGTGTTGATGTCATTTCTGCATGTTTTCACAGGCCTTGAAGTTATTCCTGGTTCAGAATATTGCTATAATTACAACTTGACCTTCACTGTGGCAAGCCTTCCTCTAAAAACTATTCAGAAGTGCTCAGAACTCACAGAATTCTTCTCCTTCTCTTCATACTTCATTTCTGTTCAGTCTGTTCTGGATTGAAGGGAGTAAATGGTGCAGAGTAATGGTTATAAAACGATGCAAGCCCTCCCTAAGTGCATGGCTGGCTTTGTGTTTGGGGTTGGTTTTTGGTTGGGTTTTTTTGTACCCAGTAGTGTAAAATGCATCTTTGATTTGAAGGACGTGGTTCAGGGTTCTTGTTTTACAGAACAGTGCCTCTGAGCTCCTGTTTCTGTTTCCACTTGTCAGGCTGTGCCTTGTGCTGAGTGCTTATACTTATGTTTAGCTCAGAGAGAGAGCAGAAATGAGTTCACAGCTGTGATCCTGACCATCCTCAGAACCTCCTGCATTGGCTTTGCCTGGGGTGTCTTGACACTGAGTTTAGCCTTGCCCTCTGAGTTGTTTTATTTCAAATGTAGCATAAATAAGCTTCTTAGGGCTGGAGGTCTCAGCTGTTGCCATTTACAGTTTAGCATCTCTTAGGGAGGTTTCTTCTACCTGTTATTTTAGTCAAGCTTTTCCTGACAGTTTTAGGTAAATATTGTATTTGTTTATGCATCTTTTACAGCTCTTTATGAGGATCAGCTCAAACTCTGCCATGTGCCAGTGAAATTATATGTGGGTTTTCACTGAGGAATGCTTTAGTGCTTATAAATTTTGGTTATTTCCACCTAAAGCCAAAATGATTTGTCCATTACTTTCCATAAGGGTGTCTAGAGACAGGACAAGGGGGAATGGTTTGAAGTTGAGGCAGAGCAGGGTTAGAGTGGAGCTGAGGAAGAAGCTCTTCAATATGAGGGTGGTGAGGCTCAGGGAGGCTGTGGATGTCTCCTCCCTTGTGGGATTCAAGGCCAGGTTGGATGAAACCTTAACCACCTGGTCTAGTGGAAAGTTGGAGTAGATGATCTCTGAGCCAACCTAAGCTATTCTATGATTGTTGTCCTGGTTATGTAATTTTTGATTGCAGGTAGGAATTTACTTTTATTATGCAAGTGATATTCTGCTCTGGTAAAGATGGGTGAGCCAACACCAAATCCACAAGAGAGTTTGTCCATAGTTATTCCCACTTTTCCCCAGGCTTTATCTGCCAACACCAAATCCACAAGAGAGTTTGTCCATAGTTATTCCCACTTTTCCCCAGGCTTTATCTGCCAACACCAAATCCACAAGAAGGTTTGTCCACATTTATTCCCCCTTTCCCCCATGTTTCATCTACCATATGCTCTCAACAAACACCCTGTTAATTGTAGATATCTTAGATAATCATCATAGCTGATGATAATGATAAAGAAAAGGGATTTTACCTTTTATCCCACAGGTAGGGTTTGGTTTCTTTTACACTGTGTCTGATGTGGATGTTGGTTTCTGAAGAAGCTGTTCAAGATGATTGATGCTGCTGGGATGATAAATGAAAAAGTAGTGCAGCTTTTATTAGACCAGCTAGGTAGAATGAAATTCAAATATGAAATATGTGTGGGACAAGGCTTCAATGTGTGCTGCTGTGGATCTATTTTGGGGGTTGGTTTTGTTGGGGGTTTTCTGATGAGCTTGTACTTGCTGAAGAAACCTTGCCAGCACCCAGAATGGTAGCAACATTGGTTCCAGTTTCCCTACCTGCAGCATATTTCAAGCTGGGAAGACTCATGATTTCTGACAGGTGCACCAAAATCATTGCTGGTGGAGTCATCTTAATATTCCAGTTAGGTGGAGATGAAAGGATAAGATTTCTCAGATGGTTTTGCTAATGCTGATTCAAACAAAATAGTTTTTAATTATCTTCCATATGATTTAAGGGGGGTTAGAGAGAATAATCCAAAATATTCTCATTTGGGCTGTTTGCTTTCTCTACAGCAAAAAAAAAAAAAAAGCAGCATTGCAAAATGTTTGAAATCTTACAAAGATTTCTAACACAACCTTTACTTCTACCACTTCTTCCTGGGTGCTATTTAAGGTGCAATTCAACCTGCTGGAATTATCCTCTGCCAAAACAATTCCATAGTTCTGGATTTGGTGTTTTCTAAAGAATTTTCTGGGGTTTTCTGGCAGTGGCAGTTCAATGAACTCTTCTACCTCCAGCCTGTGCAGGGTGAAGGCCTCAGTCACAGCTTTGCTCAGAGGACAGCCCCACTGCCAAGGGGTGTTTGACACCCTTACAGAAACACAGAAACATTCTGGTTGCAAAAGAGCCTCAGGATCACCAAGTCCAACCCAGAACCCTACTTTACAAGGGTCACCCCTAAACCATAGCACCAAGCACCACATCCAAATGACCTTTAAACACATCCAGGGTTGGTGACTCAACCACCTCCCTGGACAGCACATTCCAGCCCCTGACCAGGTGCATTCAGAAAGAGCAGGACATTCTCCTGCTGAGGGGCTGAGCTGGAAGATCTGCCCTAGCTCCACTGGAAGCAGAAGGAGAGCGAAGGCAGCAGCACTGCGCTGGGGCAGCTGGAGGCACAGGAGGTGTTTGATGGCTGCATGAGGGGTTGGTGTGTGCTGACCACAGGATGGAGTCCAGCCCTGTGTGGGCGCAACTGCTTTCCTCTGGCATCAGTTTTAAAGTGGCTCCTTGCTGTCAGCTACTACCCTGTGTAACAGGCTAGGCTTCAAATCGTGTGCATGTGCTGTATGGTTAGAAGAGAGCATTTTTATCCTGAATCTCTTTAGTTTGGGAAGAGGAGGCTGAGGGGAGACCTCATTGCCCTCTACAGCTACCTAAAGGGTTGCAGTGAGGTGGGGGTTGGTCTTTTCTCCCAAGATTCAAATGACAGAACAAGAGGAAATGGTCTGAAAATGTGCCAGGGCAGGTTTAGGTTGGAGACTAGGAAAAATTTCTTTACTGAATGGGTGGTCAGGCACTGGAACTGTCCCTGGAGGTGTTCAAGAAATCTGTGACCATGGCACTTGAGGACAGGATTTAATGGCCATGGTGGGGTTGGGTTAAAGGTTGGACTCAAAGATCTTGGAGGTCTCTTTGAACCAAAACAATTCTATGATTCTGCTTTCTAGAGCTGGAGCCAGTTCTAGTACAAGTTCCTCCTGCTTTCCATTAGAACTTAGATTCATACATTTTTTTCCCCCAAAGCATGTAATTTATCTTATCAACCCTTTCCTCCCCTTTAATGCACCAGAAAATGAGTTTAATTAGGGCCCTGTGGACACAATGGTTCATTATCAGTCAGCAGCCTTTTTCAGTAGGGTGTTGTATTTAGTGCTTCCTGAGATGGTATTTTGTACCTGGAGGTGAGGGAATGATGAAATGTCAGTGTCTGAATACAAATGGAAGATGTTAGAGCCACGAAAATGATGCAGGGAGTGGAGCATCTCCCTTATGAGGAGCAACCAAGGGAGTTGAGGGCTCTTTAACTTGGAGAGGAGGAGCCTCAGGGCTGACTTCATTCATGTTGATAAAGATGTGCAGGGTGAGTGCCAAGAGGCTGGAGCCAGGCTCTGCTGGGTGATGCCCAATGACAGCACAAGGGGCAGTGGTGGAAGTTGAGGCACAGGAAGTTCCATGGAAACAGGAAGAAATATTTTTTTTCCCTGTGACGGTGACAGAACACTGGAACAGGCTGCCAAGGGAAGTTGTGGAGTCTCCCTCTCTGGAGATGTTGAAGACCCCCTGGATGCATTGCTGTGTGATCTGCTCTAGGTGCTCCTGCTCTGGCACGGGGGTTGGACTGGATGAGCTTTTGAGGCTCCTTCCAGCCCTTAACATTCTGTGATTCTGTTTGGAACTGTGCCTGTGATTAAAGAGATACTCTGGCACATGGAGCACTGCCACAGCAATCTGACTCTCTTAAAGGACATCCTGATGTGGGAAAATTCCAAGTCACTTAATATTAGAAGAATGAAGACTGAGAAGCAGCCCCAGGCCTGCTAATGGCACATCTTCAAAGCATGGCTGGGATAAAGCCCTTTAGATGTGTAAACTGTGATTGCTGTATTGCAGCTTGAGGAGAATACTTTTCAAAAGCCTTCATTGTTGTTTCTAACCAGAGTGGAGTTGCTCATCATGGAGTTGGAACGTTAAGAAACCAAAAAGAGAAAAACAGTGGGTCATGGAAATTGAGTGTTTCCATTCTTTCTCCTCCTCAGGTTATTCTTAGCTGTGTTTGGATACCATCCAGGTTTCACTGCTGGCTCACACAGGTGAGAAGTGACACTTGTTTTTTTGCTGTCTGCATAATAGAGAGTAAATGGAGATTTTTAATAGGTAAACCAACTTCAGATCTCCTTCTCTGCAGCACCCACATAACTATTTGGTACTTCTGATGTACTCAGCAAAGAAAACAACACACCCCTGGAGCTGCTATTGTGGAAAGGAAGGCTGAGCACCGCAGGCAAGGCAGCAAATGTGAAATGGTTTTCAAGGTGCTTCACAGCTTAATGTCTCCTACGAATAAGAAATGTGCTGAGAGGATAGCCCAGGGCATGGGGAGGTGAATTGTGTCAGCTGTGCTCTCCTGGCAGCAGTGAGCCAGCTGTGCAGCACAGCAGCAGAAGGGCTGGGAGCTGAGGATGTCAGCTCTGACTCCTGAGATGAAGGAAGGGCATCTGAGAGACAGCTGTGTGCTCACAGGGGGGACAGGTAGATTGGGGTGTGCTGAAGGGTACCATCTGCCCAGTTCAGTGTGGTGAGTTTAGAGAGACTGCCTGGGGGGAAATACATCTTTGGAACTTTCCCTTAAGGTTCTGTCAGTTTAGTAAGACCTTTAGAACAGGAAAATGTAGCCAGGCTGTGTTCCACTGGGGGGAAGGGGTTAGCATTTTGAGTTCCAGCTTGACTAGGTTGGGCAATGTGGGTGGGAAAGCAAACTAAGCTTAGGGCAGCAGTACCTCAAGTAGTAATTACACTCAAGGTAAGAATGAGTAAGTGTTTCCTCATGGAAAGATGTTTTGCAAGTAGTTTGCCTCAATAGCCTGACTGTTTTGTCTGAGAGTTTGGTGTCAGCCTGCTGATGCATTGGCATCTGCCCCTCACTGATCCATACCCTGGGAATTGTTCTCTCCAGAAGGCAAATAAAAAGCCAGCCCCACTTGCCAAGCTACCTCTGTTACCAGGTGCTGCTCTGCTGAAGGTCCAAGCACAGGTCCTGGTTTCTCCCAGGATTTGAGTGAATAAGGATTTCTGGGAGCAAATCCAGAGAAACAGGACTTCCACACTTAGCAGCATCTGCTAGAGAGTGGCTTTGAGCTGAAAGAGGGACTTTGCAGACTGGAGATTAGCAAGAAATTCTTTCCAGTAAGAGTTATGAGGCACTGGCACAGGTTGCCCATGGAGGCTGTAGATGCTTCCTCCCTGGAAGTGTTCAAGGTCAGGCTGGATGAGGCCTTGAGCAAGCTGGGCTGGTGGGAGGTGTCCCTGGTAAGGAGTTTGAACTAGATGATCTTCAAGGACCCTTCCAGGCCAAACCATTCCATGACTCTATGACTTTTGAGAGCTTCAGAAAGGCAAATAGGGCCAGTGGAAGGTGAGGTAAGTTGTGTCTACAGCAGAGATGCTCACACAGCTGAGAAGCTGGCTCAGATTTCCTGTAGAGAAACAGAGAGAAAACCAGCTAGAATCCTGTGTTGCTTATGATCAAGTTTAAGGAATATAAAGGAATCCTAAACTTCATAAACTCTCCCCATCTGCCATTCCTGATGAGCCCACTCCCCTGAATTAAGGCTGCTGTCTGTGTAATTTGAAAGTATCTTATTATAATAGAAGTCTTCTCTTTGCTGTTCTTAGCTTCAGCAACTGTAATTTAGATTTCATATTTCCATCTGAAGTTAATTGTTACTCCTCATAGTTCAGGGGGAAGCTGCCAGAGGATGCCTAATCAAGAGAGCTCAAGCTAAATTATGCTTTATGTCAGTTAATCTTAAATTTTTGTGCCAGTGTGGAGAAGAGATCCATTGCATGAACAAGAACAGCATTATTTCCTCGGGGGGGTTATTGTGTATGTGAAATCAGATATTTTGAGTGAGAATTTCTCCTGGCCAAGAGCCACAGCACTTTGCTTTTGCTCTGTTTTAAAATTGTACACTTTTGGCAAGGTCTGAAGTGTTGCCTTCCCAACACAGTCATTTTCCATAAACATTTCCCCCCAGAATGACAGATAGAGGTTGGGAATGAAAAATGTTATCTTAGGACATGGTGGAGGAAAGAAATAAAGACTGAATTACACAGAAGTTAAGCAAAATAGTAGTGTACATAGAAAGCAAATCCAAAGTGTGATAGCCTGCACTGGCACCCAGCAGAGAATTCCAACCCCCCCTTTCTACCAGAGCAGGGCTGTGTTTGATCTGATAACAGGATTCAAGCCACACAGAAATAAAAAAGCTGTCAGGCAGCCACAGCACTCAGGCAAACATCTCCTCAAGGGAACAAAATGCTTCTGTCTCACTCCAGTATCTTCTCAGGCACCTTTGTCACAGCTCCCACGCCTGCAGGAGCACAAGTGAGCAGTCAGGGATTCATGCTGGGGGGGGCAGGATGTGTTTAAAATGTAGGAGTTCCAAACTGCCTCCAAGGGTTGGATAGAAACCACTTTGACAGGAGAGTAAATAACCAGCAGTAAACTCCAACTAATGGCATCAGCTGGCCAGTGTTAACCTGCACTGGTTTTTACCATCTCCTCAAAGTAGATGTGAAGCTTTTTCATGTCAATCTGAATGAAAGATCAGAGCATTGATCATTTTCATTGTCACAATGGTTTAATATACAGCAAGTGTGTGAAAATCTTCATCAGCCCTGGAGCAGAAAGGAAGCCCAGAAACCTGGGGGAGTCTCAGAGTGAAATCAAACAAACAAACCAAAACAATGTTGTGCAGACACTGCAGAGCACTGCTGGGAATGCAAAGATTTCAGCAGAGTCAATGTCAGGATTCAAACCCAATTTGCAGCCTTACACCAAAGGAGATGTGGGCTTGGTGCTGTTAAAGAAAGCCAACCTCTCTTCTCATGCCTTTCCATCATTTTTCAGCTTACCTCTCAGTGGAGCTCAGCAGACAGCTTACCCTTGAGATGACAAGTACAGGTCATTATGGCTCCAGGCAAGCCAAATATAGAATTCTTCTCCTTCAGAGAACTCCATCAGGAGCTTCATTCCTTTTGATAGGTGGCTGTGTTGTGTTTTCTGCAGGATCCAGTTTCCACTTGACAAATGACACTGCAGAATGCTGATGACATTGGGGTTAGGGCTGCAGAAAGTTGTTCTGCAGATACTTAATTTCTGTCAAACCAAGGGTAAGTGCCAAGTGATTTGAAACTGTTTTTAGTGCAAGGAGTAGCTCTTTAAACCACCCCAAAGATAATGCTGAGGCAGCACGGAAGCTCTGGAATAATTCTTGAGGCTCTGTAATCTCCCAACAAGGCTGAAAGAGGAGCCAGTGCTGAGGTTTCTGTGGAGCATCCCTACTGGGACAGCTTTTGTCTAAGTGCTCATTCAGCCACACAAGAGTGGTTTAACTTGTTCAGGCTTTCTGAGATCTTATCTAGCTGCCTTTCTGACTTGGGTTTTTTCCTCCCTGGTGCACATTCTGCTGTCAGGAACACCACCCCACTGCCCCTTCTGTGCCTCATGCTCTTTTGGGCACCCTTTGACTCCCAGCTGCTAGAGTTCTGTGTTGTGATTGCTCTTCCTCTAGGCAGTACTGAGCTACCACACATCAGGCTTGAGTGGTTCAGTGCCCAGCCTGTGTTGAGAGCCTTGGCACGCATGGGTGCTGTGAGCCAGGCCCTGCTCAGACAGTGCTGTGTCACCTGGGTGTGAGACAGACCGTTTGCAGCTGTGCACTCTGTGAGTGTGGCCTCCAGGGCTGATCTCACACCTACATTCAGCAAGTTCAGCTGCAGGAGCTGTTAGGCAGCTAAAGCCCAGTGAGCTGCTTGAAGTGTGGTTTTTAGAAGAACAAAACATTTGCCATTTTTTGGCTGACCCAAGGATTTAGATTCTTGTGGAGTATTTGGAGAAGGAGGATCTCAGCGTGAGCAGCTCTTGCAGCGGAACAGAGACAGATGTACCCAGATGAAAAGCTCTGTGCCACAACTTGGGCAGCAGATGCCACATGTCTGGACTGCTGAGAGCCAAGGGTGTTTGGGAGTCAGTGGGGAGGTGGGCTGTGCCTTCTGAATGAAATGCCAGTGTAAAGCCAGGATGGCCATCAGCCCCCCTGCTCTGTGGAGAGGATGTGTAAGCTCAGCTTCTGTCAGGAAAACAAAGAGAACTTTCAAGAGTTGAAAGAAATCAGAAGGGAATAGAACTGAGTCATTCCATTTCCCAAAATACAGCTGAAGCTGCACCAGATGCTCTGTGTCCTGACTCGAGTTCTGATGGCTTGTTTTGAGTCACATTCAGACTAGTGCAAGGTGGGCAGACATTGAAGTGACACTGCATTCATTCCCACACCAGTGACCTCGATCCAGCCACTCCAGTGACTGGGGATGGTTTAGGGTCACACAGGAAGTCATAAATCTTCATTAGGAGCCCTGGGGTCGCTTGTACCAATGTGGTGTGTGGCTATGCCAGTGCCTTTGTGAGGGAATTCTTTTAGAGCTGACCTAAACCAGTGATATTCCTTGCCTGGGTTGCTTTCTAATCTCACATGCCACAGAAAAGGAGTGGTTGAGTTGGAGTGGCTCTGAACAGAGCTCACTGGGCTCACTTCCCACTGGCTGTGGCTTCTTCCTGGGAAGCAAATCTCAGCCTCACCTCTGGCACCTGTGCAGGCCACTGTGCTGCAGCTAAGGACTGCTGCTCCAAGGCTGGGATTTCCAAAGCTGAAGGACATGCTGACCTGCAGCAGGGCTACTATCCCAGCAGTTTGACAGGAGAGAACAGCTTCAGACAGAGGCTCACTTCTGTGCTTAATCTCTATTTCTGCAATTGAAGAAAATGGTTTAGTATATAAGCCTTTGAGAGGGTAATGCTGACATTTCTCCTTTAAATCTCCTGGCATCATAACTGGGCTGGTAATTACAGCTGGTTGCTCTTCTGGGGTAGGGCACAGCACTGCTCCCTAGAAATTCAACACCTGCAGGTGTTCAAGGCCAGGTTTGACAAGGCCTTGAGCAACCTGCTCCAGTGGAATGTGTCCCTCCCCTAGAGGGCAGGGGGGTTGGAACTGGTGATCCTCAAGGTGCCTTCCAACCCATTCTGTGAACCTACGAAATCCCACCTCTGATCATATAGTTACCATCTAAACAGAACCAGGCAGATGAGGCCTTTCTGCTTAAAGCACACACAGAGGTGATGCTATCCATGGTCACAAAATAAATAAAGGCCACCACTGCAGGCAGGACCAAGGGGTGCATCTCACTAGTCTCCTTAGCAAGCAAGTCAGGACTGACATGAAAAACACAGAAGGAAAAGCAAAACTGGCTAAAGTGTCTGAATTCCCCCCTTGCCCCCAGTATCTTCTGCAATATATTTGCTGATGCAGAATTGCCCTAATGCTGAGCTCAGTGGATTGCTTTTTGTCACCCAGCTTTTCAGGTTTGCTGAGCAATGCGTGAAGAATGCCCAAAGGCAGAGCTCTCAGTCAGTCAGTTTGCACCAGTTACCTCGTTGCGGCTGCTATCTGACCACATCTGGTCCTCCTGCACATGTGTCTGACTATGTGCAGGTGTTTGGCAGCAGGAGCATCCCAGACCCCAAACACACAGCCACAACAGAACATCTTTTGTTGGGCAATAATGAAACCTTATTCCTGCCATTTGCAGCAGCTAACAGCTGCAGTTGGGGGAACTGCTGCTAACCAGGGCAGTCCTGCACAAAAAGGAAGCCAATCATATCTGGGTTGGAAGGGACCTTAAAGATCATCTAGACCCAACCCCCTGTCATGGGCAGGGACACCTCCCACCAGCCCAGGTTGCTCAAGGCCTCATCCAACCTGGTCTTGAACACCTCCAGGGAGAGGGCATCCACAGCCTCCCTGGGCAACCTGTTCAGTGTCTCCCCACCCTTGCTGGAAAAAATATCACAGAATTAACCAGGTTGGAAAAGACCTTCAAGATCATTAAGTCCAACCTATCACCCAACACCATCTGATCAAATAATCATGGCACTAAGTGCCTTATCCAATCTTTCTTCCTAATCTCCAGTCTCAATCTCCTCTCTTCCAGCTAAAACCCATTATCCTCATCCTATCACTACAAGCACTTGTGAAAAGTTCCTTCTCAGCTTTCTTGCAAGCCCCCTTCAGGTACTGGAAGGCTGCTCTATGGTCTCCCTGGAGCCTTCCCTTCTCCAGGCTGAGCAGCCTGGCATTTTGTGATTGTCTGGTACAAGACTGAAGGCAGCATGGCATATCCTCTTTGTTCATGTGTCAGCATCAAAGGGCAGTGGTTATTGTTCCATGCAGTGGTGCCCAGCCTTGGTTCTGGGCTGGGTCAGGCTCCTGAAGAATGCCCAGCCTGAGTTTGTAGGAATGTTGCTGTTGGAGTGGTAAAACTTTCTAAACTGAAGGAGTGGGAGAAGTAAGACGGAGAAATTCCTGCAGCCAGTAGGATTTTTGGAAGCATCTAGGTCATGGTTCATTCTGTCACCTCTTCTGTTTCAAGAAGGGGTTTGAGACTCACTGTTGGAAAGCTTCCATCAGCGAGCTAGTTTTGTTCATGTGAAAAACCAGGTACTAACAAGTCTGATGGGTTGAATTCTGCCCAGGTCTGCTCTTTTCTCACTGACTGTGGGTTGCTATTCATGCTCTAGTTTAGCCTGAGAAGCAGAACCTGCTTGGTTCACTCCCTTTTGCTTGGTAACTTGGTGTTTAATTTGTAACTCAACATAAGGCATGGTTTATTTGTCAGGAGATATCAGGTATTAGGTAATAGGTTGGACTTGATGATCCCTGAGGTCTTTTCCAACCTGGTTGATTCTATATTTCTGTGATAAGAGATTCTTCCATTGGCTTTGTCTTTGTTGTGATGAGGAGAGAGTTCCATTAAAGAGGTGGCTATGAGCACCACAGTGCTGGGGGTTTTACAACGCCAGGTAATGCATTTCCTCAGCTGCTGGGGGACAGGCATGTTTACTCAATTGATGCAATTTACTGGATGGTGGGGGTTTTGTTTCTTAAAAGAAAAAGAGGCTTCAGTATCTTGGGGTGGATTTCCATGGAGTCAGAAACCCAAGGCTGCACAGAAATATGCTGAATCTTCATGTGCTCACAACATTTCCATGCGCAGATCAAGATAATTGTGTGCATGTTCTTGCTTGGGGCCTTGTTGCTTCTGTTTTTAAAAGGAGGGAGCCTTTTATTTTGTTTTATCTCAAAGCAGCCTTTCTTAGGAGTGCCTGCAGATCCCTTTGACTCTCTGCAGCTCATGTTTGCTGCAGGCTAGTAGCAGAGACAGTGGGAAAGTCAGGAATTAGACTGTGTGTCTGCTCTGGGACTGTAACAAAGCCCAGAGGCACAACAGAAACTCAGTTCCACCAAGTCTGTAGTGCCTTTGTAGCCAGAGTGAACTCAAGCTGCCAAAGGATCTCACCAGATCCTCTTGGACCCCTCCTAAGAAAAAAATAGGGGAAAGGAGACTGCAGTAAGGGCAGTGATGGTTTTGCTGTAACCAAGCACAGTTTTGTCTGAGAAGGTAACCACACCTCTGAGGTGCAGTGCTCCCAGGGATTGTCACTCTGGGGTCTGGAGGGCAGGCAGGCTCTGAATGAGCAGAGGTGTTTGTGGTTTCTTGGCTTTTCCTGACACACAGGAATAGTCTGTCCCAGCTCCTGTCTCAGGGTATGGCCAGAAAAGCTAATAAAATAGCCTGCAAGGTGGAGGAAATTAATTTTGCAAGTGTAGAAATGGGAGCATGAGAATTGCTGTGCTGTTTGAATCACAGAATGTTAGGGGCTGGAAGGGACCTCAAAAGCTCATCCAGTCCAACCCCTCTGCCAGAGCAGGAGCACCTAGAGCAGATCACACAGGAACACATCCAGGTGGGTTTGGAATATCCCCAGAGAGGGAGACTCCACAACTCCCCTGGGCAGCCTGTTCCAGTCTTCTGTCACCCTCACAGTGACAACATTCTTCCTCATGTTCCCATGGAACTTCCTATGCCTCAACTTCCACCACTGCCCCTTGTGCTGTCATTGGGCATCACCCAGCAGAGCCTGGCTCCAGCCTCTTGGCACTCCCCCTGCACATCTTTATCAACATGAATGAGGTCACCTCTCAGTCTCCTCTGCTCCAAGCTCAAAGAGCTCTCAGCTCCCTCAGTCTAAAACTACCACAATGTTCCACTCCATCATATTTGTGGCTCTGTGCTGGACTCTCTCAAGCAGTTCCCTGAGGTCCTTCCTGAACTGAGGGGCCCAGAACTGGACACAATATCCCAGATGTGGCCTCACCAGGGCAGAGTAGAAGGGGTTTGGAGTGAGTTCAGCAGACAGGGTAGCTCTGAATGGAGGGTCAGATCCTGCTGGGTTCTAGCTGGTATGGCAGGCTAGGTGGTAACAGATCAGGCAGGGAAGAGCAATCTGAAAGAGCAATGTGGGGAGAAAAAGAACAGGAACTGCAGACACATCTCAGTGAGCCTTACCTGGGAGAGCAGGAGAGCCAAAGAGCCATGGAGTGTGGGGGGTGGTGCTACCCCTGGGGGTATCCTCTGTGGTGGTGAAGTGATTGAAGCCAGGCCATTGCTCTGTGCTGGATCATTGTTGTAGTCACTGTCATGCAGTGCATGCTGCCAAGCTAAGCTGAGCCTTCTTGGGAACAGAATTCAGCAAGTTTAGACTTATTTCACCTCACCCATCAGGTGAACCACAGCTCATGCTCTGGGTATTTGCACTTTGGCCTTTTACTGCTGCCTTTGGCCAGCATGGAAATGACTCTGGTGGCACTTGGCTGCTGAACAGCAGGAGTTTGGAGAATCACAGAATTGTTAGGGTTGGAAGGGACCTCAAGGCTCATCCAGTTCCAACCCCCCTGCCATGGGCAGGGACACCTCACACTACAGCAGGTTGCTCACAGCCATATCCAGCCTGGATGCAAAATCCTCCAGGGATGAGGCTTCCACCACCTCCCTGGGCAACCTGTGCCAGTGTCTCACCACCCTCCTGGGGAAGAATTTCTTCCTCACATCCAATCTGAATCTCCCCACTTCTAGTATTGCTCCATTCCCCCCAGTCCTATCACTCCCTGACACCCTCAAAAGTTCCTCCCCAGCTTTCTTGGAGCCCCCTTCAGATCCTGGAAGGCCACAAGAAGGTCTCCTTGGAGCCTTCTCCTCTCCAGACTGAACAACCCCAACTCTCTCTGTCTGTCTTCATAGGAGAGGAGCTGCAGCCCTCTGCTCATCCTCATGGCCCTTCTCTGGACACCTTCCAGCACCTCCAGATCCACATCCAGAAGAAAGTGGTTAGTGTAAACCTACACATCCAGTGTCTCCTGATAGCAAATGCCGCTGAGAAATAATGACACGGCCAAGGGAGCCTTGAATATGAGGGTATTGAATCCCCCTTGCTGCTCACAGTGGAGGGTGTTTGTCAGTGCTGGCAGACAGAGGTGGCTCATGTGTGGGCTGTGGAACTCCTAATGTAATGCAGACTCTCCACTGCTGTGCTGTGCCAGTGAGAGTGTGGTCTGATAGTGGAACGCAGAGCAGAGCATCAAAGTGAGTGTGGTGTTCCCAGTTACAGCCTGAACATTGAACTTGGCAGGCCGTGGTAGGAAACAGCTAGAGGAAGGTAGAGGCCTAGCAAACGATGCAGACATGTGGATTGTATTTAGCAGGCACCCTTGGAGAGAGACAGTGAGTTCCCAAGCTTTGGAGATGTTGTGGGGAAGGAAAACACACACAACTGGCTCCCAAACATCAGCTGGTTACAGCAGTGCTTGAGTGTAAGTGCCAGATAAAATCAGTGATAGGGACAATCCTGGAATGATTGCCTGCACAAGCTGAGCTCAACAGATCTGATCTGACAGGATCAGAGTCCCAGAGCCTTCCAGTCTGGGGGGCTGAGGAATAATCTCAATCTTGCTCTTTAGTCAGGAAAGTACCAAGAATCACAGCATCACAGAATGGGGGTTGGAAGGGACCTCGAAAGATCATCCAGTCCAAACCCCCTGCCAGAGCAGGATCACCGAGGGCAGGTCATACAGGAACACTTGGAGGCAGGTTTTGAATGTCTTCAGTGTAGGAGACTCCACAACCTCTCTGGGCAGCCTGCTCCAGGGCTCTGTCATCCTCACAGTGAAAACAGTTTTCTCTTCTGTTCCTGTGGAACCTCCTCTGCTCCAGCTTGCACCCAGTGCCCCTTGCTCTGTCATTGGACATCCCTGAGCAGAGCCTGGCTCCATCCTTGCACATCTTTATCACCAGGAATGAGGACACTCCTCAGATTCCTCTGCTCCAGGCTAAAGAGCCCCAGCTCCCTCAGAAGGGAGATGTTCCACTGCTTTCAACTTCTTTGTGGCTCTGAGCTGGATTCTGAGAACCGTTGCTGTTATGAAGAACAGAGAGCAGTGCTCGTCCCTTCCAGCTCTGCAGGGCTCTGCTTTGTGGGGCAATGGAAGCCTTGCATGGCTGTGGTGACACTGCCACAGTGACTCCTGACACTGTAGCTGGGTGTCAAGGTCCCGCTGGTCGTCAGTGCCTCTGTGTGACAGAAGTGCAGAGAAGAGCTTCAGGTCCTGCTGATTAGCCCAGAGAGCCAGCCAGAGCCTGGGCTGCATCAGAAGAAGTGTGGCCAGCAGGTCAAGGGAGGTGATTCTCCCTCTCTACTCAGCTCTGCTGAGACCACACCTGGAGTACTGCATCCAGTTCTGGAGCCTCTGTTACAAGAGGGATCTGGACATGCTGGAAGGTGTCCAGAGAAGGGCCACCAGGATGAGCAGAGGGCTGGAGCTGCTCTGCTATGAGGACAGACTGAAGGAGTTGGGGTTGTTCAGTCTGGAGAAAAGAAGGCTCCCAGGAGACCTTCTTGTGGCCTTCCAGTATCTGAAGGAGGCTACAAGAAAGCTGGGGAAGGACTTTTTAGGCTATCAGGTAGTGACAGGACTGGGGGGATGGAATAAAGCTGGAAGTGGGGAGATTCAGGCTGGATATGAGGAAGAAGTTCCTCACCATGAGAGTGGTGAGAGCCTGGAATGGGTTGTCCAGGGAGATGGTTGAGGCCCCATCCCTGGAGGTGTTTAAGGCCAGGCTGGATGAGGCTCTGGCCAGGCTGATGTAGTGTGAGGTGTCCCTGCCCATGGCAGGGGGGTTGGAACTGGATGATCCTTGTGGTCCCTTCCAACCCTGACTGATTCTATGATTACTGAACAGCTCTTACCATGGAGTTTGGATCTGAGTTTTCAAGGTGCACTCATCAGCTGTGTGAGAGTGGGCTTGGTACTTGGGTAGAAAGGTAAAGGATTTCCCTCCCTCCATTTTCTTTGCATCTCCCAGAGGTAGAGAGTGGCATCTACTTCTCTGATGTTCCTTAGAACATCCCTCATACCTCACACTGGGACTCATATCTTGGTTTCCTAGGGCCTGTGACTGTTTAATGTTTATCCCTTATGTTTATCCCTTGCCTGACTCTGGTTCCTTGATTACTGGCTGTGACTGCCAATGCAAACTTAATATCCACATTAGCTGCAGGAAGGAAAACTCTTGCCAGTTTCCTTTCACGGTTCATCTTTTTGTTGCCATCTGGTTGCAGCTATCAGAGCAAACATGTTTTCCATAAGGAATAACAAATTTTCTTTCTTACCCAGTATCTTCATTATGTGCCTCTGATTAAGTGAGTGAGAGGTAAGACCTGCAGGAATCTTGGTTCTGCTGGTTTTGGTCTGAGATCTTTTCATGAGGAATGGCCAGCTGCCAGGTTAGCTGTGCAAGAGTCAGAAGCAGTTTGCATGCTGTGGGTGTGTGTACGTTGCATTTGGGGTTGGCACTTTTCCTTACTGTGCTGCTGGTAGAAAGTTCATTGCTGTGCCTGCTGAAATCTGCAGTGCACTGCAGAGTCACTTAGCCCTGGTGTCCATGGGGGCTGGCATGATTGATGCCTCTGTGTGTCCTGCAGAGCAAGTGTCCAGTCGGAGAGGGAAGGGTCAGGCAGGATTCAGGAATGGGCCTTTGACAGAGAGCTGTGTTTAAAGGAGGTAGGATGATCTTTCAAGGCCCCTCCCAAGCCCTAACATTCTGTAATTGTTGTGAACTGATTTGGGAAGAGTGCAAGGTGATCACTGCCACTTTTTTTCTTGGGTTGTAGAACTGAAATTGCTCTCTGTTGTGCAGAGGGTGCCACATTAAGCATCTCTCCTTCTTCCCACTTCCATTTTGTCTGTGGCTCCAGTGGGTGTTTGTCATATGGTCAGCTGGTGGTGATCTAACTTGAGCTGCTTGTGGGGAAGGTGCTCCTTCCCTCCCTTCCCTCCCTTCCTCCATCCCTCCCTTCCCTCCCTTCTTCCCCTTCCTCCATCCCTCTCTTCCCTCCCTCTCTCCCTCCACTGCTCTCTGGCTGCCCAGAATGTGTTTGTGAATCCTTACCATTGGCTCCCCTGTGCAGTCCTTCAGCCTTCCCTCAGCCTCCTTTACTGCTCCATTGCCTCCTGCCCCTGCTCTCTCTTTCTGTCCACTCTCACACTCCAGAGGAGCTCCCAGCCTGCTGTGGTTCATGCTGACACAAGCTTCCTCACATGAAGGAAATGAAGCTCTTGTTTAGCCAAACTGTCTCACTCTACATTTGAATTTTCTAGTTTTATGGCAGAACAGCCTGGGCTGAGTCCCATTTGAAAGACTTGGAGGGACTTTTTCCTGTTAGTGTGAAATGATGCAAAACCTTGGAAAGGGAGAAAGATTTTTCTCTAAAGCAGCAACAGTAAAACCTGTTTGTGTTCAGGCTATTTGTTATACAAGACTGATACATTCTTTCACCAGGAAATGCCTGCCTAGCAGAATTGACCTCCTGAGCAGAATTAAACATGCAGCTTTCCTCTCACTTGTTGCATGCAAGAAGAGATCAACCCTCACCTGGCTCCAACCTCCTTACAGAGAGTGGTAGAGCTCTCCCCTCAGCCTCCTCTTCTGAAGACTAAACAACCCAAGTTCCTTCAGCTGCTCCTCATAAGTCTGGTGTTCAAGGCCCTTCACCAGCCTGATTGCTCTTCTTTGGACCTGCTCCAGCACCTTAAAGAGTACCATAGCCAAAGCACTAGAGGCCAGTGGGAGATGAAATGTCATTCTGAGGTGTTTTTGAACAGGATTGAGGGGTTCCATACTTATCTGAACATGTTGTGTGGTCCTTTAAACATCTTTTCACCTTGAGAAAACACTTGAGTTGCTCAGCCAGCTTGCTTTGCTTCTTTATCTTCCTGTGCCAGGTAGAAGCTCCAGGCGACCTTGTCCTCTTGGGTGATAGGAGGTGACCAGTGAGAAGGATCAGAAGTTCAGTTTTCCTTGTCTGTTACACTTCTCTGCTTGTCAGTGTGGGGACTGGCAACACAGGGATGGAAAATGGTGCCCCTGATTTTTATCCCTGACACAAATGACTTCTCAGTCCAGAGTGCTCCTCGAGATGGTATTGATTTCTTTAAGAGAACCTTGCTGCTTTATCAGAGAGGCTGTTATCTGCACTTCCATCACTTCAGTGGTTACAAGGTGGTGTTTTAAGAGCAAAGCCACCTCTGCAATACCTGCTTGCATGTTCTGGCAACCACATACTGCACCGACAGACTCCATGAGCAGGCTTGCATTGATTCTGACCTGCTGGAAAGGAGTCACAATTCACTGCCTCCATGATCTCTAGTTAAAAATAGACTCAGGGCTGGCTGATGAAGGTTTAAATGAAAAGTTACTGCAACATGACTAAACTAGCTAGCCCAGTTCAGTTTAGCATCAACTAACAAGTTTAACATAGAATCACAGAATGCATTGGGTTGGAAGGGACCCTCAAAAGCTATCTTGTCCAAGCCCCCAGCAGTGAGCAGGGACATCTCCAACTAGATCAGGTTGCTCAGGGCCCCATCAAGTTTGACCTTGAATGTCTCCAGGGACAGGGCCCTAACCACACCTCCAGGTAACCAATTCTAGTATTTCACCACTCTTATTATAAAGGACTTGGAACATAAACCCAGGAGATGGCAGCCCTGCTTACCTTGGAGCAGCTTGTGATGGTGCCATAGCCATAGTGCTCCACTTGCCTCATTCCTCCCAGTCTGTGGACTTGCAGTGCCCTTGGTGAGGTCAGGAGGGCACAGCCTGGCAAGAAATCTCGAGACATCATCAACTCTGGCATAATGCAAGTGAAAAGGTGGAAGAATGGTGCTGTTTTTATTGGGAGGAGGCAGCAAACCGAATGTGGCTTTCTGTCTATAGCCCAGGGAGATACAAGGAGACTGGTTTGCAGTTGCTCCTGGGACACTTTGGAAGCTCTCCACCTCCTGGGTCTGGGTAGAACAGCCTGGTCGGGGGGGGGGGGGGGGGGGGGCACTTATCACCATGACTTCAGGAATCTCCTGTTAGTATTTAGCAAGGCAGATGTCAGCAGGCTGTCAGGAAGCACCAGAGCAGAGTGCCAGGCTCCCAGCAGTGCCCATCTCCTGTGCAGCTCGTGGATACTTCTGAGACCTCCTCCAGTTCCAGCTGAGAGCTGGGTAGAATGAGGCATAAACAGGCTTATCAAGGATCCTCAGTCAGGATCCTCATTGAATGCTTCCAGTAAGCAAGAGGGCAAAAAATTATTTTTCCTTTCCTCTTTCCCTGCCCCCCCACCAATGAAAGGAGGGCAAGAAAGGAAAAAGATTGTGTGCAGATGACCTGTAAAAGAAGCATGAAAATGAAACAAAGGCCTCTGCCATGGCCCCTCCAATGTGCTTTTGCAGGAACATGCAGAAATATTTTCCCAGTGAATTAGCATTTTATGTCCTACCTCTTTCTCCACAATAAAATGTTTGAAAAGAAGAGGAGTTTTAAATAATAAAAGAGGAAGATCTTTCCAGTGAGGCTGAGCAGAGCAGTCCCCAATGTAACTAATGTAAGTGTACCTTCGTTCTGGACCTTTGTCAGCACACATTAAAAATAACTCATCAGTTTAACCCATTTACTTTTCTAGGAGGATCCTGGGAGATGATGGCTGCTAAATGAATTAAGAGGCACAGCCAGGCTGGAAAGCAAACCTCTGAATGTTTCATTTTGCTGTTGCATAATGTACCACATGTCACACATGTGGGCTCAGAAGACATCTTGCAGAGCAGTGGCAGCACCCTGACAGCTGCAATGAAGCTTGTGGGCTTCTGTTGTCTTCATTTGTGGGCATAGCAGTTGGGGCTGAGTCCTGCAGTGCCACCACCTGCACAGGGACCAGGTGCAGAAAGTATTTAGTATGACTCATGCTTCTGGGGTTTGCTGGCTGGCTTCTTTGTGAGGGCTTTTTTTGGCCTCTGATCTGCACTCTGTTAAATACTGAATCATGAAAATGTCAGGGCTGGAAGGGACCTCAAGAATCAACCAGTTCCAACCCCCCCTGCCATGGGCAGGGACACCTCACACCACAGCAGGTTGCTCACAACCACCTCCAGCCTGGCTGCAAAAACCTCCAGAGATGAGGCTTCCACCACCTCCCTGGGCAACCTGTGCCAGTGTCTCACCACCCCCATGGGGAAGAATTTCTTCCTCACATCCAATCTGAATCTCCCCACTTCTATTTGCTATTTTTGTTGGAGACAGAGAGAGCTTCAGGCAACTTTGGGTCATCGCTTTGCTAAGGGCAGCGTGGTTGAAGTGTCAAACTTTTTGTCCCTGCTCCTCTGCTAGTGACACTATTACAGACCTCTCAGCTGATGAAGGAGCTGCACTTCAGCTCTTGCGTGGTAGAGAGAGAAAGCTCTTAGGAACTCCTGAAAATAAAGTGAAGCAAGGACCACAATTTTGTTACTACCAGGGTCTATTTTAAAGTGCTTAAATAAATGTTTCATGCCACCAGTAAAGCAAAATTATTTTTATACCCATGGAGATGGAGGGAAATCTGCACTGGTGTGAACTGGATGTGTAAAAGTTTTCTTCAGACCTACTTGAAATCTGGCATACAGCAATGTTTCACTGGGGTGGGCGTTTGAGGATCATTTTACTAAAGCAAAGTTTGCACCTGCAAAGGAAAGAAAAATATTTGTCAGGCAATTTTCACAGCTTCTATTTCTTGGCCTTTTTCAAGGGCCAGGAGGGGTCAGCTGCATCCTACTACACTTATAGAATCATAGACAGCTTTAGAATGGACTTTAAAGATCATCCAGTTCCAATCCCCCCTGCTGTGGGCATGGACACCTTCCACTAGCCCAGGTTGCCATGAACACCTCCAGGGAAAGGGCATCCACAACCTCCTTGGGCAACCTGTTCTAGTGTCTCCCCACCCTCAATGTAAAGAATTTCTTCCTCATCTCCAGTCTCAATCTCCACTCTTCCAGCTCAAAGCCATTTCCCCTCATCCTATCACTACAAGCCTTTGTCAAAAGTCCCTCTCCAGCTCTTCTGTAGCCCGCTTCAGGTACTGGAAGGCTGCCCTAAGGTCTCCCTGGAGCCTTCTCCAGGCTGAACAGCCCCAACTCTCTCAGTCTGTCCCCACAGGAGAGGTTCTCCAGCCCTCTGGATCATCCTCATGGCCTCCTCTGGGCCTTCTTCAGCAGCTCCAGGTCCTTCCTGTGCTGGGGGCACCAGAACTGGATGCAGTGCTCTAGGTGAGGTCTCAAAAGAGCAGAGCACAATGATCTTAGAATGTTCGTTTTCTTAGTCTCTTCATTTGGATGTTTCTCTGTGCAGAGCTGCACGGTGTACAGGATAAAGGTATGAAGTGTTCAGCTGCAGAGGGATTTGCTGGGTAGCAAACTGTGTTGGCCATTTCTGTCAGCTACTGTGTGGGACCTACTTCAAAAAGTCAAACTTTATGAGAGTGCTGTGGGCTGATTTGTTCTGCCCAACAGCTGCTGCACTTCTGCTTTAGTTCTTCCCTTCAGGTACAAAGCAAAGTTCTCCTGAGTCTGCTTGGGGTGTGAAGGAGAACAATTCAAGTGTGAGCTGATGGATGCTCTTCCCAGCCAGTCTGGGTCATCACTGGTGTCACTGACAAGGAGCTCAGGAGGCAGCACATTATGCTGGTTTCTACTTCATTTGAACTATAAATAGAGAACCTGAGCCCTTCTGAGTGAAATCCTTCCCTGTGCTGCCATCAAATAACAGCTCTGCAGCTTCCCTCTGCTGCCCATGGCTGTTGTAAGCCAAGTGCTGGTCCTCCTGGATGTCTGTACCCGCTGCAGACCTGTTACCAAATGGAGATTGCTCAGCAGGGCTTATATTGGCCTTAAAATCAGTCCAGTGCTTTCTGCTTTCCCTTTTTCTCCCTTAACCCCGCCCCAAACCTAACATTGGGCTCTCACTAACCCTCTTCTGCTGAAGTCAGTAATGGGTTTGTACTTGGAAAAGGTGAAGCAGCAGATCCTGGATCTTCTGGAGGAGCCTTGCATAGAAAACAATGTCTGCTAGTCCCACCTCTGTTGTCCTGCAAAGCATGTTTGAGTCTCCTGAGAAGACTTTGAAACGTTCTTGATATTTGACTCCATTTTGATTGCTTAAACAGAGTGGAGAGGGAAAATAATTTTGTGTTTGATTCTTCATCACAGTGCCACTGACTGCCCCACAGTGTTGGAGGTTAGCATCAGTAGATGTGGGACGAACGTTCTCCACCCTGCCCCTCACTTCCATCATATGTTTTCTTACATCTTCTTTGATTCTCCTGCATCCTAAATGTTTATTGTGCATGAAGATTCACTTTAATCAAGTTTACCTTTAGGTCTCAAAAAGCAGCCAGTGCTGTGAACTCCCTATAGGGAGCATCACGGGGAGTTACAAGTGTGGAAGGGAAATTTTCTCTCACAGAGAGACTGATAGACAATGTCCTTGATGTCTCTGTGCCTTTGTTCACATCCAGACTGTGCTGGGAGCTCAGGGTCTGAAGCTGGGCTCTGCTCACTGTTCAGTCTCCTCCACAAATCAGTAAGGATTGAATATTGAAGACTCCTCTTATGCTGTTACTAACAATGAGAATAGTTTAATAATGGTTTTCACTTCTCTCCTTGTTGGTGTTCTTCTAACTGTCTGTGCCTGGCAATGACAGGCTAATGGGAACAGCTAATTGCACAGACAGCTCTGATAAGGCTGTCCCAGGGAACTCTATCAATGCATTTAAATCCAAGGCAATATGAGCAGTGCCTAACTTTCTCAGCTCAGTGGAGTAACAGCTCAGACTTCCCAGAGTGCACACAGCAGGACTTGGAGTCCTGTTCCACTGACTGATGTCAGACTATCAAAAGCTCAGTGTTTAGCTCACAACTGATAAAGGATTTTTGAAGCTTCGTAAATCTTTTCTCTTCTTGAGCCCAGTTTTAGGTTCATGGGAAAAAAAACATTAAATATCTTTTAACTTGAGCCCTTACAAGCTTCTCCTCTTCCCCCTTCTCTCTCTTCCCCCTTTTCTCTCTTCCCCCTTCTCTCTCTTCCCTCCTCTCTCTTTTCCCCCTTCTCTCCTCTCCCTTCTCTCTCTTCCCCCTTTTCTCTCTTCTCTTTCTCTCTCTTCCCCTTCTCTCTCTTCCCCCTTTTCTCTCTTCTCCCTTCTCTCTCTTCCCTCCTCTCTCTTTTCCCCCTTCTCTCCTCTCCCTTCTCTCTCTTCCCCCTTTTCTCTCTTCTCCTTCTCTCTCTTCCCCTTCTCTCTCTTCCCCCTTCTCTCTCTTCCCCCTTCTCTCTCTTCTCCTTCTCTCTCCTCTCCCTTCTCTCTCTTCCCCTTCTCTCTCTTCCCCTTCTCTCTCTTCCCCTTCTCTCTCTTCCCCTTCTCTCTCTTCCCCTTCTCTCTCTTCCCCTTCTCTCTCTTCCCCTTCTCTCTCTTCCCCCTTCTCTCTCTTCCCCCTTCTCTCTCTTCCCCCTTCTCTCTCTTTCCCCTTCTCTCTCTTTCCCCTTCTCTCTCTTCCCCGCTCTCTCTCTTCCCCCTTCTCTCTTCTCCCTTTTCTCTTCCCCCTTCTCTCTCTTCCCCCTTCTCTCTCTTCCCCTTCTCTCTCTTCCCCTTCTCTCTCTTCCCCTTCTCTCTCTTCCCTCCTCTCTCTTTTCCCCCTTCTCTCCTCTCCCTTTTCTCTCTTCCCCCTTCTCTCTCTTCTCCCTTCTCTTTCTTCCCCCTTCTCTTTCTTCCCCCTTCTCTCTCTTCCCCCTTCTCAACTCACTGCCACTTCAGAATGTAATGTCAGCTGGAAGCAAGTGAAGCCACACATCCTAGGGAGGGGTGAGACTGGAAGAGTAGGAAAAGGGCTGGTGGTTGTGGAAGCCCCAAAAGAAGCAGCTGCCAAGAAAGGTGGTGATTAATTTGACACGCTGCTATTGTATCATGACTGACAGCTTGAAGCTGAAGAAAGTGCCTAGGAATGATTTATTCGCGCAAATAGGCAGGAGATTAAGGAGGAACCTGTGCCTTCTGCCATGAGTTTGACCTCAGGTAACATCAGGTTCCTCGAAGATGTTCAGCACTTGCCAGCACTGCAGATTTCCTCCAAGCTGGGGTGCCTGGCAGAAGGCACGTGTCCTGTTATTTCTGCCAGAGGTGCCCAGGGTGAAGCACTTTGTGAGGGCAACCTCTTGGCCAAACAGCACCAGCCCTTTGCTGAGGAGTAATAAAGATCTGCTCACTGTCAACAGAGGAAATTGCTTAGGATGCCTTGAATAGCTTCGTGTGGGGAGGCTCAGACCTTCCCACAAGGAACCAGCTGAGCTAGGAACTCTTCCCAGGAGGAGGTCTTCTGCCAGGACATGGACTACATCCATGGATCCTTGAGGCAAAGGCTCTTGATCAGGAGTGCTGAGGGAGGCATCTTAAGGCCAGGCTGGATGTGACTCTGAGCAACCTGGTCTAGTGGAGGGTGTTGCTGCCCATGGCAGGGGGGTTGGAATTAGATGATCCTTGGGGTCCCTTACAACTCTGACAGTTTTGTGATTTTCTTGCTTTTCCTTGCTTTGTGCATCTGTATGTGATCCAGGGATACCTGTATGTGATCCAGGGGTGTCTGTATGTGTTGCAGGGGGGTCTGTATGTGATCCAGGGGTACCTGTGCTGTGACTTCATGGAACATGGGTGTAACCAAGCTACTTTAGGTACTGGTAACAGAAAGGTTGGTGTGGAAGTTGTGTGGCCTCTCTGTGAACAGATACCTCCTGAAGTGAGGTTGTGGGAGCACCACTGAACCAACAAGCCTCTATGCAACACTATTTATGATCACAGCTGTGTTCACAGAGCCATGAAGCTGAACCATGAGCAGTCAAAGGGCACACGTGGCTGCTCCTCACTCCCAGTGCTGCTGGTCCTGCCAGGCACAGCAGGCTCAGCAAACAGCCCAATGGGCTCAGGGGGCTGGGCTGTGACACAACTGCCAGAGCAGTTACCGCAGAAATGTGATTAACCACTGCCTGCATTCTCCTGCAGCACAGATGTTGCTTAAATCTTTAATTTGAGGTCTTAATTTATTTACTGCTGGATGCCTGTGAGGCTTTGCTCTTGCTTTATCATGCTCTTAAGCACTGCTTTGGGGTGAGGACAGGGCTGCACTTCTGCTTTCTAGACAAACAGCAGCCTACATGCAAACACTTAGCTCTGACATTCCTTTCTTTGCTGCCTTCCTGTTCATGTAGGATGTGTTGATGGCACTCTTGAAGCACAGATAGTTTGGCAGAGAGCAGCAAATTATCTTTCACTGGAGCACAGTAAGCACTCTTACTATCTTCACAGCTACTTGCTCAGTGCTTTACAGGCATGCCCTGAAGAGAGGGCTTCTCTCAGCAGAACATCAAAAAACACAGGCATGTCTGAAAGGGGGTGCTAAGGAGAGCAAAACATGACATTTCAGGGCATAGGAAAAGATGGGAGTAAAATTAGAGTGCTGTAATTCAGCTCCTGTCAATGTGATTTCCCCAGTACTCACCCATGCCACATCCAGTTCTGGTGTCCTCACCACAGGAAGGACACAGAGCTGCTGGGCTGAGTCCAGAGGAGGGCCACAAAGATGATCCAAGGACTGCAGCAACTCTGCTATGAGGACAGGCTGAGGGAGCTGGGGGTGTTCAGTCTGGAGAAGAGAAGGCTCCAGGGGGACCTTAGAGCTGCCTTCCAATACCTGAAGGGATCCTACAGGAAGGCTGCAGAGGGACTTATCATGAGGGTGTCTGAGACAGGACAAGGGGGAATGGTTGGAAGCTGAGGCAGAGCAGGGTTAGACTGGAGCTGAGGAAGAAGTTCTGCAGTATGAGGATGGTGAGACTCTGGAAGAGGTTGCCCAGGGAGGTTGTGGATGCCTCCTCCCTGGGGGTGTGCAAGGCCAGGTTGGATGAAGCCTTGAGCAGCTGAGTCTAATTGGGAGGGGTCCCTGCCCATGGCAGGGGGTTGGAGTAGATGAGCTCTGAGGTCCCTTCCAACCTGAGCCATTCTAGGAGTCTATAATTTACTTTGTGAGCTGTTGTCCTCTGACTGAAAATACTGATCAAAGATTGTGGAAAGTGTTCCTTCCATGCCTTTTCTTTTAAAAGCATTTGAGACAGTGTTAGGGGAAGGTCTGGTACAATTGTGGTGCTGACTGTTGGATTTGATAGATTGTCACACAAGGATGAAATCAAGCTGAAATGAATTTAAGCTGTAGCTGTCTTGTGGGCTGTGACAGCTCTAACTGTAGAGAGGGCTGATCCATGTGGCTTGCCTTCAAACCTCTGCATTTTCCCTGCTCCCTTGAATCCTTTCAGACAACCTCAGGATACCTCCTTTGCTTGCCTTCCACAGTTAGCTGTCACAGAGTGAATTTTACAGAGGGAGCAACACTCCCATTCCCACTGTTCTAGTGTTATTCAAGGGGTGTGGAGGAATCCCTGGAGAAAAGATCTATTGTCACCATGGCATTTAACTTGTTCATTTTCCAGGTGTTAATGAAGGTGATTTATTTGCATGCTAAATAAAGCCAGCACTGACACCCACCATGTCCTGATGCTCTTGCTGGTAGCCATGAGCAGAGGTTGTTGGTTCAGTTTTGCAACGGTTTTGGTTTTTTTTTCCAATACCTTACAGAAAAAGAGGAAAATGAAATCTGAAGGCTTGGTTTGGGTGTTAACATAATACAGATTCTTTCTGGCTTTCCCCAGAAAAATCCTTATGTAAATAGATGCAAGTACTGCAAAGCTGCTGTATGACACCACAGAGATTTACAGCTCTCTCTAATTCTGTGATTAAATGTTTCTTATCTAGAAAAAAAAAATCAATAAATTCCTTCTAATATATTCTCACCAAAAGTATTAAACAAGGAAGAAATCCTCCTGTTAAGTGTGGAAAATGTGTAGAGGTGGTGCTTGGGGCCATGGTTAGTGGAGGAGGATTAATGGACTCTATGATCATGAAGGGCTTTTCCAACGTAAATGATTCTATGATTCTAAAATGTAATGGGCTGAGATGTTGCTCTGGAGATGGAAATTGATATAAAAAAAAGTCAGTTTAGCTGCAAGTTTACAGAGAGCTGAAATGCTGCAAGCTGATGATAACTGTTTCCTCCAGGAGACAGCAGAGATCCCAGGCTGTGGCTCTGCTTTTAAAGGAAAATTCTGTCATCAGGTTTCCTGTGTGCAGTTATCCCACCAGCATGTCAGGAAAACAAACATGGCTAGCAGAGTCTTGCCAGAATACCTGCTACAGGTGAGGTGCATTTTCCCCTGGATGATTCCAGAAATTCAGATTCCAGGCCATTCTCTGGAAGCAGTGCAGAAGTGCAAGGCATCAGTGCCATCTCAGTGATCCAGTAACCCACTTAGGGCTGACACACAGAAGTGACCTACTTGTGCTGGAGGCTGCTGCTCAGTTCCCTGGCTTTTGAAATCTGTGTTCCTGCATCCCTCATGCCTTGTGGTTAGGGGCCTGGCTTCAGCAAGATGAACTCTAGAATCATTAAGGTTGGAAAAGACTTTTAAGATCCTCAAGTGCAACCATCAACCCAACTACATCCTGTGAAGTAATGACAGCAGAGGTGCAGGTTCTATCATCAGGCATCACTGAAATGGACAGCTCATGGAACAGGAGTCTGGAGGTGTTGAGGAACAATCCTGGGAGTTTTTGCTTTCTCCCAGTCATAGAATCATAGAATCATAGAATCACAGAATCATAGAATCATACAATCATGCAATCATACAATCATACAATCATAGAATGGTTTGGATTGGAAGGAACCTTGAAGTTCCAACCCCCTTGCTATGGGCAGGGACACCTCCCACCAGCCCAGTTTTCTCAAGGCCTCATCCAACTTGGTCTTGAACACCTCCATGGAGGAGGCAGCCACAACCTCCCTGGGTAACCTGTTCCAGTGTCTCCCCACCCTCCCTGTAAAATCATCCCATCCCTCTGCAAGGGCCAGCTGAAGAGGACAGCAGCAGTATGAAAGGGTGAGCAGGGTTTTTGCAGCAACCATATTCTTATCTCTGCTAGCAATAGACATTGCCACACAGTGTTCAAAGGCACATTGCTGCCTGATTTTCATGTTATCAGGGAAGCTTCAGTAGCTGTTCCAGTTACATTGCTAGTAATGGTTGGAAGGAATGGGCCAGATTCCTGTTTCCAGGCTATTTTTGTGCCTATTCAAATGGAGCTCTAAGTGGGTGCAAATTACCTCTGTAACTATACAGATGTGAGTCTGTGCAACCCCTTATTATTATGAGAAATATGTAAGAGAAGGGTTGATGGAGAAGCTCTTGCACTAGCAGAGCTCACTGCAAATCTGTGATTCTCAAACTTTCACTTCTTGTTTCCTCCCTTCTAGACCACAGTGGAGAGAATTGGATGCCAATGAAAGGCTGACTCCACAGCACCAGGGACTGGAATTCCCTTCACATGGCAAAGAGCTTTGGTGAGTGTTTCTCTCTCAGTTCAGCCAACATGCCTCTGCTGGAGCTGTGAGTCTGTGTGTAATCTCCGTCCCCAGCCCTTAAGCCCTTATTTAGCTTTTACTCAAAGCTTCCTCACACAGGCTGAGGTCAAAATGAGCTGAAATTCTTTTGGTGAATGTTTGAGTGAAAACTTGAGTAGCCTCTGCTTCCACAGAAGGGCTGTGAGCATCCCCTGCAGCTGCCAACCAGGGTCATGCCCATGACACTGGCAGTTTGCACTGTCAACATTGCTTGGTTGTAAGTGCCAGCTCCTTTCTCTCTGTGCTCTGAAACAGCTGCTTAGGGGCAGTGATTTTTGGCAAGATGTGAGGAGCTGGAATTAAAAGTAAAGTCAAGTCATCCTGTTTTCAAATCCACGTGTGTTCTCCTCCACTCCAGCTCCCACACATGTGCACATTCTTGAAGAAACCCTGCTTTGAAGTGGAATTACTTTGCAGCAGCATGGAATATTTAATCAAAGTCAGGACTCACTTGGGCCACCCATAAACGTGTCAAGTTGCAGCTCGAGGTGCCTTCTCCTAGCTCAGCCCCCTGGGTGGAGACACTCACAGCATGGCTGGCTGCTGCTGGAGCTGTCTGCACTAGCTCCTTGGCTCTGGTTCCTGCAAAGCTGCCAGGTGCAGATAGAAGGACATGGTGTAACTCTGACCTTGGCTGTGCAGCAGGGAGCCTGAGGCTTTCCTTTTAAGTCACTGTCTGCACAGAAAGGGAATCAGGAGGATGTGTGAGAGTGTGAGGCTGCAGAGATTTGTAGGTGGGGTAGACTTGGTGTGCTTAGCTGGAATCCCACCAAAGAATAGCTGTGAGATAAGATGTCTCTGCAGTGTAGTCTGGGCTGCAGCTAAGGTCTCCTAGGCTTTGTGTCTGTCCCTGTTTGAAGCTGATGAGACTATGAGGAAACACCCAATTGCCACCAGCATTTTTCCTGTCTTGTAAACTCAAAACAGAGCAAGGTTGACTAGCACTGTTCCTATTCCCTGCTGGAAAGTAACCTCAGGTAGCCAAGATGCTGGTGGCTGGGGGAAGATAAGGGAGCTTTCCAGCAATTGTCTTGCTTGCCTGCTGTACAGCACTGCACATCCAGCTGCCCCAAACTGCTGCCCCCAGGATCTGTGGATGGTGCTGGCAGTGGGGCACCACTGCAGAGCAGCCACAGTACTTCCACAGCATTGCATCCAGGCCTTGCTTGCAAGCTTGTAGTTTCTGCTTGCTCTCACCACTCTGAGAAGCTGCTTCCTGATCTGTTGGTGAGGATTAGAAAGCTTTCTCTGACTTACAGTCAGGAATGAAGCCATGTCTGAAAGGTTTGATATCCAGTGATGGGAAAGACACAGGACTATAAATGTTCACTACTGGTGCTGCAGATGGAAGCTGCACATCTGAATGTGCCACATAGTGCTTGGGCTGCCTGGAGAGTTACAGGGAAAGGGCAGTCAGAGTGAATTCTCTGCTGTGAAAGACAACTAGAACCTGAGGGCAGCTCCTCAGCTGAGCTGGTGGGAAGTCCTGAAAAGACAGAGTTCTAGAACTCCAAAGATTCTTTGTAGTGTGCTACCTGGGCTCTTGCTTTCAGAGGGAGCTTTCCAGAGCTGTCAAATCTGAGATTAGAAGTCATATGATTGAGAATATCCCAGGGATTCCAACAGATGAGAGCATACATGGGTACAGTGTAGACCTTGGGGAGACTGGGGAGACTGGGGACTCTTTGCAATTCACCCTGAATTTGAAGGTGCTGTGTTTCAGTTATTAGGGGAAGAGGCTCCAGGCACGCTGCAGTCACCACAGTTTTTCTAGTTTGGACCTGCTGGAGTGAGTCAGTCTCTGGCCTCCCACTGAAAACATTGATGGTTACTTCCAGATCTTTTGGAACTCCAGCAGTGAACTCAGGGATGCTACTTCTCCTCTTAAAGTCTGCAGTGAACTAGGTCCTGAGGTTGTGATTCAGTCCTTGTCTGTGTCTGATTCAGTCAGGCTCTCACAGGACTGGGGGAGAGGAAGGCAGTGGTAATCTGCCAGCACAATTACTCAGGCTGCAGTGTGTGCTGGCACCACAGTGCTCTGTTTAAACCAGGCTGGGCAAGCCCATGGAACTCCTGAGGCACTGAGACAGTGGGAAGGTGTTTCAGGGATTACTGACCACTCATCTGACATTCCTTGTAATCCTCACACATTAGGGCTTGAATCTCAGATGAAAGATAGGTAGAATCTGGCTGGGAGAGGTCAAAGAGAGAGGTAAATCCTTTCATCCCTTCACTAGGTACATGTTGCAGCCACCTCTTAACCTCCCCTCTTGCCATCCATCTGTTAACTGCTTTTCGTCTCCTCCATTTCCCATGATGGTCTCTCCAGCTGTTTGTGTTCATCTTTCCCTCCCCTCACAGCTCCTGCATCCCACCTGCTTGATCCTTCTTACTCCATTCTCCTTTCCATTTATGTTTTGCCTCCCCATGCCATTTAGATCCAGTAGGGTCCCTCAGGGGTGGGTACTGGGACCAGTACTGTTCAATACATTCATCAACCACCTGGATGAGGGCACAGAGGGCACTGTCAGCAAGTTTGCTGATGGCACCAATCTGGGAGGAGTGCCTGGCACACCTGGAGGCTGAGCTGCCATTCGGTGAGACCTGGACAGGCTGGAGAGCTAGGCAGAGAGAAATTGAATGAGATACAAGGGCAAGGGTAGAGTCTTGCATCTGGGCAAGAACAATCCCATGGACCAGTAAAGGCTGGGGACTGAGCTGTCGGAGAGCAGTGAGGGGGGAAGGGACCTGGGGGTCAAGGTGGACAATGTGCCCTTGTGGCCAAGAAGGCCAGTGGCATCCTGGAGTGCATTAGAAGGGCTGTGGTTGAGGTTCTGCTCTGCCTCTACTCTGCCCTGGTGAGACTGCATCTGGAATAGTGTGTCCAGTTCTGTGCCACTCAGTTTAAGAAGGACTTCAGGAAACTGCTTGAGAGAGTCCAGCCCAGAGACACAAAAATTGTTAAGGGAGTGGAAAATTTCTCTGTGAGGCCAGGCTCAGGGAGCTGGGGCTCTTTAGCTCAGAGAAGAGGAGCCTGAGGGGTACCCTCATCCATGTTGACAAAGACATGAAGGGCTGGAGCCAGGCTCTGCTCAGGGATGTCCAAGGACAGGACAAGGGTCAATGGGGGCAAGCTGGAGCAGAGGAGGTGCCAGGGGAACAGAAGGGAAAACTTTTTTCACTGTGAGGGTGACAGAACCCTGGAGCAGGCTTCCCAGAGAGGTTGTGGAGTCTCCTTCTCCAGAGATATTCCAAACCCACCTGGATGTGTTCCTGTGTGATCTGCTCTAGGTGATTCTGCTCTGGCAGGGGCTTGGACTGGATGAGCTTTTGAGGTCCCTCCAACCCCTAACATTCTGTGATGCTGTGATTCTGTACTTTCTATAATTCCAGAGATCAGAAGCTCTCTGCAGCCTTCATGCAACAGTCCCTCTTCTCCTGAATGGGAAAGGGTTTTCTCTACAGCCTTCTCTCCTGAAGTGACACTTTTCTGCTCTTTCTTTTCCCCTGCCTGGTGGCAGTATGCTGTTAAGTTGCAGTGGTTCATGATCTTAAAGGGAAGGAGTGAAAGAAGTTGGCTGCTGCCTGAAATGATGGGCACGTAGCCTTCTCTCCCCCATGTGCTGCCTCTGCTATTTATTTCTTCTCTCAGGATTTATGCTTATGAGCACTGAGTCCTCCTGTTGGTGTTCTCAGCTCCAGCTGCTTCCATCTGTACACAGTGAGTCCATCCTGTGCACTGCAGCTTCTCCTGCAACAGCAAATTTTATTGTCATTAATTAGGAGAGAAGGACTTTAGACAAGCAGGGAGATCTTAAGTGTTCCAGAAAACTCCTGAAAGCTCTTAGAGATTGTCTTCTTTACAGCAAACACTGCCTGAAGACTGAAACATGCTTGACAAGAACAACTCCACAGACCATCTGTGAACCTCTGGGGGTCCACAAAGATTTTAGATAACTTGATTAGGGCAGATGAGGAAGAATTGCTAAGAGTCTGGGTGAATTTTAGGTATTTCTAATAGAACACATGGTTGAAATGAAAGTTCCATAGAATCATAGAATGGGTTGGGTTGGAAGGGACCTCCAAAGCTTATCCAGTCCAACCCCCCTGCAGTCATCAGGGACATCCTCCACTAGAGCAGCTTGCTCAGAGCCTTGGCCAGCCTGATCTGGAATATCTCCAGGGATGGGGCCTCAGCCACCTCCCTGGGCAACCTGTTGCAGTGTTCCAGAACCCTCCTGCTGCAGAACTTGTTCCTCACATCCAATCTAAACCTGCTCTGCTCTCATTTCAAACCATTGCCCCTTGGTCCTGTCACTGCAGGCCTTTGGGAACAGTTCCAGGAGTTGTTTTTGATATACATCAACCTTGATCCAATGAAACCATCTCCTAGATTTGGTATTTAAGTTAGACTTAACTAACTTAAAAGAGAATATCATTGCTTAGGATATTCATCATGACTTAACCTATCATTTGAAATCAAAGATGCAGAGGCTTGAGTCTTTCATCATCTTTTTAAACCTCTGCAAGTCCTTTCCAGTGCTTAGCATTCTTCCATGGCCTGCATCAGGCATGTGCTGAAATTTCCAAGGTTTTCTTAGAAACAATTGCTTGTTTCCATAACAAAGGGTAAAAAAAGTAACATAGTGGCCTAAATGTAGATGAGAGACTGCAGGATTCCTTGTGAAAAATAATAAACAGTCTGGCTCATTAAGCAAGCCTGTGTATACTCATCAAATGGAGATTAGACAAGAAAATGCTGACTGAATCAGAGTGGCAAGTGCTTCACCTCTCCAGAAGCCAGGAAATACTTTAAAAAGAAGAGTGGTTTCCCCTCCTTGTTAGGACAGAATCACAGAATGCACAGGGTTGGAAGGGACTCTCAAAGTCATCTTTGTCCAAACCCCCCTGAAGTCAGCAGGGGCATCTCCAACTAGAGCAAGATGCACAGGGTCACATCAGGTTTGACCTTGAACGTCTCCAGGGATGGGGCCTCAACTACATCTCTGAGCAACCTGTTCCAGAGTCTCCCCACCCTCACTGTAAAGAACTTCTTCCTGATGTCCAACCTAAATTTCCCCTGATCCAGTTTCAAACCACTGCCCCTCATCCTATCACCACAAACCCTTCTAAACAGTTCTTCCTCAGCCTTCCTGTAGGTCCCCTTCTAGTATTGAAATGCAGCTCTCAGGTCTCCCTGGAGCCTTTTCTTCTCCAGGCTGAACAAGCCCAACTCTCCCAGCCTGTTCCCACAGGGGAGGTTCTCCAGCCCTCTGAGCATCTTCATGGCCTCCTCTGGACCTACTCCATCAGGTCCATGTCCTTCTTGCATTGAGGACTCCAGAGCTGGACACAGTACTCCAGGTGAGGTCTCACCAGAGCAGAAGGAGCAGAATCCCCTCTCTTGATCTGCTGGCCACAGCAGCTTGTCTCTGTGTTGCTGCTCATGCTGAATCCTTTCCAACAGCATTCAATTCCTTCCATGCAGTAGGAAACTGCAGTGTGTAAGGGAATGGGAGGCCTCAGAGGTTGTCAGTCTTTACCTACATGACTGATAGGCTGCAAGAATGTCCAGACTGCTTCCGTATGACAAAGTACTTAATTCAGACCTACTGCTGCCAGAAAATTCTCTCAGTGTTGGTGTTGCTCAGGATCAAAGATGTTCAGCAGCCTTAGGTGTGATGTACAGGAAGGAACATGAAGGCACAAGCAGGGTTGTCAGTAACTCATAGAACCACAGCCTGGTTTGGATTGAAAGGGATCTTGAAGATCATCCAGTTCCAACCCCCTGCCATGGGCAGGGACACCTCCCACCAGCCCAGGTTGAACACTTCCAAGGAGGGGACACCCACAGCCTCCCTGGGCAACCTGTTCCAGTGTCTCCCCACCCTCACTGTAAAGAATTTCTTCCTGATCTCCATTCTCAATCTCCCCTCTTCCAGCTGAAAGCCAGTGCCCTTTGTCACATCACTGCAAGCCCTAGTCAGAAGCCCTCCCTCCCACCTGTGCTGGAATCACAGAAAAGCTCTGCTCCATTGCAGGGGGTGTGGAGAGCCAAGGGGCTTGACCTGCCTCGAACTTCCATGTGGCTGTTGTGTCTTTCAGCTTCTGTAATCAGCAACTGATATTGTAGTTAGGAGGAATGTTAATGTGCCAGCCTGTCCTCTTTTGGTGAGGAGAAGGTGACATGAGTCAAAGAGCTGTTAAAAATACTTTGATAGAGATCTTGTCAGTAGATTTAACCTGTCAGACAAGACTTAATCTCTGAGTTGGAAGCCTGAGAGCATCCAAGCCAACCCCCCTCTGTTCTTCCTTGCTATTAATACCTATTTATTTGCCTCCATCAGCAACCTGCCAAACTAAAAACATACCAGCTTCTAAGAGCAAGAGTTGTGAGTCCAGATTCAACCTGTATCCAAGCATTTACGTACCCCATGTGTTAATCCTACAGGAAGTGGGAGCAGAGGTGTCTGGAGTGTTGTGTTTATTCCACCTAGGGACTCCCAAGAGCACAAAGGCAGCTGGAGGGAGCTCTGTGAGGTTCCTGAGAACCTTTAACGCCAATAAATACGCAAACCCAGGTTTAAAAGGTATCATTCTCCAGATACCATCCTTCATTCTTCTTCCCACTCTTACAAGAGGTTCAGCTCAGGCTTCCAGTTGATGCCTGTAGCATGTGGAACTTCTCTGTCAAAATGAGAAGGAAACAGACTGGAGAACAGTGACTCTCTTGCCAAAAGGTAGGAGAGACTCCATCAGACAAAGATCAGTGTGTTGCTGAGAAGAGGTTCAGAAAGTTACCTTTCCCATCTGCTTATCCAGAAGAGGGAAAACACACCATGAGGGAAAAAAAAAACACAAAACAGAAAATGTTTTTGGACAGACTTTCTGTACTATCCAGGCTTATTTCAGGTCTCATTTATACTTGATTTTGTCACAAAACACCCTCTGTTCTGGCTCCCTCCTCCCCAGGAGGAGAGAGTCCAGCTACAAGTTGTGGCAGTTGTATTTGGTTTAGGAACTGAAAGACATAAGTGGTCTCACAACCCTCTCAGGTGCACCACGATTTGAGACATACATCCCCATGGCACCTCTGACCTCCTGCTGAGCCCCCCCAGGCACTGAGAAGCTGCTTCTTTTGTCAGAGCCTTTGGTGATGGGGAAAGAGAAGAGGTCCTTGCTGGCATTGTTCTCTTGAAATGAAGAGGAGTGCGTTTGAAACAAACCCTTGTTTAGATTGCTGAACTCCCCACTGCCCCCACAACTTGCACAACGCCTGCAGCTCGGATTTGGCAGATGATTTGCTAAGAATTGGCTTGACAAATTGGTTTTGTTCTGCTCTTGCTGTGGGATGAGCAGTGTGAATGCCACAAGGAAACAAAAGAAACCATGCCTCTAGCCACATTCTTCTCTCACAGCCCTGCAAACCCACTCAAACCAATTCTGTGGCGGCAGCAGAACTGAGGAAAAAAGCCAAACCAAACCAAACCAAGGTTTTAACTCCACAGAACCCTCAAGTGTGTTTGCATTAGGTTGGCAGGATTAGGGAGGCACAAAGTGGTTCACTGACCTCAGGGTAGAGGGGCCAAGCACCAGGCTCAATCTTCTAGGAGTTATGTGTTGGGATGCAAACAAAACTACTGCTCTGCTTTGCTGAGATCCCACCTGGAGCACTGCATCCAGTTCTGGTGCCCCCAGCACAAGAAGGACCTGGAGCTGTTGAAGTAGGGCTAGAGGAGGCCATAAAGATGATCAGAGGGCTAGAGAACCTCTGCTATGGGGACAGGCTGGGAGAGCTGGGATTGTGCAGCCTGGAGAAGAGAAGGCTCTAGGAGACCTTAGAGCAGACTCCCAGTACCTGAAGGGGGCTACAGGAAAGCTGGAGAGGGATTTTTTACCAGGGCTTGTAGTGATAGGACAAAGGGGGATGGACTGAAGCTTGAGGGGGGCAGATTTAGACTAGAGATTAAGAGGATATTCTTTACAGAGAGGGTGATGAGACACTGGAACAGGTTGCCCAGGGAAGCTGTGGATGCTGCCTCCGTGGAGGTGTTTGAGGCCAGGCTGGATGAGGCCTTGAGCAACCTGGGCTGGTGGGAAGTGGAACTAGACGATCTTCAAGGTCCTTTCCAAACCAAACCATTCTATGAATCTATCATAACCTGAGTTAGGAGGTTCCACAGCATTTTACCACCATGTCTGCTGCTCTGTTTAGGAAAGAGGGTAAAAGAGAACATCACAGATCTGTTACTCAAGACAACCTGCAGTCCAAGGAAATATGTCACAATGAATGTATCATAACCTCACCTCCAAGGTGTTAGGGCATAGGAAGTAACTCAGCCTTTCCTCTTGATTTCTTGGGGTGAGCTGGAACCTGAGCAGATGATGTGGGTGCAGAAAACATGCTGTGTCCCAGTTTTACTGGTGAAGTCACTGAAGGGAAGGGTATAAGCAGCTACTCATCCTTGTTAGGATGGCATGTAGAAGTGGCTAGGGTCAGACTGCTCAGCAGCCAAAACAAGCATTGTGATCCCTAATCCATTCCATGTTGGTGTTCCCTGCTACCTAACTTTCTTGAGTGAGACTCAAAGGAATTGGATCGATACCAACCTTGCAGGAGTCTGTGTTTTTTGTTGCATTGAAAATTCAAGTCCAGGAGTGAGAGCTGAGGGTAAAGCTCAGTGACTGTCTGACTGTCACCAGTGCATCAGTGAAGATGCTCCACACACAGAGTGTGGAGAAGATCCTGTATGGTGATGACAAAGTGACTCTGACCTCCAGAGAAACCCACATTAGAGCATCTGGTGCCAGGTCGCAGGCTACAGGTTGAGAAATGAGTACAGGAGTTCTTTCTTTTGTTGCTCAGTTGTATGTTTGGAGGTCACAGCAGCACCTCCGTGGGCAAGGAAGCTGCAACTTCTTCAAGCACCTTTAACAAAGCAGCAGCTGAGAGCCTTGCTACATTTCCCTCTGTATTTGTTCTGGTTCTTGTCCTGAGTGCAGTGATGGAAACCACCACTGCACCTCAGTGCTGTCTGTAGAACACTCAATCACCCTTCCCTGCTTGGACTTCTTGCTGCAAAAGAGATGGAGAGGCTCTGAGTTTGAGCTTTGTGTACAACGGAAGGGAGAAGTCTAACCCAAAAGTGTGAGCTGCAGAAAGTGAGGATGATGAGGAAGAGGTAGTTCTGAGTGTTTAGCAATGAATAACTGGGCAGTTTCTTTGTGTTTTGCCATTCTGTGATGATTCACTGCACGTGCAAGAATCACAGAATGGTTTGGGTTGGAAGGCACCTTGAAAGATCTTCTAGATACAAACTCCCTGCCCTGAGCAGAGACACCTCCTACTAGACCTTGAATAATCTCTAACACGTAAGGACAGACAGCCACGGTACATTGCTCACTGCTAAAGTAAGCTAAACTAAGCAGGAGAGACATGAGAGCTGTGAAAGCCCCACAGCTTTTGCCCTCCTAAAGCCTCCTTTCACAGTCAGTGAACATAAACTTTCTCCTTGGCCCCGCAATTAACCCCATTGCTGGCGGAGCGTGTGAAGCGGGCTGTGGCACTCACAGCTTGTGCAAAGAGCATCGCAGTTTGCCTGCCGAGCGTTTGCCTCTAGCCGTCGGTGCATCAAGGTGAGCAGGAGGCTCCCTCTAGTGCTAAGAGACATCCATCATAGAATCACGGAATTGTCACGGTTGGAAGGGACCACAAGGATCAACCAGTTCCACCCCCCCCTGCCATGGGCAGAGACACCTCACACTACAGCAGGTTGCTCACAGCCACCTCCAGCCTGGCTGCAAAAACCTCCAGGGATGAGGCTTCCACCACCTCCCTGGGCAACCTGTGCCAGTCTCTCACCACCCTCCTGGGGAAGAATTTCTTCCTCACATCCAATCTGAATCAGCCCATTTCTAGTTTTGCTCCATTCCCCCCAGTCCTATCATTACCTTGCAGCCTAAAAAGTCCCTCCCCAGCTTTCTTGTAGGCCCCCTTCAGATCCTGGAAGGCCACAAGAAGGTCTCCTCAGTGCCCTCCAAGTGCAGTGGAAAAGCCAAACGGCTGCCACTTAGGATCCCACAGATGTGCACAGAACTCACTCTACAGGAATCCTGGAAAGGGACCTCTCATCAGGGTGTCTAGCAATAGGACAAGGGGGGATGGATTGAAGCTGGTGGGAGAGGAGGTTCAGACTGGCTCTTAGGAAAAAGATCTTCAGTATGAGAGTGGTGAGACACTGGAACAGGTTGCCCAGGGAGGTTGGGGGTGCCTCCTCCCTTGGGTTGTTCAAGGCCAGATTAGATGAGTCCTTGAGCAGCTTGGGCTAGTAGATGTCCCTGCCCATGGCAGGGAGGTTGGAACTGGATGATCTCTGAGGTCCCTTCCTACCTAAGCCATTCTATGATGTTGTGACCAGCACTTACACACCTTATCTCTCTGATGAAGATGATGCTTCCTGCCTTGTTTTCAGCACCAGCATAGCACGAATTCTGGCTGCTGGTGGTACAAGAGAAAAAGTATTCTGCTGTCAGACCCTTTCTCTGCATCCTGCCAGGAATTCTGGTGGCATTCTACCTGCAAAGAAGGGTTGACTGAGACCCACAAGGACTGTTCAGATCTCAGCCCAGCTCCTTCCAACACAACCATTTTTTTTTCCTACTATGTGTATTTCTTTCTGAACCTTTAAAGCATCTTTAGTCCTTGCTGTGATTGCTGCTGTCCTTTCACAGAATCACAGAAACATTCAGGTTGGAAGAGACCCTCAGGATCACCAAGTCCAACCCAGAACCCTACTTTATAAGGGTCACCCCTAAACCTTAGCCCCAAGCACCACATCCAAACCACCTTGAAACACATCCAGGGTTGGTCACTCAACCACCTCGCAGGGCAACCACCTCCCTCACCTTTGGTGAGCTGCCACTTGATTATCCACTGTTCAACAGCAGGAAAAGCTGCAGCAAAAATGTGATCCTGGAGCACCCACTCTGGAAAATACACACAGGAGAGAGTGGAAGGCATTCCACCTCCTGCTGTGGCAAAACGTCGATTTTATTGCATTGTGTGAAGCCAAACATAAGAAGTAAATGCCTTTTTTATTGCATTGTGTGAAGTAGGTGGTGAAATCACTCAAACCACTTGACATTAACCACACTGATAACTGGTGCTGGTTCCAAAGGAGGCACTTAAGTGGTTCTGTTGACTTTAATGGGATGAAAACGAACAGTGAGTGTAAATTAGGCTGAAAATGAGCACACCTGATCCATTCCACTAATCTGATTTGTTAAGCAATGAGAGGGAAAACCTAGCTGCTGTGTCAGGCTAATGAATGTGTTAGCTAATTAGTTACTCAGCTAAGCTGGAGAGAGGGCCTGTGGCTCTGCTGCCAGTACTGTCACCATTTCTCCAGCCAACTTTTGCCAACCACATGTGCTGCTTTCTACAGCAGTGCTGGGAGAGGGGTTTCTGTATCTTCCCATCCACACCTTAGGCAGTGCAGGGTGAGAGTCATTTTTTTATCCCTTTTCTTCTTCACTTCCTAAGTAGATGCAGGTAATATAAGGAGTGAGGATTTCCCTCATGAAGAATCTCATTGCCTCTTCCAAATTCTGTTATAATTAGTCCCAGAATATCTCAGAAAGGTTTCCTGCCTTCAGGCATCTTTGCTCCACTTCCCTGGAATCTTTTAACACCAGTTTATCTCTTGACAGGATACAGGTTGCTAATTGATTGTTGTGTGCATTAGCAATGCAAGATAGCAGCAAGTCTAAAAGCCATTTTCTGGCATTACTGCATCTGCTGAGGAGCTTTTGATGGGGTTCCTTGATTCCAGTGGCTGAACTTTGGCTGTAGAAGTTGTTTTGATGTTCTCACTTTGCTTTGAGGGACATTATCGTACCTTTGTGGAGATAAAAATAGAACTAAACTGCTCAGTATTATCAAGAGAAACTCCACTGGGTGGATGATGGCTGAACAAAGCAGAGGTAAAACCTGCTTCTATCTCCCTAACCCCCACATGATCCCCAGCGTTTTGGCAGGGTGATGACTGCCTGTGATGAAGATTAATGGCTCTCTAATTGCCCTGTTTTAACCTTTGCTGAGACAGATACTGAGCTTTCTTTTCAGAGCATGCAATCAGCTCTGATGTCTGAAGTCCGGGAAACTGTGCACAAGTGAAGCTGAGAAGAGAGCTCTGAACTTTGCATCCTTGAACCCATCCCAAAAAGAAACAAATAGTCAGAGTTAAAATTTTTCAAGGGTGTCATAAGAGACACCAGACAGCTTTGATTTTCTTCTTCCTCTCACGCATAGGAAATTCTTCTCTGATTCTCCCTGAACAACCACATTTGAAATCCCAACAAAATAGAGACTTTCACTCCAAGTGGAGAACAAGTGATGAAAATTACTTCAGGACATCCTGAGACAGAACAGTCAGCTTCCTCTGAGTGCTAACTTTGAGATTGGTCAGTGCTGAGGCTTTTAAATGAGTTCCACTTCAGGAGAAGACCACAAATACTCCTGTCAGCTGCTGTGGCCTTGTCCCTGACAGGGAAAAAGTTTCCTGGTGGTTGAGGTGCTGGGAGGTCTCCCCTGAGTGCAGCAGGCAGGGGGTGGCTTGTCAGAGGTGAGAGGAAGTGCTTGGTGCTTATCAGTGACCTGAGCCTGGAACGTTTTCATCACTTTACTTTTACAAGGAGTTCTGCTTTTGATCCTTTCTCTTTTTCTAAGAGGTTCTTTACAGAAACTGTGGCTTCAGTTATCCACTACCATGATGTCTGTGTCTCTCTTTTCTCTTCTTTTCCCTCTGTTACAAGGCAGGAGGACTGGTGAGCCCTCAGCCTTAGCTGCTGTGGCTGCTCTGTGCCTTGTTCTAGCCTTGCTGAACGCTGGAGGCCACTGCTGGCTCAGCTCCCCTTAGCTGTTCTGCTGAACACACAGGCACCTCCTTTCTCTCAACCTCAAGGACCCAAATTCCTGTTTTATCCCTCCAGATGAACCACAACTTCTGAATTTGGATTCAAAGGAGACAGAATTCTGCACAGCATGATTCTAGTTTGTTCTTGCTGAAATTAGAGCAAAACTAGAAATGAATAGATTCAGACTGGATGTTAGGAAGAAATTCTTCCCCATGAGGGTGGTGAGACACTGGCACAGGTTGCCCAGGGAGGTGGTGGAAACCTCATCTCTGGAGGTGTTTAATGCCAGGCTGGATGTGGCTGTGAGCAACCTGCTGTAGTGTGAGGTGTCCCTGCCCATGGCAGGAGGTTGGAGATGGATGATTCTTGAGGCCACTTCCTGCCCTGACAGTTCTATGATTCTATGAAACTAATGGCTCAGAAATAGGATTAAATAATGATTGAATCCTTTAGGTTGGGAAAGACCTTTGAGATCACTGAGTACAACCATTAACCTGCTCTGGCAAGTGCACCACTAAGGCATTGTTGTGGTGATGCTGATGGGAAGCTGGCATTTAGTTTCCTGGAGGAAGCAGTGTTGGGATAACTGAATTTAGCAGCTGTATACCCAGAGCAGATACAGGGAAGGAGAGCAAGCTGCATTTGACCTGCATGTCTGCACTTTTCTCCCAATGTGCAGATCTGAAGAGATCTGCTGTCCAAGGAACAGTGTGAACCTCTCCGATGTCAAACCCTTCTGCATGCTGATGCATGCACCCTTCCTTCAAGAGACAGGATGGATCCATCACCATTCTAGCACGCAAAGAGTTTTCTTTATGCCCTAAGGTTGGAGAGAAGTGTTAGTCCATTGTCACTGGAGATGATCCTTCTCTTGTTTGTAACTCTCACTTAGCCTGCAGCTTAGAGTTACTCTGAGATAACATCTGTCATGCTCTTTGAAAAGACACCAGCTTTTATTCTTTTGGATTAGGATAGTCTTGGTCCTGGAATTTGGCTTAGTTACTCTCTCTCTTCTTTGCTCCTTTTGTTTCTTGTTTTTATTTTTATTAATTTATTTCTTCTTTATTTTTCTTTGGCTTCTTTCTTCTTTTTCTTAAACATCTTCACAATATTTATGCAGACCAGTATTTATTGTGACTGCATTACTGCACTTGTAGAGAACAGCTGACAGGCACCACAGTTAGCTGCTGCTCTTCTGGTCATGGAAACTAAGCTGAATGTTTCACCAAGAGTGCAGTAAAGCTTGCCCTGTTTTCTTACTGACTTGTTTGGTTTAAGGTAGTGCAAGCTTATTATCAACAGGATTAACACTTTGACTTTAAAACCATAAAGCTTCTGAAATGAGAATTGGTAAATCTGTTTTGGGTACTCTGAGAATTCTGCTTCTTCCTATTGTGGGCAGGGAAAGAAGGAGAGCATGGGATGATTTTATCCCATAACTCCTGGCTAGGAAATGTATGCAGTAATCAGGCAATAGAAAGGATCCCATCCCAACACATTTGTGTTCTTTCCTCTGTGAAGATGCTGGAGCCCTGGAGCAGGCTGCCTAGAGAAGTTGTGGAGTTTCCTTCTCTGGAGGGATTCCAGCCCCCCCTGGCCATTGTGATGCTGGGCAAGCAGCTGTGGGTGCCCTGGTTTAGCAGGGGTTTGGACTGGATGAGAGGTCCCTTCCAGCCCCCATTGTTCTGTGATTCTGTGAATTTATTTGGGGTGGTAAAGGCTTTTCATCACCCCATCAGATGCTGCCAGCACCTTCCACAGCACTACTTCACTCTTTTAGGAGTGTGTTGCCATCTGTTTTTACACCAGAAATCAGCAGCAATTATAGTGAGTGAGCTGTGGGCAGCACAAACTCCAGTGGCATGGCTTGAGCTACATCATCCATTAATTTTGTCCCTCATTAGGTTGTTCTGCCAAGGAAGGGACCAAACACTGTACCTAAGTGGCTGAACACAGAATTTATACTGCACTACTCAGCAGTTGGGCCAGACTGTGGCTGTGTTTTGCCCTGGTCTAGTTCTGCAAGAACTCCCAACAGGGAATTCCTCTGGGTTTGTGCCTAAGGTAGAATCTAAGCAACTCTCTATTTCTACTTGATTCTGTGAATGCTTCTCAGAGGCTCTTCTCAGAAGGCTGTAGAAGTTTTTGAGCCATTGCTGAAAAATTAATTTAAGCCTGAGTTCCTTCAAGCTCTTTGGTCTGACTGAAGACCCCAGAATTAGTCCCAGCTTGCCAAGCTGCAGCACTGGGCTCTCTGTGCTCTTTTATTGAAGAATAGTTTGTGAGAAGAAGAAAGGCATTAGATGAAACAAAGCACTGAGATTTGTGTGCATGCAGAGTTCTGACTGAACTCCTGACTTGTCCAGTATGCAGTCCTTGAGGGGTGGGGAGCTAGATGTGCTTCCCCAGCACAGGGCAGTGCTGGAATCCAGCAAACCAACCTACACATCACTGAGCAAGCTGGAGTTGTATTTAATCTGTGCCACCAGGCTGGCTTTGATTTTGATGTTAGGCTGTCAAAATCTGGACATTTGATTAAAAATCTGCATCACAGGCATGCTGAGTGCCCTGCAGGCGGCTTCCTAGCTGGGGTTCACTGTAGACTTGCCTACATTTTTCACAGAATCATGTAATTGTTTTGGTTGGAAGAGACCTCTAACATCATCCAGTCCAACCATCCATCCAAGACCACCAGGGCCATTAAACCAGGTCCCAAATTTCCATGTCCACACATTTCTTGAGCATCTCCAGAGATGGGGACTCCATCACCTCCTCAGGCAGCCTATTCCAATCCAATCTTGCAGCAAAGTAATTTTTCCTCATCTCCAACCTCACCCTCCCCTGGCACAATTTCTGGCCATTTCCTGTGGTTCTCTCAGCTGATGCTAGGGAGAAGAGACCAACCCCACCTCACTGCAGCCTCCTCTCAGGGAGTTGCAAGGGGCAATGTGCTTGGCTGTCAAATTGCCTCATGCAGAGCATGCACTCAGCAGGATGGGCTCCACACTCCTGATGGTGTGAAATAGGGAAGTGTTTTCAGTATAAGCTGAGGAGAGGCTGGAGGCAGTGTGCCTCAGAGCTCCTTGTGATGCTATTGTGAACAGCTACAAAACAGAACACAGGAGGCTTCACTGGAATTTAAGGAGAAACTTCTTTGCTTGGGGGGTGACAGAGCCCTGGAGCAGACTGCCCAGAGAGACTGTGGAGTCTCCTTCACTGGGAACTTTCAAAACCCTCCTGGACATGTTCCTGTGCAACCTGATCTCTGTGACCTTGCCTTGATGATCTCCAGAAGTGCCTTCCAACTCCTTCCATTCTCTGGTTCTATGGTTCTTGAAGATAAGGAAAATGTTGTGTGCTACACAGCAACAAAATTTCCTCACAGCTCTGTTTCCAGTCCACAGATTTCAGAGTGGCTGCTTTGTGGTTTGGTTTTCTTTCTTCCATAAAAATAATCCAAAGTGAATGATCTAAAATATTTAAAAGCAGCAATTTGCAAGGAAGACTAATTGCTAAATGTTGAATTTTAACATTTTCTTTCTGCATTTTCAAGTGGTTTGGAAAGATTAAAAATTCATGAAGTGAAATCAGAATGAGTGAGAACATGGTGTGATCTCTTGCCTTGAACAGCAAAGCATTAAGCTGTGGTGCTGCCACAGCTCCTCTGTCTTCATTCCATGGAACCCTGATGGAGCTTGGATGGGGAGGATTGAGCTTTATTAGTTAGATAGAGAAGCAACATTTCATTCAGATTAGTAGGCTGATTGTTCTCCAGCAGGACAGGAGCAAAAGTCATACTCACTTAAATGTTCAAATCAATCAATAAAGAACCATATAATTGTTTGGATTGGAAAACCCCCCTAAGATCATCATAGAATTGTTTTGGTTGGAAGAGACCTCTAAGATCATCCAGTCCAACCTTCAACCCAACCCCACCATGGTCATCAAACCCTGTCCCCAAGTGCCATGGCCACAGGTTTCTTGAGCACCTCCAGGGATGGGGACTCCACCACCTCCCTGGGCAGCCTGTGCCAATCCCTGACCACTCTGGCAGGAAACAAATTTTTCCTCCTCTAAAACCTAACCCTCCCCTGGCACAATTTCAGACCATTTCCTCTGGTTCTCTCACCTGATACTAAAGAGAAGAGACCAACCCCCACCTCACTCCAGTCTCCTTTCAGGGAGCTGTAGAGAGCAATGAGATCTCCCTTCAGCCTCCTCTTCTCCAGGCTGAACACCCCCCAGGTCCTTCAGCTGCTCCTCACCAGCCCTGTTCTCCAGACCCTTCAACAGCTTTGTTGCCCTTGTCTGGGCATGCTCCAGGATGCTATTCCCAAAAATGGTGATGAGTGTGTGTGTGTGAGAACTGTAAGAGATGTTTAGAGTTTCAACGTGTAACAGTGTGAGAGCTGAAATCCCCCTCCCACATTGACAATGACCAGGCTAGCTCTGTCTGGCAGTAAATGAAAGCTGTATTTACAGACAAAATGACAATCTCTGATGCAATGCAATGAATCTGTACAAATAGACACTAGTCACAGCATTTACAAATATGCACAGTCAACAGAAAAACACAGCCAAGCCCCCTGCCTTCCCCCTCCCCTTGAGGGGCTGTGCTTCTTCCCCAAGGGGCCTTTCCCCAAGGGACCTCCCCCCCCAGCCAGAAGGACTCCCCCCAGGCCCCCCTGGCAGAAGGCAGAGAGTCAAGAAGCAGAGAGGCTGTTAGACTGAGCTGTCAAGGTCAGTGTGTTATCTTCAGCCAGAAAAGAAGAAACAGCAGCCAGACAGAAGCCCAGCAAGCTGAGACTGCCTAACTCCCCAACCTTGTTTTGAGTAGAGATTCTTAAACATTTCTATCTCTCCAGTGGAAGTGTTTAGAATAATCATTATTTCGCTTTCTTACACCCAATAGTGACTTATTTCCATTCTTTCACTTTCTCTGCTGAAACTTTGTGAAGAAAAACTAAAAAGACAGTCTTAAAACCATCACATAACGCATACAGCTACTCAGAGAACTGGAGAGTGAAAGAAGCTGGTTTGGATAACTGGAACTCTTGGTTTAATGTGTGTGATTTTCTGGTTTTATAAGACAGTCTTTATTTATTCAGAAGTATTTTCTTAGAGAGAGTTATTTGCAGAAACTCCCTGCCATAAAAAACAAGTAGTTTAGAAAACCATCTGCCTTGCACCCCCCCCCAAAAAAATAATTTAGTTTGGAACATTTTAAAAAGAGAAAATTCTTAACCATACAAGAGCTGTCCCTGGGTATTGTCCACAGTTCTCTTCTCCTACAAGCTTTCCTTTATCACAGGCTCACAGGATGTTAGGGGTTGGAAGGGACCTCCAGACATCATCCAGTCCAACCCCCCTGCCAGAGCAGGACCAGAGAATCCAGCACAGGTCACACAGGAACACATCCAGATGGGGCTTGACAGTCTCCAGAGAAGGAGACTCCACAACCTCTCTGGGGAGCCTGTTCCAGTGCTCTGGGACCCTCCCCAGTGAAGAAGTTCCTCCTCATGTGGAGGTGGAACCTCCTGTGCTGTAGTTTCTATCCACTGCCCCTTGTCCTATCCCTGGGTGCAACTGAGCAGAGCCTGTCCCCTCCCTCTTGACCCCCAGCCCTCAGATATTGATAAACATTGATTAAATCCCCTCTCAGCCTTCTCTTCTCCAGACTAACCAGCCCCAGGGCTCTCAGCCTCTCCTCCTCAGGCAGTGCTCCAGTCCCTTCAGCATCCTTGTAGCTCTCCCTTGGATTCTCTCCACCAGAGCCCTTGAACCCAGAACTGGATGCAATATTCCAGGTGAGGTCTCAGCAGGGCAGAGTAGAGAGGGAGGAGAACCTCCCTGGATCTGCTGGACACTCTCCTCTGAATGCACCCCAGAATCCCATTGCCCTTCTTGGCC